>NC_080542.1:132736745-133042579 GCF_028640845.1 Ahaetulla prasina | reverse complement strand
AGGAAACCAGGGGTGAAATGTTCCCAGTTTGGATCGGCTCGCACGATCCGGTAGCGATGGCAGCTGTGGTTCAGAGGACCAGTAGCAAAAATCCCTGCCCCCCACCCCTCTGCTGAGCCACACCATCAGCAGAGGGTTCTTTTTCTTTTAAAAGCCGTTTTTTCTTCAGCTGAAACATGCCTTTAAAAATTAAAAAAAAAAGCCTTTGAGGATCCCGCCCCTCAGCTGAGATCGGCAGAGCCTTTAAACTTCAAAAAAAAAATTAAAGTCTCCTCTGGTGATCTCACCTGAGTTCCTCATCAGAAGAACCTCAGTTGTACTCTTACTTGTAGAAAACATGTTTTCTACAAGTAGGAGTAGAGATGCTAAGGCACTTAACTGATTACTGATGAACGCATGGCTTTTTTCCCAGCCCAAAAGCAGTTTCACTTTCAATCCAGACAGAATCAATTGCTTAGCTAATCTATTTCCTCAGTTATCAACTAATGCTGGCCGGCTTTGCTGGCTGTGGAACTCTGGGAATTGAAGTCCACAATATAATAAAATAAAATAAAATAATAAAATAAAATATTTGTGCAGCTTTCTGAGATTTGGTGTGTTTCTGTAGTGTTTCACTCTAACTACACAAACACACAAAATCTCAGAAAGCTCTATGTGGCATTTTATGTGTGTGTGTGTGTGTGTGAAAGAGAGAGAGAGAGAGAGAGAGAGTTGTAGTGTGTGTGTGTAAAGTGTGAAAGTTGGTTTTTGTTACCTCTTATTGTTTTTTATACTTTATTATTTTTATTATTTACTGTTATTGGCCACACCCACCCACCTGACCACCAAGCCACGCCCACCAATTAAGCCATGCCCACAGAACCGGTAGGGAAAATTTTTAGATTTCACCCCTGCAGGAAACCCTATACCATTTCAGACAAAATGGTTGTCCAATCACTTTTTAAAAACTTCCAGTGTTGAAATCCACGTTCTCGAGGTACAGGTACTGAAGCGTCCAATGTTCCAAGCGCATATTCCACAAATGGTTTCCAAGTCTTCCAGAAAATATCTTCTTTATACACACCACTTCTAATTTTAAGATCACATGTCATTTTATCATTTAAAGCTAATTTCCACATTTCAGAATTCCACTCTTCTATTCTAAAAATCACATCTAGTTTCCAATATCTAGCTATTATAATTCTACCTATTATAATCATAATTCTAATCAATTCTTTTTCATATTTTGTTAATTCTATTTCCTTAATTACCAACAATAATATAGTTTCCACTCTCAATATTATTACTTTCCCCATCATTTCAAATATCATTTTCTCCAATTGTTGCCAAAACTTTTTAACCTTATCACATTTATACCACATATGTTCATAAGTCCCCAATTCCATTTCACATCTCCAACATTTTTTACTAATTTTTTTATCCATTTGTGACAATCTTACTGGAGTCAAATACCATTTCCAAACAACTTTATAATTATGCTCTTTAATCCTTATAGATAAGGTTCTCATAATTCTACTATTCCAATTCACATTCCAATGGATTTTGGCAATCATGAGGATATATCCGAAGACCCAAATCTTCCTTTTTTTTTTTTATGTATAGCACAAGGGTGGAAAATGTATTTTCTTTTTTTTTTTGTTTGCAACGTTAATAAAAAAACTTAAAAAAAAAAACTTCCAGTGTTGGAGAATTCACAGCTTCTGGAGACAAGTTGTTACACTGATTAAACTTAAAAATCTTCTGGCCACAGTTACTATTGGGGCTACTAATCTGGTCACCTAAAGGTGGCAAACTTTACAGAATAACAGAAAAAAGGAGTAGGAAGGGACCTTGGAGGTCTTCTAGTTCACCCCATTGCTCAAGCAGGATATCCTATACCATTCCGGACAAATCGTTGTTCAATCTCTTCTTAAATGCCTTAAGTGTTCGAGCACCCACACCTTATGGGGGAAAGCCATTCCACTGGTTAATTGTTCTCAAACATACCTAACACGCCAACCTATTTTTCCCATAACAACAACCTTGTGAAGTGGATTAGGCTGACAGAGAAACTGACCAGCCTAAAGTCAGCCAGTCCTATAAATCATGTTGTCTCCCTACTAGTCCAGACACAAGTCTTGTTGTGTAATGCTACACAGCTTTTAATTAATGCTATGCACTTTTTAATTACAAAGAGACCAAAGAGGTTGGGGAAATGCCCCCTCTCCCCCCAAAAAACCTGTTTTTGTTTTTCTTTTAAAGTGTTCTTTTAAAGAACATCGAAAAGGGTTAGAGAGTGATGGGTGGATGCATCAAAGCCAGGGATGGGTTCTACTTATCTTTACTACTGGTTCACAACGGGGCCACACTCATGTGCTTGCTTCGCTCACACATGCATGCTTCTGCGCATGCACATATTGTTATTTATGACATCTGGGAGGGTGGGCGGAGCCTCCCGCCGACTTTACTACCGGTTCTATAGAACTGGACCAAACTGGGTGCAACCCACCACTGATCAAAAGAGAATACAATCCATAGCCCCTTTGCCATCTCTTTAAGCTTTTTTAATTATTCTTAATCTTTTTATTTTTTATTCAAAAAACGTTTTGAATGCAGTGTATTGTCAGGGTCTATCATTTACAAAAGAAAAACAAAGAAAGGGCATTAAAAAGTATTAATACATATATTGGTAACAGTAGTAATAACGTAACAGAGTTTATACTGATTTATTTATAATTCAAAAGGTTCTCCTCGCACGTATGTGCTAGTCATTCCCGATTCTAGGGGGCGATGCTCATCTCCATTTCAAAGAGCCAGCACTGTCCAAAGACGTCTCCTGTGGTCATGTGGCCAGCATGACTCAACGCCAAAAGGCGCACGAAATGCTGTTACCTTCCCACCAAAGGTGATCCCTATTTTTCTACTTGCATTTTTACGTGCTTTCGAACTGCTAGGTTGGCAGAAGCTGGGACAAATAATGGGAGCTCACCCCGTTACGCGGCACTCGGGGTTCAAACCGCTGAACTGCCAACCTTTCGATCGAGAAGCTCACCGTCTTATCCACTGAGCCACCATGTCCCCTTGTTGAATTATAAATATTTATAATTATAAACCATCTTTATCCTTAATTCATATGTAACACTAATCTTCCTTCCTCTAATTTCTACCTCTTATCTCTAACCACTCATAGAATCTATTCCATATCAAGTAATATTCTGTGTCATCCTTGTCTTTTATTTTTAAAGTCAGTATTAACATTTTCCGACTTATATCCTCATCTGGTGGAGTATGTTCATTTTTCCAGTGTTTTGCAAATACGATCCTTGCTGCTGTCAATACATGCAAAGAAAGCTCTTTAAGCTTGAAGGGAATTTTAAAGCTTAGAATAAGAATGCAGGTAGTCTTTGACTTGCAACAGTTCATTTAGTGACCGTTCAAAGTTACAGCAAAAAAGTGACCTAGGGCTGTTCTACACACTTATGATCATTGAGGCATCCCCATTGGTCATGTGATCAAAATTCAGATTCGTATCAACTGACCCGTGTCAGCTGGCTCAGATTTATGACCTTTGCAGTGTCCTGGGCTCATTTGATCAGCTTCTGTGACCTTCTGAAAAGCTAAAGTCAATGGAGAAGCCAGATTTACTTAACAACTGTGTTGCTATCTTAACAACTGCAGTGATTCACTTAACAACTGTGGCAAGAAAGGTCATAAAACGGAGCAAAACCCAGTTCACAAATGTTTCACTTAACAACAGAATCTTTGGGCTCAATAGTAGTCATAAGATGAGGACTACCTGTACAAGAAGCCCCTTTTTTTCAGAGAAGAAAACACTTGAAAATTAATGAGGCAGCTTTCAATGCAGATTAAAAATAGACATTGGATTTATCATTATTTCTTTAAGTATCAAACTTCTAGATTGCAACCAGAAAACAATTGAGAGGCTGGATGTCCCCATGATGTCAATGACGTTAGCATATAAACCATGAATCATGTAAGCTCCTTGTTTCGGTTGCTTAAACCTTCACTCTTTTCCATGACAGAAAAGTTACCCGATGAATTGCAACCTCTCACACACCCTGATCATTAGTCATACTAGGTGAAACCATTGCTATATAAGGTTTTGTTAACTCTTAAGACAATGAGAACATCCACAAACATTCCCAGCTCATGTCTTTAATCTAGTTAAGAATCACCTTCAGTATTACTGCATAGTCTTCCACTCCATTTATTTATAAACATTTTCTATTTAGAAAATTGTCTTCCAGATTGTTTACAACAAAACAAACCCCAAAACCAGGGGTGAAATCCAGCAGGTTCTGACAGGTTCCGGAGAACCGGTAGCAGAAATTTTGAGTAGTAAATACCACCTCCGGCTGGTTCCAGGGTGGGGTGGGAATGGAGATTTTGTAATATCCTTCCCCCAGGAGTGGGGAGGGAATGGGGATTTTGCAGTATCCTTCCTCTGAAGTGGGGAAGGAATGGAGATTTTGCAGTATCCTTCTCCTGCCATTCCCACCCATGCCCACAGAACTGGTAGTAAAAAAAATTGAATTCCACCACTGCCCAAAACTAATTTTAAAAAAGTACCCTTTGCTTCTCTACCCTACAAAGCAAGAATCATTTTCCTTCTCAGCCACCATTTTGATGTAATCATCAAAATTCAGTTCAGTGGTCTGAATGGAAACAAGTAAAAAGAAAACATGTCCCATTTCTATTGTTGGACAAAACCTTTTCTTTGGATCAACCAAAACATGGCAAAAGTGTCGTCTTTTCTGTCCCCCAGAGCTTATCAGCTCAAATCAGATGAGAGGAGAAAGAAAAGAAAAATCTCAGAATTAGGCAAAGTCTTGCAATTGTAAGCTATGGAGCATAGAGTCAATTTTATTAAGAATACACTTTCTAGGTGCACCAGTATAAAAGAAAGTCAAAGAGGACCCATTAGCATCAGTAACTCCTTTTGCCCAAGCCTGTTTCTATGCCCCAGATTTAATTCTTTTTTTATATATTCCTTTAATTAAAAAATTAATTCATTAATTAAACTAATTAAAATTAATTAACCTGACAGGGCTGCAAAACGGTGTGCCAACTTCTAGCATCATCTCTACGAGACAGTTAGATGTATGTATCCTAGCCTGTTTCCATCCTTATTGCTGCATATGCAAAGAAAAGTTTCTATAACCTTTTCTCCCTATATTCAAAGTTTGTTCTGGGAAAAAATAATTCTTTTTCTGTATCTACATCAAAGAAGTTCAATTTATAAGATCAGAACTAAAAATGACTCAGAGTGTAATATCCGATATTGCATGAATAAAAAGTAGTTCATGAAATGGAGATTTTGCTTCCTGCCCTCCCTCCAAAACCTCTTTCTCCCAATTCAGGTGAAAAAAACACAAAAGGCTGGATTTTAGAGGACTACTGTAAGTCAGAAGAATCCCTGAGAACCAGCTGGAGGAAGTCTCAAGTGCATGTGGAAGATGCTGCAGAATCAGTCCTGGGCATCTCTAAATCAATCTGGAAAAGGCTTTTGCCTGAAACCTTGTAAAATTGCTGCCAGCTAACTTAACATAAAATAATAACAGAGTTGGAAAGAACCTTGGAGGTCTTCTAGTCCAATCCCCTGCTTAGACAGGAAACCCTGCACCACTTCAGACAAATGGCTATCCAATATCTTCTTAAAAACTTCCAGTGTTGGAGAATTCACAACTTCTGCAGGCAAGTTGTTCTACTGATTCATTGTTCTAACTGTCAGGAAATTTCTCCTTAGTTCTAAGTTGCTTCTCTCCTTCATTAGTTTCCACCCATTGCTTCTTGTTCTACCCTCAGGTGCTTTGGAGAATAGTTTGACTCCCTCTTCTTTGTGGCAACCTCTGAGATATTGGAACACTGCTATCATGTCTCCCCTAGTCCTTTTTTTCATTAAACTAGACATACCCAGTTCCTGCAACCGTTCTTCATATGTTTTAGCCTCCAGTCCCCTAATCATCTTTGTTGCTCTTCTCTGCACTTTTTCTAGAGTCTCAGCATCTTTTTTACATCGTAAACTTAGAATCAGGGATGGGCAATTAAGGGCCCTTCAAAAGCTTGGAACTCTCGTGCAGCAGTTCTGATCAGGGCTTATGGGGATTTTAATATGTGAAAGATAAGTGGTCCCATATAAGCCAGTCTAACCTCAATGAAAGGCTGAGCCTTTTTAGTAAAAAAGGCCAGGTGGGTGATTTTGGGCCAGTCCCTCTCTCTCCTTCCAATTCACCTTATAGGTTGTTGTTGTGGGGAAAATATGAGAAGGAAGGTGTGTTGGATATGTTCACCTCCTTGAGCTATTTGTAAAAATAATTTTAAAAAAATGGAATATAATTACAAATACACAAATGCATGCATGCATATGTATGTACATACGATATAGTTCAGAGTATAAGACGCACCTGAGTATAAGATGCCCCTTAGATTTTGGAGAGGAAAATAAGAAAAAAGCTGATTGGCAGGTGGATCGGTCTTCCAGAATACCCCCAATCAGCTGTTCCTAGAGGTGAATTTTAGCTACAGGTTCCTTGGTTGTGAGCTCTGTGCCTTTTTTTTTTTTTTGTCTCTGAAACTTCTGAAACTCCATTTCAGGGGGAAAATAATCCTGTCTCTGAAAGCCTCCGAAACAGCTTCAAAAAAAAAAGCCTCTGAAGCTCTGTTTGGGGCTTCTTTTCTGAAGCTCTGTTTCAGAGGCTTTTTTCAACCTCTGAAACCTCCGTTTGAGAAACTGGATAGGGCTACATTCGGAGTATAAGAAGCACCCAGATTTTCACCCTCTTTTTTGGGGGGGGGAAAGGTGTATCTTGTACTCTGAAAAATACAGTACATACATACATACATACATACATAATATGAGCTGTGGGGGCGCACTGATTAGAATATAGTAGTGCAAGCTAATTCTGCTGACTGCCAGCAGTTCTATTTTGACTGGCTCAAGGTTGACTCAGCCTTCCATCCTTCTGAGGTCAATAAAATGGGGACCAAGATTGTTGGGGGCAATATGCTGACTCTGTAAACCGCTTAGAGAGGGCTGTAAAGCATTGTGAAGTGGTATATAAGTCTAAGTGCTAGTGCTACATAATTTGGAAGAAAGGGAGCTGCCTTACACCAACACTTTCTTCCATATGGGTGTGTTTCCAGTGCAAATTGAGTTGTATCTCGATGAAGTGAAAGGAAACAAAGTGTCTTGAGGAAGGGGAAATTCATATATCTACCAGAAGCTTACATGCTGAAACTATTGACTCAAGTTAGTCAAATGTTTTCTTTTCCTGCATAAAGGATGTCTTGTTTTCTTCCATATGTTTGGAATGCTTAAGGGCTTCTTTTAAATTTCCAATACTGATATCTTGGAGCTTCTTATATTACAGAAGGAAATAGAAGAGGCTATTGCAGGTCCTATGGTTTGCTACCAGGTATAAGTTCATCACTTTTACAATCTCTCTACGAGCACTATTGCTCTGTTCATCCCTAAAATGCCTGATGGGCAGTTTTCATAACATCTTCACTTGGGATTTAATGAAAGACTTTGAGAAGACAAGGAGGCTTCAGCAGGAGCCAGATGATTGGCCAATAGGTAAAGTATATTTGCTTACACTCCTTGGCTATTTCATCCTCAAGTCATGGGAAGTTCACTTGAATTCATGTCTCTTTGGAGACATGTTTCAAACAGGAATTCTGTCCATCAAAATGAAAAGAAACTGGGGGGGAGGGAATTCAGAAAACAACCCCCACAGCTCTGAATGTACAAGCAATTATTTATTTGAAGAGTGGCTATTGGAATGATTTATTTGTTTACTTAGTTACGTAGGAGTTCCCAGACATAGCTGCTCACTCTTCTTTGCCATTTTATCACCATTCTCACTGCATGGCAGATTATCAGCACAGAAATTGTGTCATCTTTCTACCAACACAGTTTTGAAAAAAAAACAAAAACCAACCCCCCCCCAAAAAAAACAACAACACTTAAGTGCTCTTCTTGAGAATGGGCTATTTTCTCTCATGCAGTAATCTCAGTTTGTACTGCTTCAGACCAAAGTTCCTAGCTGAATTTGCAAAGGAAAACCAACAGGCTGTGCTGGATAACTGTGCATAATGAAATTCATATCAGTTGCAATGTTGCACAGAGCACATCCAATCAGGTAAATACTGAATGCCAGCACCTTGTGGCAACATGTTGAAAGAGGATTGTTTTGTTTTGTTTATTTCCCCAGTTGTGTAAAAGACACAAATCAGCTGATTCATCTGTTCCAAAACATGAAAGGTATAGTTCTAATTTGCAGTGTTTCATTTTCTAACATTCCCATCAAGTTATTGCTCTGTCTTTTGAGTCCTGTTGAAAACAATGGAATGATTTATTTGCTGGTTACAATTTGACCAGCCTTTTTTTCCAATCCCTGACTAAACATGGTAAGAGATTTTATTAATAATTATATTCTGAGAATAAATGTGGCAACATGAATTTATTTTCTCTTTCTTATTGCATTTGGGAATGAAACCTGGGCAACTCGGTTGAAGGTGACCCAGTCCTTTTTAGGGAGGACTAAGTAAAATAAACCACTTGAACATCTTCTATGAAGATTGTTTTAGGCATCTGTCACTACCTGGGATTTATTCTAATTTGGACCTAAGCTATATAGCCCAGGTGATTGGCTGAGGTACACTTTGGCAAGATTATCTTCGAAGACTTTGAAGACTGTTGGCCACCAGGAAGTGTACAGCTTCTTGGAGCTAAGTGCAGCCACCTGGACTTCCTACCTGGACTTCATTCAACCTTATATTCCCCAAGCTTGAAGGAGGGAGTAATTCTGGCTGTTTTTGAAGAGGCAATAATGTTCTTCCTCAAGAAGCCATTGATAGGCCCAATAATGTTGGACAATTTCCAACCTGTCTCCAACCTTTTGAAAGGAAAGATGGTTGAGATGGTGTTCAAACTGCATCTTCAGATAGGAAGCAAATTATCTGAACCCTTTTTATTGGACTTTAGGCCTGCACAAAATATCAAAAAAGTGTTGGTTGTATTTGTTGATGACTATGTAAGGATTGAAATAGAGCAATGCACCGATTACAATGAGCCCTTTTAGAATTTAGAATAACAGAGTTGGAAGGGACCTTGGAGATCTTCTATTCCAACTCCCTGCTTAGGCAGGAAACCCTACACCACTTCAGACAAATGGTTATCCAACATTTTCTTAAAAATTTCCAGTGTTGGAGCATTCACAACTTCTGCAGGCAAGTTGTTCCACTTATTAATTGTTCTAACTGTCAGGAAATTCCTCCTTAGTTCTAAGTTGCTTCTGTCCTTGATTTGTTTCCACCCATTGCTTCCTGTCCTACCCTCAGGTGCTTTGGAGAATAGCTTGACTCCCTCTTCTTTGTAGCAGCCCCTCAAATATTGGAATACTGCTATCATGTCACCCCTGATCCTTCTTTTCACTAGATTAGACATATTCTATTCCTCCTACCATTCTTCATATGTTTTAGCCTCCAGTCCCTTAATCATCTTTGTTGCTCTTTTCTGTACTCTTTCTAGAGTCTCAACACCTTTTTTACATCGTGGTGACCAAAATTGAATGCAGTATTTCTTGATAGCCTTGAAATTATACTATCATTCTCGACTGGCTCAGGAGGCTGTTGAGTGGGAAGCAATACTTTCCTCCTTCCTTCACAATTGGTTCCAATTGGCATTGATGTCAATGGGAGAGGTTCAGCTCTTGGTTCCTGCTCTGTGAGGTGCCATCACTTAAGAAGTATTACCTGATAGGACCTAGAATATGGTGTCTTCTCTGCCACATGGAACAGCATTCTCCCAAGATTCATACGGTTCTGATCTACTAGTTTTTTGGGTGGCTTTTAAGACCAATATTCTTCTTTCTAGGCATGGAATGAGGAGGGTTTTCATCTTAACAAGTTGCTATTGTTTAATCATTTTAGATTAAACAAGTGAAGTTGTCTTTGGTGCAATATGCTTTATTCTATTTTTTATAGTTATTTATAGCCACATGTTGAGTGGGTGGCTATGTAAATTTTAAAACAAAGTGTGCACTAAAACAGTCAGTACATTCAGTAAATATGACAAATTCTGGGTATTATATTCCAGGAGAAGATCCTGAGGGCTTCAAGTCTGAACTAAAGCACGACTAACTTAGTTTTCCTCCATTCTGTAAACTATATATACAATGCAATCATCCCCATGAGTTAACAAGATACTCTATTTTTCTGATATATTTTGCTGATGAATCAAGTTCATTTCCTACCAGATTTTAAGCATTAGGGATTAATTAAGTTAGGGAGTTTTCCCCACTACAATAAATCCTCTAATGTCTACATAATGTCTGTGAACAGGAGATTTTATATGAAAATTAAGGTATGTATGGAGTCAATTCTTCTTTTTCTTTACTTCATGTTTTAGCACTTTGGTTGTCGATGGAATAGAGTAGATCGGTCAACTTAATTTTAAAATTGGTTTAAAATTGGAAAATCAAGGTTTCTAGGTTTTTGAGGTTTAAGGCAACATTACTTCCATTTAAAAGACAAATACCTTGTGCTTTTTCTGGTGCCTAAGTAGCTGTTGTTCCTGGATGGATCATAGGATTTAAAGCATGGCTGGCTGGGGAATTCTGGGACTTGAAGTCCACAAGTCTTAAAGTTGCCAAGGTTAGACACCCTTGATCTAAAACCAATCCATATAAATATACAGTTAGAAGTAAATGTCAAGCTTTCATCATCAACTCAGAAAGTTAATTCACTTGCCCAGGTTGAAGAATTTGCTGGGTTGTTTTTGCTCCATCTCTCCCAATCCATCTGCTTATTGCTTTATTCAGTGTTTGCCAATGTATTCTCCGTGACCTTTTCTATCTTCCAGCCCTTGTAGTTAAACTCCAAAGATGTTTTGATGCAAATGTTCAAATCTGAGTCACAGAATATTAAGCCTCTTAAAACCCTTGTCCAAAATTGCCAATTTCAGGCTGAAACACAAACTGAAATAGAATGGAAGAAAAAGGCTCTTCTTTTCTGTCTTAAGTACAAGCTTGAATAGACTTTTGGCAGCAATCAAAAGAGTTTTTCCCCTACTTTTAGTTTTGCTACTGGAAGCAATGAGTATTCAAAGGTTGCCTCTTTGCAAGATGGATAACATCTTCAAAGATTCTTCTAACTATGTGTTCTCACATATTCAGCTGGAGGCAAGGTAACAGGCACCAATGAATAGAATAGAATAGAATAGAATAGAATAGAATAGAATAGAATAGAATAGAATAGAATAGAATAGAATAGAATAGAATAGAATTTTTTATTAACCAAGTGTGATTGGACACACAAGGAATTTGTCTTGGTGCATATGCTCTCAGTGCACATAAAGAAAAGATATATGTTCATCAAGAATCATAAGGTACAACACTTAATGATAGTCATAGGGAACAAATAAGCAATCAAATCATACTAGGAAACAATATAAGTCGTAAGGATACAAACAACAAAGTTACAGTCATATAGCCATAAGTGGAAGGAGATGGATGATGGGAACAATGAGAAGATTAATAGTAGTGCAGACTTAGTAAATAGTTTGTCAGTGTTAAGGGAATTATTTGTTTAGCAGAGTGATGGCATTCAGGAAGAAACTGTTCTTGTATCTAGTTGTTCTAGTGTGAAGTGCAATGTAGCATCGTTTTGAGGGTAGGAGTTGAAACAGTTTGTGTCCAGGATGTAAGGAGTCTGTCGATATTTTCACAGCCTTCTTTTTGACTCATGCAGTATACAGGTCCTCAATGGAAAGCAGGCTGGTAGTCATTGTTTTTTCTGCAGTTCTAATTATCCTCTGAAGTCTCTGTCTGTCTTGTTGGGTTGCAGAACCAAATCAGACAGTTACAGAGGTGTAGATGACAAACGCAATAATTTCTCTGTAGAACTGTATCAGCAGCTTCTTGGGCAGTTTGAGCTTTCTGTGTTGGCACAGAAAGAACATTCTTTGTTGTGCTTTTTTGATGATGTTTTTGATGTTAGGTGTCCATTTTAGATATTTAGATTTAGAATAAGGAATAGAAATAGCACTTAAATTTATATATCACTTCACAGTGCTTTTACAGCCCTCTGTAAGCAGTTTACAGAACCAGCCTTTTGCCCCCAACAATCAGGGTCCCCATTTTGCTCACCTTGGAAGGATGGAAGGCTGAGTCACCCTTGAGCCTGGTGTGATTTGTCAGTCAGCTGAAATGACTGCAGTACTGCACTCTAACTACTGCACCACCAGAACTCATAATACTTCTCCCTTGCCCCTCTTAAAATGTTGGGAATTCTTTAATAGTATGGTACTGAAAATTTATCCTGCATTTTAATTTTACAACTCCTCTTTCATTTGATAGAAAGAATGCCATTTCAAGATTACGATCATTATTTTATCACAAGAAAGATTTTTTTTTTAGTGACCCTCTGGTGGGACCTATCTGGATTCTTGTACTTGTTCTTAGTTAATTATGATGAGGAGAATGTCATCCATTTTATTCTCAAAATCACCTCTCTATCAATCTTTAGCAGAGCAGTCCACAGGACTGGAAACTTTAGCTAATGGGAAAAACAGCCCCATTGCTACACATTCTCTATGTATTGCAATTGCGGTATGTTGCTTTTTGTAAGCAATCTTTTTTTTATTTATTTTTGTCATAACAATATACATAAGCATCACATAAAATGATTATATAGTATATAAACATATATATGAGGAAATATAAGGAAGTATAAGTATATATATATATAAGAAAAAAAACAATAGGACAGGAATGGTAGGCATGTTTGTGTTCTTATGTACGCTCCTTATAGTCCTCTTAGGAATGGGGTGAAGTCAATAGTAGAAAGTTTTTGGTTAAAGCTTTTGGGATTATGAGAAGAGACCACAGAGTCAGGTAATGTGTTCCAAGCACTGATAACTCTGTTACAGAAGTCATATTTTCTGCAATCCAGATTGAAGCGGTTGACATTAAGTTTAAATCTATTGGTTGCTTTTGTATTATTGCAATTGAAGCTGAAGTAGTCTTTAACAGGAAGGACATTACAATAGATGATTCTATGAGTTAAACTTAGGTCTTGTTGACGGTGACAGAGTTCTAAGTTTTCTAAACCTAGGATTTCAAGTCTGGTGGGATAAGGTATTTTATTGTTTTCAGAGGAGTGGAGAACTCTTCTTGTAAAATATTTCTGGACACATTCAATTGTATTGATGTCAGAAATTTGGTGTGGGTTCCAGACAGGTGAGCTGTATTCAAGAATTGTATTCAAGAATTGTATTCAAGAATTGTATATAAAGAATCTCCCTTTATACACCCCCTTCACTCTCATCTTCAGACTCTGTGACTTCAAATCTAGTAACTGGAAACATCCGTAGAAGTTGAATCCATAGAAATTGAAAACGAATTTTACATTGGCCAAGTGGTAACTCGATCTGCTTACTCTTTATTGAATAGCTTTCCTCAAAAGAACTTCTTGATGCCAGCCAAGGTGAAAGCAGTTCAACATGATTTCAATGTGATCAAGTAGTGTTTTCAAAACACATATGGATTCACGTTTTTGATTCCAGGTCACATTAGGAGGAGCTGGATGGAAGTCTATGACTACCACAGCAGAATCAGAAGCTATGGAGCTCTGCGCCTCTGTTGAGGTGTTTTTCAATTCTGGAAACTATAACATATATGTAATTCAACTCAGGGGTGAAATTCACTTACCTTCCCTACTAGTTTGCAAATTTGCACATGCTGTCCTCTGCACTTGCGCAAAGCCTTGTGCGAATGTACAAGGCTTAAAATGTTGCAAAAAGGTGACATCATGACATCCGCATGGATGGGCGGAGCCTCCCACAGTCATCACTACCAGTTCGCATGAGCCGATAGAACCGGCTGGATTTCACCCCTGCTTCAACTCCCAGAATTCCTTAGCCAGCATGCTCTGTAATCATTTTTTAAACAGATAAATATTTACCATGTGGAAGGTTTTCCATCTTTAGACAAAGAAAGGAGACGAAAAAGAAAGAGAAAGAGAGAACATGAGATGTAACAGCATATTATAGGAGACTGTGTGAAGAGATTCTGCCAAGGGAACAATCAGATAAGAAACCACATAGCCCGTAGCTGCATAATGGGCAGAACAAGAGGGTAAAAAGTAGAGTTAGCTTATCTGGTCATGTTTCTTGTCTGGTCTACCTGATGAGACTGACTGTGACTTAAGTGAGGAAATAATAGAAGGAAAAAAGAAAAAAGAGAAGGATACTACTTTATTGGTGTATATTTTCAGCATCGGGAAAAGACAGTATATTTACACCTGGTTAGGTATGGAAGGAGGAAAGATGGTAAATTCTCAGGAAATGCATAATACCTCTGCAAGTGCAAGCGGTGAGAGGCAAGGGGGATCTTCATTCAGCACTAGCAGTTGGAAAGCATGTAAATGTGTGTAAATAAATAGGTACCACTTTGGTGGGAAGGTAAAGGCATTCTGCATGCCTCGGCATATATTCATATTGCATATAGTCACATGACTATGGAAGTGTCTTTGGACAATGCTGACTCCCTTGGCCAAGAAATAAAGATGAGTACCACTCCCTAGAGGAGTGGACAGAAAAAACCTTCACCTTTAGTGGAAGTGGACTTCAGCCCCAAAGGCCATTAACTGCATTAAAAAATAAATAAAACAGGCACATTACTTTCTGAGCTAGCCTTTCCCAAAATGATGGAAAGAAGCTGTTGCGAAGGGAACGGTCAAGAACACAACATCTTTCTTCAAGAAGGAAAGCACCTGCATGAAGGTATGTGGATGATCAAGTAAATACAAGAACACCACACTCCACCAATACATAGCACTCCAATGAGATCATCCCTTTTGTCCAATGGAATGAAAACAAGTGAAAAGAGAATCTATAAAAAATACTCTGTCTGTTAATAATACCCTCCCAAATGGAAGTTTTGAATCACCTTTAAGTCAACTCTGGTTCTTTTAGCAAGAAAATCTCCCCCCTCCTTCCCCCCCCCCAGAAACTCTGGTACTCTAAGATAAGGTAGCAAATGATAGTAAGAATAGAATAGAATAGAATAGAATAGAATAGAATAGAATAGAATAGAATAGAATAGAATAGAATAGAATTTTTATTGGCCAAGTGTGATTGGACACACAAGGAATTTGTCTTGGTGCATATGCTATCAGTGTACATAAAAGAAAAATGAATAATAAAAAGAATAATGAGTATTGCAAGTAGTGGTGATGTTGGTGAGGATAAATCATACTATCCATTCCTGATCTGCAAATTATGAATCATTGCTACAGGCAGATACACAGTCCTGAAAAGTTATCCTTATTATTCTCACTTCTGTCAGAATTTTCTCTCCTCCCCCTTCCACCACCCACATTCTCTAATTTAAATACTACATGTCCATAAGGTCATAAAGATTCTCAAGAGAATGCAGGCTGAATTTAAACATTCTTTTTAGAAGCAAATTTATGCAGAGCAGATCAACACATGCATTAAATACAAGGTCATGGCTCCAGGCATCCACACCATATCCACTGTAACAATTCCAGCATGCTTAGTGTTCTGTTTGCTCAGCTTTTACATTTAAAGAATACATATACTCACACATAAAGACTCTTTCTTTCTTTGTTTCCATAGGAGTTTTTGGAGTGGGTGGTGGGTGGCAAATCCATAAATAATCTCAACAAAACACAAAACACTACATTTTGTTCATGCATCACCAAGTTTATGCGCCGAGATTCTACACTCGCAAACATCAGGGCTGTTGAAGGAAATCACTGCCAGGAGTAAGACGTAGAATGAATATATGTTTTGTTTTGCTTTTTAAATAATCTGACCATATCAACCACTTGTACTAGTACTTCTTCCACATAAATGATTTTGAACGATTGTAATGGTTGTGTTTATGTCTGTGTCTGTGCATGGAGAAGTCTGCCTGGATTTCTGGTAATTTTCTGGGCAAGTCCCTGCAATATTTTTCAGAAATGGTTTGTCATTGCCTGGGTTACTACTGTTGAGAAAGAGGGTTTGGCACAATGTCATAGTTGGCTTTGTCCCTCAGTTGGTATTAGAACTCACAGTCTCCAGGTTTCTAGCCCAGTGTTTTAAGCACTACACCAAACTGGCTTTTTTTACAGTCATATAAAGGTCTATCACCATACTTTGTATTCCTCTGAAAACAACAAAATACCTTATCCCACCAGACTTGAAATCCTAGGCTTAGAAAACTTGGAACTCCATCGCCTTCGACAAGACCTAAGCTTAACTCACAGAATCATCTATTGTAATGTCCTTCCGGTTAAAGACTACTTCAGCTTTAATTGCAATAATACTAGAGCAACTAATAGATTTAAACTTAATGTCAACTGCTTTAATCTAGATTGCAGAAAATATGACTTCTGTAACAGAATCATCAGTGCTTGGAACACTTTACCTGACTCTGTGGTCTCTTCCCATAATCCTAAAAGCTTTATCCAAAAACTTTCTACTATTGACCTCACCCCATTCCTAAGAGGACCATAAGGGGCGTGCATAAGCGCACAAACGTGCCTACCGTTCCTGTCCTATTGTTTTTCTTTGCTTCTTTCTATATATATGCTTATACCTCCTTATATTTACCCATATATGTTTATATACTATATAATCTTTTGTATGATTCCTACATATATTGTGACAAAATAAATAAAATAAAATAAAATAAAAAATAAAATAAAATGGGATTCCACCAAGAATAGCAGAAATATGCTTAGGCTACAAGTCTCATTTTCCCACATTAAGATTCTACATTTCTTCCTAATAACAATGGCACTTAGACTACAGTGTAGTACTGTAAAGCACTACTTCATGGTGCTTTACAGCACTTTGTGAGTGGCATATTGCAATATGCAATGTCAGCATATTGCCCCCAACAATTGGGGCCCTCATTTTACTGACCTTCCTTGGAAGGACAGAAGGCTGAGTCAATCTTGAATTGGTCAGGATTGAACTGCTAACAGTCAGCAGAATTAGCCTGCAATACTGCATTCTAATCACTCCACTACCACAGCGCCTATCCTATCACTGCCTTAAGATCATCCATAGGTTTACCCTAGCATAGTCTTCATGAGTCACAGAGAAATGAGAGCGGTTCCTCAAATAGGCTGGGCCACTTTGGACTGCAGAGAGAAAATTCTATTTTACACTTCTTCCTCTAGGAATTTTGGAAAAAGAAGAAAATGTTTCTTTCTGCTGTGATGTTCATTTCAGGTTATAAGAGACACACAGGACACGTTTCAAATCTCTTCGCTTAATGAACAGAACAAGCTGGAGCTCACTGCAATTTCCTTCTTGGCTAATAAAATAATAATAGCACACACATACGGTATATGCAAATAAATAAAAAAAAAAGATTGTTTCATGAAGAAAAGAAAAAGGATAAAAGTGTCATTTTAATAGAAAGGAAGGAAGGAGAGCAGGATGTCTGGATCCTGCTAATAAAACTGGGGTTGAATGAGTTATAACACTAAACAATAAAAATAAAAGGGAAGAAAATCTGTTTTAGATTAGGTGGTCCTTTGTGTTTATTAATGTATCTTTCCAGAGATACTTTACCTCATCCTAAATCTTTGGAATGATTTTTTTTACAAAAGACAGTATAGCTGTCGTTTGGTTTGGCTTGAAATGGATATGCTATTTAATCAGTGAATGGCTTTGTGGTTACAAGGTCAGATTAGGATATATATAATTCAAGGTTCACATCTTCATAAGGCTTTTAGTTGTCCCAAAACCTATCTTAGATGATTATTCCAAGGATTAAAAAAAAATAACCCTAAATTTTTGTGAGCAAGTCTACATTACAATGCAAGAAACAACTGCTATCATTTCCAAGGTTTTGTAATGAGGGAAAAAGAAATTTACACCACAGAATGATATTATGGAAATTGAAAACCTTTGGATTGATGTTTCTCAACTTGATAGACAGAAGATGTGTGGACTTCAACTCCCAGAATTCCCTAGCCAGGAGAATGGCTGGGGAATTCTGAGAGTTGAAGTCCACACATCTTCAAGTTGCCAAGGTTGAGAAACACTGCTGTAGATGATGGCCCCACCCATTCCCCTTTCAGAATCATCAACTGCTTGCCCTTTCTGGTGCTAATGAAATGAAATCAACATGCAGCATCTTTCTTTTTCAACCCTGGTGTCCTTCAAATATGTCTTCCACAGGGGCCATTTTGTGAGCATGCCCACAACCCACCCTTAAACAAATATCCCTATCTTTACCCTATGGAATATGAATTATTGCATTTATGACCTTCTCTATTTGTGAACAAATGTAATAAATATTAAGCATTTAGTAGGCAGGGGAAAAATACAATAAGAATGAGAAATACTTACCTACTTTTAAAACTTTCTTTCTTAGAGGAAGGAAGACCGGTGACTTTATTGTCAGGGTTTTTATTTTAAAGCCTTTCTGCATACAGATCTTTTCATAGCTTGGTATTGATTTTAATTAGAGACTGCAGAGTGTGTTTTACCTCATCTATTTAATCTCATCCATTTTCAGTCTGTCTCTTAATGCTCAGTTTTAAGTGCTTCCTGATGTACAGTTTTTAATTGCCTATGAAATGCTTTCAAAACAATCACCCAGGTTTCAGAGGAGAGCACAGTTTCTGAAAAAACTATTTCAAAGTCACAAACATACTGCTGGCTGAAAGCTTCACCAGAGATGTGGGTAGCCAAAGAGAGGAGTCTGAGAAAAAAACAGATGTGAGAGAAGAATGACCTGTGCAAGGATCCAACAATCTGTGACAACATCCTCCTTGGCTCTTTTTGTCTTAAAACAATCCAGTTCCTCAGCAATTGTATTTTTTTTGTTGTCTTTCCTAGAACCGCAACTGCGAGAGCTATTTAGAACCTTTAAAGAACGAGTCTTTTGTAATTACAGGTACTCCTTGACTTACAACTGTAATAGAACCTGCCTGTTATAGTCATAAGTCATGATTATTGTAAAGAGGTCACCAACACAACTGACCCAATTTTAAAATGTGTGTGTGTGTGTGTGTGTGTGGTAGTAGTTAAGCAAATCAACTGTTTTCTATGAGCTCGTTTTGCCAAGAACTGGAAGCAAATGTCAGTTTTTGCAAAAATGTTATAAAACAACCAAAGAACACTGCAAAAAACTGTAAGTTTAGGCTGGTTGCTGAGCGCCTGAAATAGATCACCTGTGACTATGTGGGGCTATAACTTCAGAATTGGGTCATAAGTATCTGCAGGAAAGTCATTCATAAATTTGAATGGTCAATAAATGGCAGGTTGTACGTCAAGGATTATATCTATTAGTCTTTGTTAACTTCACCTACGACAGTTTCAATGAAAAGAAATACAGTGGTGCCATATGAGTCAGGACATCTTCATAAAAATGATTAGATTGTGTCATTTGTAAACATTTATCCTACTAACAACACTTTCTGTGTGGTGTCACTTTCTGTGTGGACTTTCTGTCCTCTAGCCTTTTTGTTGAATAAAACCCAAGCATCCACTCTTGAGCTGTGATTTTAAAAAAAATGACATAAATATTTATATGTTTATGCATGCATGAATGTAAATTATGCTTCAAGAGTAGCCAACTCTCACTGGCTTCTATAGACTATTCCTTAAAATAAGACAAAAAAATAGACTTCAAAACTAAAGAAGTAACAAACCACTCAAAATTATGTGCCAGAGACAACGAACAAACTAAATTCAAACCAATATTACATTTCAAAAAATTGTGTTTTCCAGAATCGCAAGGAAAGGTCTTTTGCCTCACCAATTAAGACTTGCAATCCAATTAAACCAGAAATGCCAGAGATTGAAAATTAGAACTTCAACATATAAAATACGTCTTCCCTTCTTTGAGCAAGATTCTCCCTTAATTGGCCTATTGTCTGTAAAAGGATGATTAAATTTAAAAAAGAAGCAGCAGCATATATGGAAAATAATATTGAATCTGTATCTAAAACAGAAAGATAAGAAAGGCAGAGAAAAATTCTGAGGAATATGCAAGAAAGAATATACGTGTTTGAAAATCTAAATATCGAGTGCAAGCTGCATTGCATTACACATCTGACACAAATTACCTAATTCATGCCATGTGTACAATGATATCATTGATGTGTACGATATCATTCCAAATGGGGATACTCATCCTTGGATCGCCAGTTAAATTAAATCTTGTAAACCTATCTTGTATATAGATAGTCCTCAACTTATGATCATATTTGGGACAGAATTCGCATTGATAAACAAAGCAGTTGTTAAATGAGTCACACCCGACCTTATGTTTCTTTGCCATGGTGGTTAAATGAATCACAAGGTCATTAAGCAAATCTGGCTTACCCCATTGACTTTGCTTATCAGAATCCAGCTGGAAAAGTCACAAATGGTTCACATCACACCTGGCACACTACAACAGTTTCAGTGCACACTGGTTTGCGAAGTGCCTGATTTGAATGGGGGGAAGCTGCAATGGTGTAAATGCAGGGACTGATTGTAAGTCAATTTTTCCAGTGCCATGGTAATTTTGAATGGTCACTAAATAAATGGTTATAAGGAGACAACTATCCGTATTTTGATATTTTTTTTAGAAAACTGTGAGCTTCTCAGACATATATGTTAGCAGTTAAATAAGTAAATAAATAAAACATTTGTAAAAAACAACAACACTGATGGTACTAATTAGAGATGTTCCTTACAATAATTAAGAACACAAAATAATGATCCAATTGAAACTGCAAACTGATTTTTTTTCCCACTTCTTTGCTTTGGCTTTTATTTTCTTCATTAAAAAAAGAGAAAGAAAACAAGGGCAGGAAGCAATACAATGACAAAAATTCTATGCAGAAGGGTTTCTCGTGTATGAATATATATAAAAGGGAAAAAAAGATTTTAAAGGACAGTTTCAAAAAAGAATGATTATGTTCTATTACAATTGTCCTTTTGTAAGCTACTTTAGTAAGCAGTTCATTAGGTCATAAACTCCAGAGTTTCTTTTTGGCATAGTCACAACAGTTTCCCACTGCAGATATAATCTTACCTAGGAATTGCAGAGAATGCTACTCTGAGGTCTCTTTTCCACCTTGTCCTTCTAATCTAACGTGGTCAGCTACCAAACACATCAGCAAAGGGAAATGTGGAGACAAAAACCAGTGGCAAATAATCCAGGCCAACTAATGTGGATTAGTAGCAACCACAAAAATAGCTCAGAAAATTTGTTGAAAATTGTCTATGAGAGCCCGGAACTTCAAGAGTCCAAAAGTGTCCTTGTCTGCATGGTTTGATCCTCAGAAAGGTCAATTCAGGGATAAACTCTTGTTCTGTGGTTTTAATAATAATAATAATTTAATAATAATAATAATTCTATTCTATTCTATTCTATTCTATTCTATTCTATTCTATTCTATTCTATTCTATTCTAATAATAATAATAATAATAATAATAATAATAATAATAATAACAACAACAACAACAACAACAACAACAACAACAACAATACAGTTGGAAGGGACCTTGGAGGTCTTCTAGTCCAACCCCCTGCCCAGGCAGGAAACCCTACACCACTTAAGATAAATGGCTATCCAATATCTTCTTAAAAACTTCCAGTGTTGAAGCAGTCACAACTTCTGCTGGCAAGTTGTTCCACTTATTAATTGTTCTAACTGTCAGGAAATTTATCCTTAGTTCTAAGTTGCTTCTCTCCTTGATTAGCTTCCACCCATTGCTTCTTTTTCTACCTTCAGGTGCTTTGGATAATAGTTTGACTCCCTCTTTTTTTAAAAATTTATTTACATTTATATCCCACCCTTCTCCGAAGACTCAGGGCAGCTTACAGTGTGTAAGGCATAGTCTCGTTCTATTTGTATATTTACAAAGTCAACTTATTGCCCCCCCAACAATCTGGGTCCTCATTTTACCTACCTTATAAAGGATGGAAGGCTGAGTCAACCTTGGGCCTGGTGGGATTCTAATTGCAGGCTGCTGTGTTTTAATAACAGGCTTCTTAGAGCCTGAGCCACCACGGCACCTTCCGTGTGGCAGCCCCTGAGATATTGGAACACTGCTGTCATGTCTCCCCTAGTCCTTTTTTTCATTAAACTAGACATACCCAGTTCCTGCAACCGTTCTTCATATGTTCTAGCCTCCAGTCCCCTAATCATCTTTGTTGCTCTTCTCTGAACTCTTTCTAGAGTCTCGGCATCTTTTTTACATCGTGGCAACCAAAACTGGATGCAGTATTCCAAGTGTGGCCTTACCAAGGCATTATAAAGTGGCACTAACACTTCACGTGATCTTAATTCTATTTTAACTTCCTTCTTTAGAAGACTTTCTCCAACCTAATGTTTTCCAGTTGTACTGGAAGTGCAACTTTTAGAATTCTGGAAATTCTGTGAACTTGGGTTCCAAGATATCTGATGGATAGCAGGTTGAGGATGACTGTCACATAAACTCATAAGTAATAAATTTTATATTTTCAACTGGTGCCAGGTTTTAGGAATCAAGTCAGGGCAATAAGAACATGTCTTACACATAGAAGTATCAGTTTCAGCTGATGACCATGGAAAAGTTTCTAACTGTACTAGATTTAGTTAATAAGTATAATCCCAATTCCACAAATCGTCACGTATCATTGATATTATTTCAAGCATTATGGGGGAAGGTTGGATGAAATACGATCATCAGTGGTAGATTATTTACCCTATGTGCTGATGATCCCAACTGGAGGGTTGGCAAAATCTAAAGTCCTGGAGATTGCTAGATGTCCCAACTCAACACAAGGCAACTTCCTGTGTCATGACCAAGGATTCTCAGGAAGCAAAGCCACCACCCAACTGCCTGAAAACACTCTCCCAAAATTCACAGATTCAACCCAAATATCTCTTGACCTTTCTTTCTGACTTTGTGATTCATGAGTCTAATAATTCATTTATGGTAAATACTGACGGTTTCATCTATAAATCTTGATGCTGACTGAGCCTTAGTCAATGTTTGGTAGTACTTATAATAAATCAATAATTGTCATCATTACCAACTGTATAATGATAAAAAGGGCAAGGACATGGGTGTGTAAGGTATAATGATGGGAAAGCAAAACACACATATGCACACACCTTAATGAGATGCAAGAAAAACACGTAGAGTTAAAGAAAGGCAACAGGAACAGATAAGGAAAATGATGGGCGTTCCCTACCAGTCCAAACAATCCATTTTATTTTACTATGTTTCTTGTCTCTCCATCCAGAAAGAAAATTATGTCAAAAGTGATTGCAATCCATAAAAACAATGCAAAAGTAAAAACTGGTTCAAAGTCAAACGTTTATGGAACAAGTCAAAGGTTGTAAAGTTGTAATGTGTAAAACAGGGGAGTTTAATTTTTATTTTTTTTTAAAGAATTGGATTTGGCTCCTAATTTTTGCTCCGGGCTCCAAGCCAAGGAAGTCAATATTTACACTCATAGACAAATATTTGTGAGAGTCAGAAATATTCAGGTAAATTTCACCAAGCTACAGAGAAAGTAGATATTTTTGATACTCATTTGGTCGGTCTGACACATAGATGTGGTTGGTCTGACACATGGAACCCAGAATTCAGGAAACTGTATAAATTTATTAAAATTACACATATATGTGTGCAACACACAAATGTTAACACAACTCACTGGAACAGAAAATATTTCATTTAAATGGTTTACAAGTGAGATTTTGCATTTGCTGCTTTCATTTTATTTGTGCCTTTTCCATAGCTATATACTAGAGATGGTGAGAAGTGCTGATTTCACCAACAGAAAATGGTCCAACATTTTAAAAAGAAACAAATTGTTTCTCTGATTTATTTCTCTGATTCATCAGAATGTTACTTGGGAGTAAGTGCCAATCAACTTCTAATTAGTCTTGAAAAGGCTGCATTGTTAATCTCTAATTCTGCCTGGAAAGAGCCTTGTTTTCAAATAAAAGCATCTGAGTGTTTGCAAGATATTTATTTCATCAAAAGGTTGACAGAATGAAATAATCCATTTTTATGGAGAAGAAATAGCTTCACAATAATCACTGGCACAGCAAGTCAGCCTCAGATTTGCAGATAGATGTTAGTCCCTTCGTCAGACTCTCTTATAAAAATTGCACAATCTTAGATTTCTTATCTACAGGTAATAGTCCACTTACAACAGTTTGTTTAATGACCCTTCGAAGTTACGATGACACTGAAAAAAATGAGTTATGACCATTTTTTCACATTTACAATCATTGCAGCATCCCTGTGATCACATGACCAAAATTTGGATACTTGGCAACTGGCTCATATTTATGACGTTTGCAATGTCTAAGGGTCATGTCATCATTTTTTGTGACCTTCTGACAAGCAAAGTCGGTGGGGATTCTCTTACTAATTTAACAGCTGCAGTGATTCACTTAAAAACAGTAATGCTTCACTTGATTTCTTGGTGACAAATAAGAAGCTTTAAACTGTGTATTTCTGCATGTCCTTTCATAATTTAAAGAGGGAGATTGAAAGTCTAAATATGGACATGATATTTATCTTCCCGAGAGTTTATGGTATTAACTCACCAGCCAGGAATGAATAATTTGGACATTTTGTCCATGGAGAGCTTCACCCATGAAGGATCATATCAATGTCCACTATCAGAGATATGCAACAGTCTGATACATGATCCATCATATTTTTGTCAATTTTTAGAAGTTCATTTGGGTTGATAAATGGTCTATCCATTATCTTAATACAAACCAATGTCATTTTCACTCATCCCTTACCACCTGTCTTTGTTACTTCTCTGCCTCACCAGGTGGCAGCAGCCTGCTGATCTTCTCTATCTTGAGAACCTAAACAGGATTAGATCTTGGTTAGTCCTTTCACAAGCCATGTCAACAAACAGCAGGGTTATGAGCTAGACTGAAAAGTAAGGAAGAAAAACCTCCCCAAAGAAGCCAATGATAAAATATTTGCCGGACTGCATGACAAGAAAACTGCATGGAATTGAGTTTGACTTAACAGAAATGTTACCTTAGTGTTGTGTCAATACAAGAAACTTGTGATCAGATCTCCTACAGTTTCCCTCAAACTAAGATAAGAAATCTTTTAGAACTCTGGGAAATGTTCTAGTAAAGATTAATCAGGAACATAATATTTATCAAAACTAAACCCACCACTATGAAGACGTGCAGAGGAGGAGGAAGAAGAGGAGAAGGAGGAGTTAATATGTTCCCTATATTACATCTGTCTGAACTAAATTTAAATTTCAAACAGAGGGAGGTTGGAGCGTGCCTTTTTCAATCTGTTCTCAGCCAAATTTCACAACCAATAATAATGCATAGTAATCAAATAAAATCAGATCAACCACAGTATTAAATTGCAAGCAAATCCTGCAAATACCCAGGAAAGACACTATAAATTGCATTATCATCAAATAAACAACTATTAAAGAGCTTTAATGCTCTTTTGACTATTTCTACTTTGTTGGGTTCAGCTTACTCAAATCTTGTCCTGTGCAGTCCTAAGTGTGGGATGAAGTATTTATTTATTTAGCACATGGCAAAAATGTTAAAAAGCATGTCACAATTACAATCACAATGAGAAAGAATGAAACTATTTATTCTATTTGCAGATTCAAAGGTAGACTATTTATATAGTCAACACATGATGGAATTACATGTAGAAGGTATTTGGGGTTCCCCTGATACGCGCTTCAAGGGCACTGTTCCACAATATCTATTCTGTTCCACATTTTTTTAACTTATCAAGTAGTAGGTTGATAAAGTAGACCACAACCTATTACTTGATAAGATAGAAAAATGTGAGTTAGGCATCATCATCACCAGATGGATTCATAACTGGCTGACTCAAAGTGTAGTCTACATCTACATGTAAAATGGCTTAAAAGACATCATCTTCTCATAATGAAAACAGTCCTTCTAAGGCAGGGGTGTCAAGTTCAAGTTCATTGAGGACCAGATCAGGGTTGTGTTTGATCTTGGGGGAGCTGGGGGTTGAGGTGGCCAGGGTGTGTGTGGCCAGCTTGACAGCACTCATGTTGGGGACACCTGTGATGGCCCAAGCGCTCTGCCAGTGAAAACGGGCTCCTGAGCTCTGTTTTTTGGCTGGGACAGCCTCCTGCAATCCTCAGCCAGCAAAAATGGAGCTTGGGAGGGATGCACATGGCTCTCCTGAGCTCTATTTTTGCTGGGAGAGGCACCATGGGCCAGTCCATCACTGTTTTCAGCTGGGACAGCCCTGTCCTAAGGGCTTAGCATATAGAAGTCTCAGACCAGCCATCAAAATAATGTGGGATGCATGTTCATGTTCCAGAAGAGCAATGTTTTTGCCTGTTCAGTATACATTTTTTTCTTCCCAGTGTTGTGGAATATTATATTAGGGTTCTGGATTGATCTTTTATGTAAGTTTTCCCTTTATAGAAAATTACGTTGCTAAATTTCATAACATATAATTTGGCTAAATGTCTTTATTTCTGCCCTCAGGGTCTCAGCAGCAACCTAAACTGGGCTGTAAAATCCTCAATTTACCAAGTTCTTAATGGTTTGCTCAGTCTCTTGTCTTTATTTTATGTGCATGCATGTACACTGGGCAGAAAGGCAAAACCCTCTAGAAAAACGGAGGAGAGGAATTAAGGTCCCTGCAGGTTTCAACATGTTCTCCTTTCTACCATTTCCATCTTGAACAACTGATTACTTCTGCTTGAGCAAAAAATTGGACTCAAAGACCTCCAAGGTCCCTTCCAACTCTGTTATTTTATATTCTGGCATGCACGTGATCCTTGACTTAGGACCACAATTAGGATCAGAATTTCTATTGCTAAGCCAGGTTGTTGTTAAGTAAGTTATGTCCAATTTTATGACCTTGTTTGTTGTTAATTGGTTGTTAAATGAATCACATGATTATTAAGCAAATCTGGCTTCTCCCATTGACTTCGCTTCGTCCATCCTGGAAAGTCAAAAAAAGGTGACCATATGACCCTGGGATGCTGCAAACATTATAAATACATGGTGGTTTCCAAACATCCAAATTTTGGACATGTGACTGAGGGGATGATGCAATAGTCATAAGTATGAGAACTGGTTGTAAGTCACTTTTTCCAATACCATTGTAACTTCAAATAGTTGCTTAATGAATGGTTGTAAGTCAAGGACTACTTCTAATGAAATCATAGGCAGACAGGGGGTGGTTCATAACCTGGCATCTGTTCCTGCTATGGTGTTGATCCCTTTGTAGAAAGTCAAATTGATCAAAAGTTTGATTCGGTACTACCCTGGGTTTCCCCCAAAATAAGACGTCCCCTGATAATAAGCCCAATCGGGTTTTTGAGTACATGGCAGTAAGGCCAAGTGCTTATTTCAGGGTTCAAAAAAATATAAGACAGGGTCTTATTTTCGGGAAAACACACGGTAGGTGAATTCCTATTGCTTTATTTTTGTATTCTGATTTCAGAATTTCATTCTAAGACTATCTTACAGGTCACATGCTAAATGTAATTATTAATTAATTAATAATTAAATTTTATAGTATTTAATTAATTAAATCTGCATTTCTGTCCAACAGACAACAAGTGGTCAAAATTGACAATGCTCTATCAAATCCTGTTCCTGTCAAGAGTGGCGTTCCTCAAGGCAGTGTCCTTGGACCAACACTCTTCATACTATACATTAATGATCTTTGTGACCATATCGCAAGTAATTGTGTTCTCTTTGCTGACGATGTCAAACTATTTAACACCACAGACAATGCATCTATCATCCAAAAAGACCTTGATCATCTAACCACTTGGTCTAAAACTTGGCAACTCCAGATCTCAACCAGCAAATGCTCAGTCTTACATATTGGAAAAAAGAACCCAAACACTAAGTACATACTTGATGGACATTACCTTACAGATGACCCCCACCCCATTAAAGACCTTGGAGTTTTCATGTCAAATGATCTAAGTGCCAAAGCCCACTGTAACTACATAGCAAAAAAGGCTCTAAGAGTTGTAAACCTAATCCTGCGTAGCTTCTTTTCCAAAAACACTACACTACTAACCAGAGCATATAAAACATTTGCTAGACCAATTCTAGAATACAGCTCACCTGTTTGGAACCCTCACCACATCTCTGACATCAATACAATTGAGCGAGTCCAGAAATATTTTACAAGAAGAGTTCTCCATTCCTCTGAAAACAACAAAATACCTTATCCCACCAGACTTGAAATCCTAGGCCTAGAAAACTTGGAACTCCGTCGCCTTCGACAAGACCTAAGTTTAACTCATAGAATCATCTATTGTAATGTCCTTCCTGTTAAAGACTACTTCAGCTTTAATTGCAATAATACAAGAGCAACCAATAGATTTAAACTTAATGTTAACCGCTTTAATCTAGATTGCAGAAAATATGACTTCTGTAACAGAATCATCAGTGCTTGGAATACTTTACCTGACTCTGTGGTCTCTTCCCATAATCCTAAAAGCTTCAACCAAAAACTTTCTACTATTGACCTCACCCCATTCCTAAGAGGACCATAAGGGGCGTGCATAAGCGCACAAACGTGCCTACCGTTCCTGTCCTATTGTTTTTCTTTTCTTCTTCCTATATATGTTTATATGTGTATATACTATATAATCTTTTTGTATGATGTTGTGACAAATAAATAAATATTAAATATATATTACTGATAGAAACTTTGCTTGGAAAAGATTTAAAAGAAAATCCAGCTGTAATATCCTGTATGATATGGAATTTCTCCCCAATACTTGGTTGCAATCCCTTTTCTTTTAATTGTTAGCATAGGTTCTATCTCTGGGGAAAAAAAGCCTGGAAAAAAAAGTTATATCATCTTTGTAGCAGTGCTCCAAATAAACTGAAGCTGGCAATCAATTTCCACTTTGCTCCAGCTGGTAATAAAGAATAATTTCCCTGTATGCTCACATTTCTTTGCTGTGTCTCTTGTTTGCAGACTCAGAATCAACAATTGAGTAAACGGTTGGCTGAGATTAGTTTCACACAAACAGGTAATGAACTATTGTGTCTATCTTGTCCAAGACAATGGTGACAGATGTTTTATGTTTAGTTCCCATCTAGGTTTGGTCTCATCTAGGTATAGATTAGTATATTCAAGGTAACTATTTCATGAGAATGGCTTAGGGGAAAAAACCATTCCCCCATGCTTTCACAAATATAACAGGTGCTGAAAACATATAATCTAAGTCAAGGATTTTGGTCATCATATTTAAGAAGGCGATTAAGAAAGATAAACTAAACCTGTGAATACACTAGTATCCCACAGCTTCTGAAATAGTCTGTTGACAGGCAGCTTTGAAGGACTTTTGTATGCTCATACATAGGGGGTGAAGTTGCAAAACCTATCATTAGCCAAACAGCCAAATAATTTCCTATGGTAATTGTTGGATGGCCCTGAAACAGTCCTATCAGAAAGGTTGCTATAGTGATGTTCCCTTCGATACCTTGGACAATATGTTCAAGGATAAGGTTGCTCAGCTTTTAGTTCCTTTGGAAGAAAAAGTATTATTCTATGGAACAGAGGAAGAGAATCACAGCTGGAATCCAACAACAGCTGGACAGCTGCAGAGCCATGAAGGAAAGTTGCTATTTCCTACGATTGCCAACTCATCACATTCATAGACCCTTTGAATCTATGCTTCAGGTCTTTTAACAGATCCCATACCCAAAGTTTTCATGTCTCATAAAAATACCTTCTTTTTCAGCTACATTTGAACGCTTCATGATGA
Source organism: Ahaetulla prasina (assembly GCF_028640845.1). Classification (NCBI taxonomy): domain Eukaryota; kingdom Metazoa; phylum Chordata; class Lepidosauria; order Squamata; family Colubridae; genus Ahaetulla; species Ahaetulla prasina. Next base: position 133,012,807 of record NC_080542.1, on the reverse strand, counting down.
TAAATACTGAAAATAAGTCTTGAGAAAACAACATATTGTTCCTTTAATTATTATACAGTACATTTAAGGTCCAAGTTTAAATTTAGGAGACTTAACTGGAACGCTCTGGCCATTTGACTGTACAACATAGAGACATTGATGATCTATAGATAGAACAAAAGATCTGTGGTAAGTTAAGACACAGCTACCAACTGAAGCTGTGTCTTAACAAGTTGATGAGTTGAAAAATTGGCAACCTTTCAGGGAAATCTTAATTGTCATGCAAAAGAAAAAGAAAGCTCCTTTTCCATTTGCAAGTCACAAACTATCCCTTATTACCCCTGAAAGTATTTCTTCCTGGCTCCTGATTGTCTGGGTCCACTTTGATTTTACTGTGCAAATAAATCTCTCCCAGAATGAGTTCCTGGTGAAACTTGCCAACTGCTAAAGAAGACAAAACTGTTTGGAGAAGGACCATCTCACCTGGATTTCGGCAGGACCAGGAAGGGTAACACCTGAAAGTGCGGATAGGTCTTCCCTGATTTGAATTGCTGTTATCACAAAGCACTCAACATGCCTACTTAATTAAGCAACTTGCATTGTTTGCAGGGCCTCAGAATATGCCCCAGTGTTTTGGCCCTTCAGGCCAAGATAAATATGGCCATGTGCTAAATGGCACAAGGGAAGAGATTAGGAAAGTCAGCATCACCCCCACTGCCCTGTAGCTAATTTATAAAGAGAGAGAGGGTGAGAGAGAGAAGAAAGGAGATTTAATTAAGCCACATCCAAACGTCCTTTATTTGCATTTAGGGAAAGCATCTGTCTTTGTAATGGGATGTGCTGGCAGGAATCCTTTAGAACGATATAGGGAGAGAACATAAATACACATTGAGAACACTTGTTCTTTTCAAATTCACTGAAAACATACAGGCTTTAAAGAGGATAGGATCTTTTGAATCCTTTATATGCACCCTTTACCAAAACAACAAGAAAAGCCATTTATTTTCATGTCATTAGTGCCTTGGCTTAAAAATTGCTGACATCTCCTGGGAAAGTTTAAACACAGCAACACTTGTTTCAAACAGTCTCCAGCATATGCTTCAGATGGCTACATTTTTGGGAAGTGCTGATGTGGGGATGTATTCCTAAAATCAAGATGTAAAATGACAGGTGTGTTTCTGACCAAACCTCTAGTTCAATCTTGGTTAGGGGTTTTTGTAGGATAGGGGCAAAGGAAAACAAAAAATTCAGTGACTCACTTACCTGGATCAGATATTGGGATGTTAGTTGAAAAGGATAAGATCTACATGGTAATGCCATTGTGCAAAGAATGCCTTTTGGTGACATTGTGATTTTTTTTTTAATTTCTTTTTGTCACAACAGTATACACAAACAAATGTCATAGATAAAACAGCATATCTTGAAGAATATATATATATATATATATAGGTCTTTGGTTGTTCGGGTTTTCTCCCGTGTAAAATTGGAAGTGTCTTGGCGACGTTTCGACGAAGTCTCATTCGTCATCTTCAGGCTTCAGCTTCGTGATTTTCTAACTCAATATACAATATACAAGGAGTATATGAAATCCCATGCACCGCCTGCCCCACCACATACATTGGACAAACCAACAGAAGAATAAGTGCACGCATTGAAGAACACAAGAACTCATTCAAAAAAGAGGAACCAACTTCTTTCCTGGTCCAACACTTTAAAGTCACAGGACATGATATTGACTTTAAAAAGACCAGAACTATCGCCAAAACTGAACACTTTAACAACAGAATAATCAGAGAAGCCATTGAGATAGAAAAACGCCCACACAGCATGAACAAACGAGATGACACCTCCCGCCTACCAGCCATTTGGAAACCCGCCCTTATTGACAAACGAGTCCCTAACACGAGGAATGACACCAGACCCACACTCACAAGGTCCACACAGGATGTCACCACCGCACATCCACCCAGAAAGCAGACCCAAACCCACACTGATCATGAAGCACGACCAAGGACCAGAAGCCAGACCGCAGCTGCAACATTAGCCATTTCAAACCCCTCCAATCCATTCATGCAGCAGACTGACACCCACTATGAAGATGTACCACAAAGCCAAACAACAGCTATGCAGCTCACCAGCTCAAATCCCCCTGCAGCACAGACTAGACTGAGCACAACCAAGCCCCCACCAACACAGGACACACCCCCAGCCAATCAGAGCACAGAAAACCCCCCATCCAATCAGAGCACAGCCAAGCTCCCACCCAATCAGTTCAAACCCCCACTAGCAGTTAAAAGGAAGAAACAGCTGCGATCACACATTGCTCCCAGAAGCACGAAGCTGAAGCCTGAAGATGACGAATGAGACTTCGTCGAAACGTCGCCAAGACACTTCCAATTTTACACGGGAGAAAACCCGAACAACCAAAGACCTATATACAAACACCCGTGAAAACCTCAGAAAACATATATATATATATATAATTAAAATTATGCGTCAACTATATTAATTGGATATAATGAAGGGAACAATAGGACAGGAACGGTAGGCACTTTTGTGCTCTTATGCACGCCCCTTATAGTCCTCTCAGGAATGGGATGAGGTCAATAGTAGACAGCTTTTGGTTGAAGATTTTGGGATTTTGAGTAGAGACTATGGAGTCAGGTAATGAGTTCCAAGCATTAACAACTCTGTTACAGAAGTCATATTTTCTGCAATCAAGTTTGAAGCGGTTGACATTTAGCTTGAATCTATTTTTTGCTCTTGTAATATTGCGATTGAAGCTGAAGTAGTCTTTTATAGGAAGGATATTGCAATAGATGATTTTGTGTGTTAAACACAGGTCATGTCGAAGTCGACGGAGTTGTAAGTTTTCTAATCCCAGGATTTCAAGTCTGTAGATATAAGGTATTTTGTTGTTTTTGGAGGAGTGAAGAACTCTTCTAGTAAAATATTTCTGGACTCGTTCTATTGTGCTTATGTCAGAGATGTGGTATGGATTCCAGACGGATGAACTGTATTCAAGAATAGGTCTGGCAAATGTTTTGTATGCTCTAGTTAGTAATGTAGAGTTTTTTGAAAAGAAGCTGCATAAAATTAGGTTTACAACTCTTAGAGCCTTTTTTGCTATGTAGTTGCAGTGGGCTTTGGCATTAAGGTCATTTTGATTTTGGTGATGATTTGTGGTACATATAGTTTGATGATTTTATTGATTTCAAGTAGGAATACTTTATAGTGGTCTTCTGTAGTGATACAGGTTGAGAATAGATTTTGCCAGTCAAGAAATGAGAGATCATTGTTTATAAGGTCATAGTTGGCTTTTTAAAAATTGTAGCTTGGAGTACTATTGTTGAGACGATTTATGCGAGGGCGTATGTTTAGATAAAAGTCTATCATGCAGTGGTCACTGTTGGAAAAGGGTTCTTTTACTTAAATTGTCCATAAATTGAGTTTGCGTTATTGCAAAAAATGAGGTCGAGGCAGTTCATGAGTCTAGTATTGTTAGTTACTAGTTGTTCAAGACCAAGGTTTGTAACTGCGTTGTATAGAGTAGTATGGATTGGTTCGGTTGTACAGTCATTTGTTATCCAGTTTATAGAAGGTAGATTTAGGTCTCCCAGAAAGATGAGAGGATATGGGCAAGAGATAGCCCATGTTAGTAGTGAGGTTAACCTATTTGCATGAGCGATGTCGTAGTCATGGGCTCTGTAGTATAGTATGAATCTTAGTGTGGTATTGGTGGACAGGTCACATACAATAGTTTCAGGTAGAGAGAGTTTATGTGCAACTTGAATATTTTTTAAGTTCAGTGATTTTTTGTAAAAAATAGCTACTCCACCACCTCTGCGGTGATCACGATCTGATCGAAGGACTTGGTATTCTTTGTTTGAAATAATGGAGTCAGTGAAGGATGAGTTTAGCCATGTTTCACAAACAAATATGATGTCAAATGTACCATTGTTTAATAAGAGGATAAATTCAGGTAATTTGTTTACAATACTTCTTGCATTTAATAGTTTACATTTGAGACCTGTAGAATCAAGTGTAGGAGAGGTAAGGCGCGTGCATACCTAGTTTTGATTGGTAGTTGATTGAGGGTTTTTTGTAACAGGTGGTAGAAGGTAGGTTGGTTGAGTAATATTCTGTGGAATACAGCTACTATGAGCTCAAATTCTAGTTTAGAATACAGTACATAGTAGTTTCTGCAAGTTAGAAACAACAGTTGAATTGGGGTTTGTTGAAAACAGATAAATTATTCATTTAATGTTATTTATAGAGGCCCCACCCATCGCATAGGATATGACTCTGGGCATCTTAAAGTAAAATCATGAGATGACAATATTAAAACCAAATGTTAGTGATTTTCTTTCAAAACCATTTAGTGAGAGGACTTAGATACTATGAATACTGCATAGTGATTAGAATGTAGTATTGCAGGCTGACTCTGCCCATTGCCAGGAGTTCGATCCTGACCGGCACAAGGTTGACTCAGTCTTCCATCCTTCCAAGGTCAGTAAAATGAGGATCCCAATTGTTAGAGGCAATATACTGACTCTGTAAGCTGTTTAAAGAGAGGGTTGAGTACTATAGTCTAAGTGCTATTGCTATATTATGAACGGTGGAGCCGTCTTGAGAAAAAAACATACCCAAACCTATTGGTAGAGCCAAGTTTGAGAGATTTCTGGATGGATGAGAAAGAAGAAACCAATTTCCCCTTTCAAGGAAATGATGTTCCACAGAGTGCGTACTTTGACCAAAAAAGACCCATTTCCTTCTATTCTAAGGATGTAAGTCCTTAGTTTAGAATGTAAACTAAATGATATAGCATGTAAGCTGTTCTAAGGAAGTCCTTAGTAAATAGGACATGCAGCATCCACCTCTGCAAGATCTGATGGGATGAGCAGATGTACCTTGGAAACAATGGTGGGTTTCAAATTTTTTTACTACCGGTTCTGTGAGTGTGGCTTGATGGGCATGGCATGGCTTGGTGGGCGTGGCATGGTGGGCGTGTCAGGGGAAGAATACTGTAAAATCTCCATTCCCACCCCATTCCAGAGGAAGGATACTGTAAAATCTCCATTCCCACTCCACTCCAGGGGAAGGTTACTGCAAAATCTCCATTTCCTCCCAATCAGCTGGGACTTGGGAGGCAAAGAATAGATGGGGGTGGGGCCAGTCAGAATTTTTACTACCGATTCTCCAAACTACTCAAAATTTCCGCTGCCGGTTTTCCAGAACTAGTCAGGACCTGCTGAAACCCACCTCTGCTTGGAAATTATTTCATCCCATGCCATGAAAGGTTTTAAAGTTCAAAACCAGCACCTCAAATTGGACTGGGAAGTAAACTGGTAACATATGTCTTGTAGCACCACCATCTGTTACATAAGATGCCTGGTACCTTGGAAAGACCAATCACTCTTTTGAGTTGTTTGTGATTTGCAAAAGATGACCTTGCAATTGATGCTACATACTTGATAGACACTGAGATACAAATCAGCTCACTCTTACATGGAGTATCTGATACTGGATATTCATTATATGGATACTATTGTGTTTTCATAGTGGCCATTCTTTAAATAGGACATTAAGTTAGCAGCATATAATAATAATAATAATAATAATAATAATAATAATAATAATAATAATAATAATAATAATAATAATAATAATAATAACAACAACAACAACAACAACATTATTATTATTATTATTATTATTATTATTATTATTATTATTATTATTATTATTATTATTATTATTATTATTATTTAATTTGTATACCGCCCTTCTCCCAAAGGACTCAGGGCAGTTTACAGCCACAGTAAAATACAAAAACAACACATACAATGCTAAAAACAAACATTAAAAAACTTATTCAATTGGCCCCATTTAAAATACAATATCAACCCTGTAAAACTAATAAAATTTAAAACCCATAAAATCAATTAAAAATTTTAAAAATTCAAGCCAGTCCAGCAAGATAAAATAAATAAGTTTTAAGTTTGCGGCGAAAGGTCCGGAGATCAGGTAATTGTCAAAGTCCAGGGGAAGTTCGTTCCACAGGGTAGGAGCCCCCACAGAGAAGGTCCTTCCCCTGGGGGCCGCCAGTTGACATTGCTTGGCTGACGGCATCCTAAGGAGTCCCTCTCTGTGAGAATGCACCGGTCGCTGGGAGATAGAAGATGGCAGTACACGGTCCCGTAAATATCCCGGTCCTAAGCCATGGAGCGCTTTGAAGGTAGTCACCAATACCTTGAAGCATGCCCGGAAGACAACAGGCAGCCAGTGCAGTCTGCGCAGGATGGGTGTTACATGGGAGCTCCAAACTGCTCCCTCAATCACCCGCGCAGCCGCATTCTGGACTAACTGGAGTCTCCGGGTGCTCTTCAAGGGGAGCCCCATGTAGAGAGCATTGCAATAGTCCAAGCGAGAGGTAACAAGAGCATGAGTGACCGTGCATAGGGCATCCCGGTCCAGGAAGGGACGCAACTGGCGGATCAGGCGAACCTGGTAAAAAGCTCTCCTGGAGACGGTCGTCAAATGGTCTTCGAAAGACAATCGCCCATCCAGGAGAACGCCCAAGTTGCGTACCCTTTCCATTGGGGCCAATGACTCGCCCCCAACAGTCAGCTGCAGCTGCAGGTGACTGTACTGAGGTGCCGGCATCCACAGCCACTCCGTCTTGGAGGGATTAAGCTTGAGCCTGTTCCTCCCCATCCAGACCCATACGGCTTCCAGACACCGGGACAGTACTTTGATGGCTTCGTTGGGGTGGCCTGGAGTGGAAAAGTACAGCTGCGTATCATCAGCGTACAGTTGGTACCTCACCCCAAAACCACTGATGATCTCGCCCAGCGGCTTCATATAGATGATGAACAGGAGAGGCGAGAGAATCGATCCCTGCAGCACCCCACACATGAGGCGCCTCGGGGTCGATCTCTGCCCCCCTGTCAACACCGTCTGCATCCGGTCAGAGAGGTAGGAGGAGAACCACCAATAAACGGTTCCTCCCACTCCCACACCCTCCAACCGGCGCAGCAGGATACCATGGTCGATGGTATTGAAAGCCGCTGAGAGGTCTAATAGGACCAGGGCAGAGGAGTAACCCTTATCCCCGGCCCTCCAGAGATCATCCACTAACGCGACCAAAGCCGTCTCCATACCGGGCCGAAAGCCGGACTGGAACGGGTCTAGATAGACGGTTTCATCCAGGTACTGGGGTAATTGACGTGCCACCGCACTCTCTACAACCTTCGCCATAAAGCGAAAGTTGGAGACTGGATGGTAATTCTAAAACAGCTGGGTCCAGGGGAGGCTTCTTGAGGAGAGGTCTCACCACTGCCTCTTTCAAGGCAGCGGGAAAGACCCCCTCCCGCAAAGAAGCATTTGTAATCCCCCGGAGCCAGCCTCGTGTTACCTCCTGCGTGGTCAGCACCAACCAGGAGGGGCACGGGTCCAGTAAACATGTAGTGGCATTCAACCTTCCCAGCAACCTGTCCATGTCCTTGGGAGTCAAGGGTCAAAACTATCCTAAATAGTCTCAACAAGACGAGTCTCGAAACTCTCACCTGGATCTACCCAATTTTGATCCAATCCATCCCGAAGCTGAACGATTTTATCGTATAGATAACCGTTAAACTCCCCGGCATGCCCTTGTAATGGGTCCTCCCGCCCCTCCTGTTGAAGGAGAGAACGGGTCACCCGAAACAGGGCGGCCGGGCGGTTATCTGCCGATGCAATGAGGGAGGAACGAAGAACGCCGATCCTCAATGCCACTAGGTAGGTCCTACTATAGGACCTAACTAGTGTCCGGTCAGCCTCAGAACGGCTGGATCTCCAGGCACTCTCTAAGTGTCTTCTCCAGCGTTTCATCTCCCTCAGCTCCTTGGAGAACCAAGGAGCTGGTTGAGACCTGCGCCGGGTCAGAGGCCGCAAAGGCACAACACGGTCCAAAGCTCCAGCCACAGCCTGTTCCCAGGCCACGACTAGTTCTTCAGCCTGCCGCGGGACAGATTCTCGGGAAATGGCCCAAGCTCCATCAGAAACCTCTCGGGGTCCATCAGGCACCTGGGACGGAACCAACGCATTGGTTCCATCTCCCTGCGGTGGTGAGTAGCGGTCCGAAAGTCCAGATGAAGGAGGAAATAATCTGACCATGACAAGGGCTCGACAACTAAATTATTTAAAATCAGACCATTCAACCACTGGCCAGAGATAAAAATCAAATCTAGGGTGCCTCCCGCGATGTGGGTAGGGCCGTCAACTAATTGAGTCAGGTCCATGGCCGTCATGGAAGCCATGAACTCCCGGGCCATCGAGGATGCTGCGCCAGTTGATGGCAGATTGAAATCCCCCATGACTAACAGTCTAGGGGTATCAACTGCCAACCCAGCCAGCAACTCCAACAGCTCAGGCAGGGCTGTTGTCACGCAGCAAGGAGCCCGGTACGTGATCAACAAGCCCACCTGAATCCTACGACCCCACTTCACATAGAGAGATTCACAACCAGCTATCTGAGGCACAGTGGTCTCCCTCGGTTCCAGACTTTCCTTAATAATAACCGCCACCCCCCCACCCCTACCTTGGGCCCTCTTCTTCTGCTGTTTCCTGATCATTGGTAGTCAAAGGCACGTTTCTTCTAATAACTTCCAATCTTCTAACAAGTAACAAATGAACATCAAGGCTAGCAGTCATGGATGGTCTTGCCCTTTACGAGGTCTCCTGGCTGTGCTTTTTGTCAGGATTAGCCTTGCAAGGCTAACAGATAAAGAATGTTCCTATCAAGATGCCAAGGATTAGCCCAAGAGTTTAAGAACTTATCCATTTATAGTAAAAGTAACAATAAAAATTCCTGTTTCAGATTTATTATCATGTTCTGAAAATGATCACAGTGTCATATATATTTATATAGGGCAGCTGGCCACCTTATTATGTTCAGAACATTTCAATTCTTTTTTATATTGTATTCAATTTATACAAATAGAATATTATAATTGTAACAATATACCAAAAGAGGAAGAAATGATAAGAAAAATCTTGGAATGTATGGAGATGGACAAATTAACAAAAGAGATAAAAGAAAAGGAGGAAGCAGAATATTACTTAATATGGAACAAACGGTGCGATTGGTTGGGGAGAAGAAACAGTAAATAAGAACGATTGAGAAAGCATCATAAAGCAGATAATGTCAGTAAAATAATATATAGTTACAATATTATGTGTGAAGGATTGCATATATGAATAAGGAATAAGGGGACTATAAAGATAAATATAGATAAAGAAGAGTTGGGCAAAAATGTAAACGATAGAAGAACACCAATTTGAAACTGTTGTAAAAAGGAAATATATGTTTTATGTTTGTGTTTGTTTTGTTTTTAAAAAAGAAATAGCAATAAAATTATTTTTTTTAAAAAGAATATTATAATTGTAAAATCTAATGCAAACTAAATTTAAAGAAAAAGGATAATAGAGAGGAGTCCAAAAGGAAAAGCATGAATAATAAAGAAAGAGAAAAGAAATTTATGGGGAAGTAATTTCCAAGTATCACAAGTATAAACAACGTAACTCTTCACTCTTTGAAAGTTACAGACATTTATCTTTTCATCCCATAGCCATGCTTTATCTATAAATCCATAAAGCACAATCTTTTTAATGTGTCAGCAGAAAGTCCATAAAGTGTTGTCAAAACTAACTACATACCTTGTTACAGACCCGATCAATTAAATCAACTTTGTACAACTCCCTTTTACTTCTAACAGATTAAATCTTTAATGCATGCAAATTTTGTCATGGGTTTCATTTTTCTTCATTTCTTTTTTCCTACTGTACAAACTTCTTTTAACAATCCTCTTTTTTTAAAACCAGAAGGGGAAAAATATATACAGGTCTTGGCTTGTCATTTATATTTCCCTTTTAAATTTTAACATTTCTGTTCAAAATGTAGGTGGGTAAATAATGTTCAGCAGGTTGCATTTGAGTCTCAAAGAGAATTTTTATGCCTTGATGGCAATAGGTGCTCATGCTTTCTCCCATGTTTTGGCTCTGTATGAATGGCAAGCCTGACCCAGATAAAGGACTTTTTTTTTTTTGCTGGGATCAAGCATGTAACAGCCATATCACAGTTCAGGCACAATGGTAATTTAGCATAAGTATTTTCAACAGGGCACTATGCATCAATACCAGTTATAACAGAATAGAATAACAGAGTTAGAAGGGACCTTGGAGATCTTCTAGTCCAACTCCCTGCTTAGGCAGGAAACCCTACACCACTTCAGACAAATGGTTACCCAACATCTTCTTAAAAACTTCCAGTGTTGGAGCAGTCACAACTTCTGAAGGCAAGTTATTCCACTGATTAATTGTTCTAACTGTCAGGAAATTTTTCTTTAGTTCTAAATTGCTTCTCTCCTTGATTCGTTTCCATCCATTGCTTCTTGTCTTGCCTTCAGGTGCTTTGAAGAATAGCTTGACTCCCCCTTCTTTGTGGCAGCCCCTGAGATTTTGAAACACTGCTATCATGTCTCCTCTAGTCCTTCTTTTCATTAAACTAGACATACCGAGTTCCTGCAACTGTTCTTCATATGTTTTTGCCTCAAGTCCCCTAATCATCTTTGTTGCTCTTCTCTGCCCTCTTTTTAGAGTCTCCACATTCTTTTTACATCGTGGTGACTAAGACTGAATGCAGTATTCCAAGCTTGGCCTTACCAAGGCATAGATGATTTTAGATATTTGAATTTTATTGCATTAAAAATTGTGATGTAAATGACATTTAAATGTTATATAGGTACAAGAGCCAAATTATATTAAAAGATTATGATGTTCCTGAACATTTGAGTCATGAAGAGTTGAGGGTCATCTCTTTTCATTATTAAAAGCCGCTCTTGGAACATAATTCTCTGAACAGACTGTAAGTAAGACTTGTGCAAACATTAGGTTTGGAAAGTCTATTTAGATTTGGCATATATGATTACAGATAATTCAGTGAAAATGTAACCTTTTTATCTGATTCCGAAAGCTGAATGAAATTGACCCAATGTAACAATTCAGTTTGAACATCAGAATTGACTCCAAACAAATTTATCTAAAACAAATAAATAATTGACATTAAATTTTGCCTGTTACATGGAGGCCTGGGGAATAACCAGAAGGGAAAGAAAATATACACCAAAAGATTTTTTCTCAAAGTGACTGATGGACGTTTAACTTATATAACATTGACCAACTAGGTCACTGAGCACATGCTGGATCATTTTGAGCTGCCACTTATCTACCTCTGTTGCTGTCGACACAAATATATCAGCCCACTTAATAAATTATTTACCCATGAGATAAAAGCCTCTGCCTCCACCTTGCCTTACCCCTGCCTTTTCATACTCATTTTGATGGATTTACAGTCTAAATTCAGAGCAGAAAGACATTTTACTAGATGAAAGGATAGACAAAACTCATTGTGAAGCTTAGAATTTATCCAATGCCAAACCTCTGGTGGATTTTACAGCCAGTCTAGCATGGAGTTAATTCTAGCATGGATAGCAATAGTAAAGTGTAAATATTGGTAGACAATCAAGGTTCAAGTACTCTGGATAGTGAGTTACTTTTTCACACAGCTTCATGATGATGGTAAAGTGGAGAAGGCATGGATCAGCCTGGTTTACAAAAAGTTAATACACAGACCATAGACCCTCTGAACACATGGAGATAATTCACACTGTATAATCTATATACTGATTTGCATGGCAATGCTAAGCCACAATATGATTTGTGCTTAGTATGATCAGCAGGCACATCAGAAAGGGGGGGAAATATCATTTAAGAAAAAATGCTGGCAATGACCCACAATTTTATACACACAGCTCGCTATTCATTTATGAATTCTGGCTTTTATTTCAGCAAAAATTGTTCCTGGTGTTGCTTTTTTGCTCTGTCCACTAAAGATGAGGGTGCTAGAAATATAAAACAGAAAACAAATAAGGTTGAGTGAGCAAGCAGTGATTGCTTTATTCATTTACAAGTCTGATTCCGGCTTGCTGCTCCTGGCTCCAAAAAATCTGGGGTTATTGAATGTTGAATGTTGGATAACCATCTGACTGAGATGGTGTAGGGTTTCCTGCCTGGGCAGGGGATTGGACTAGAAGGCCTCCAAGGTCCCTTCCAACTCAGTTGTTATATTATATTATAATATAAATAACATGGTTAAGTATTATGTATGAATATAGTCTGTGTGTAACAATCCCAATCATCTCATTCAAGGCTTTTCCTACACTCTCTTTGGAACTTAATTAATTGTTCATGAACTCTTTGATACTTCTTATTAGACTCCACTGGGTGGCTAGTAGATCCTACTGAGCTCGTTGCATTTATTCATGTTGATCTGATGTTCTACCAAGTGCGGCATCCTTTTTCATAAAATTATTAACCTGATATGTTTTACTTATATGCCTTAAGAGGAATTAGGATTCATTTTCCTTGAGAGGTATGAAACCTGCTCCTACAAAAATTGCAAAGAGATATAGTATCAGTAAATTGCCTTACACAATCAGTAAATATTGCCTTACACAATGTAAGCCGCCCTGAGTCTTCGGAGAAGGGCGGGATATAAATGGAAATAAAAAAATAATAATTCTGAGAGTCTGTTTGGTATAGCGGTTAAATCAGAAGACTAGAAAGCAGGAGACCATAGGTTTTGTGACCTTGGGTTAGTCATTCTCTGAGCCCTAGGAAGGAAGAAACTGAAGGAACATGTCCAGGCAGTTGCCAAGAATCTGCAGTGACCTGAAGGCACCTCACCTCCCCAAAAAAATATATCAAAACCTGGAACCAAAAACACCCAAAGATTCCAATGAAAGAATATGTTGTAAATCAGATTCAGATTAAGAATCTGGAGCCTTCCAAGTAGTTTTGCCTCCAACTTTCTCAACTGCTGGACATGTACAAAGCAGATTTGGATATGAATCTAATCCATCCTGGAGATCACCAGACTTCCAACTACTGGATTAAACTAAATTCAACGTTGAGATGGACAGCAAGTCCAAAAACATGCTGGAATGTTTCTTTACAATAGAAATGAGAGTCAGTATACCAATTATATTGGCTGCTGTAGAAACCGGAACAGAATTTTATGTTGCTAATGAGATTCACCATGATAAAGATCTCCAAAACCTTGACATTTCTAGCTAGTTGTTAGCTTTCTTCTTGATGAGCAGTCTTTTTCCCCATGGAAGAAAAAAGAACAGCAATTCTATTTTAATTCTTCATAACTGGATATAGAGATGCAGTGGACTGACTCATTTTTTCCATATGCTGTTGTCAGGGCTTAACGTTGTCCTTCCGTTTCTGGTAAATTACTACATTGCTAAAGTCTTATCCGAGATGTGATTTAAATCTGGTCCTATATTGGTTGATGTGTTTGCATCTGCATAATCCAAAATAACAATCAGAGCATTTCTCCTTTTCTTTTCTTAGATTCATTTATAGAAAATGAAGAAGAATTAGGAGAATGAATTGAGCATGTATAATGTAAGTAAGGGAAGTAACTATTAGCCTTAACCCACAAGGGAAAGGACATAATTCATTAGGTACTGTGTTGCGAATGAATCCAGTGATAAACATACTGTTCCATTCAAATGATAAAATAATTTGCTTTGACAAATAATATCTCCAAAAGTCAGTGTTTACTAGATTTTTAAGCAAAATTGCAGCTGCTTTTTGTTCTCATTGTGATTTTTCAATGGAATTCTGATAAAAGCATTTGACTATTTTTATTCAGGACATTAGAGGTCAAGTTCAACAGTAAGAAGAATTTTTCAGGGCTCTGTTTGGGAATAAATGGAATACCACTATAAGCATTTCAGTTTTGGATTTAGACTTTAAACATGAAATCTTTCCTCAACCTACCTCCTAATTTGGACAATTCAGAATGATGGAAAACAGACAAGATCACAATTCTGCTTCTATCTTTTTCTGACCATAATGACTTCTATGACTCAATGTAAATGAGAGGATGGTTTGGTATTACCTAATCCAGCATAAACCATGGTTGATCAGAAATTTAATCTATTTTTTCCCCCTTTCAATCATTCTCATTGACACGAAGATCAACTCTATCTGAGTTTACTCACAAATAAAGTTCATTGAATCCAACTGAGTAAATATACTGCATTCAACTTCCTGTGAAATATATCTAGGACTGCATCTAAATCAGAAAATTCACTTCTTCTTTACCTAAATACAACCCTTGATTACTGTGTGTTTAAATCAGAAATAACAATATTCATTCAACGGTATTATTTTCATAGTACAGGAATGTATGATATCTGTTCACAAAGAATATATTTATTTGTTACTTATATAAACAGTATTTCCTTCTTTTCTAATGCCTATAAACTATTCAGGGTGGTCTTCAACACCCTGCAAGCCCGCCTTCTTTTGAAGGTTCAAACCAATTAGCATGCATTTCATTTAGCCGATTTGGTGAATTAATCCTGTTCTGAACTCAGTGTGGAAAATATATGTTTGATCATGTGCAAAAGCTTGTCAAATCCTTGAACTGATTTTGATTTCTTTTTCCAAAATGATTTAGAAAACCAGTGTGCCTTCAGAACCATCATTGGAGGCTTTTAAGAAGAGACTGGATAGCCACTTGTTTAGAATGGTATAGGGCAGGGGTCACCAACCTTTCTGACCTTAGGAACCACTAAACTCATAATTTTAAATCCTGTGGACCACCAATCTGATTTTTTAAAAAAAGGATAAATAGTATTTAGTGCAATATAAAAATGCAAATAATTTTTCTGCAGACCCCCAAAATTTTCTCGCCTACCACCATCAGTGTTCCACAGACCACCACTTGGTGGCTGCTGGTATAGGGTTTCCTGCTTGAGCAGGTAGCTGAACTAGAAAACCTCTAAGGTTCCTTCCAAGTCTGTTACTCTGTTCTGTTTTGTAAATACCCTGTTCAATTCGAAATAACTTAGGGTTGTAATTGAAAAGCTAATGGATTTGACAATTTGATTGAGCTTCAACTCAAAATGAATCTCCAGCTGAATATTTGCCTTAAAGATTTGCAACAATTGAAATCACTCAATAGAATAGAATAGAATAGAATAGAATAGAATAGAATAGAATAGAATAGAATAGAATAGAATAGAATAGAATTGAATTTTTTTTATTGGCCAAGTGTGATTGGACACACAAGGAATTTGTCTTGGTAAATACGCTCTCAGTCTACATCAGTGTACATCAAGAATCATAAGGTACAACACTTAATGATAGTCATAGGGTACAAATAAGAAATCAGGAACCAATCAATATAAATCATAAGGCTACAAGCAACAAAGTTACAGTCATACAGTCATAAGTGGAAGGAGATGGGTGATGGGAACGATGAGAAGATTAATAGTAGTGCAGATTTAGTAAATAGTTTGACAGTGTTGAGGGAATTATTTGTTTAGCAGAGTAATGGCCTTTGGGAAAAAACTGTTCTTGTGTCTAGTTGTTCTGGTGTGCAGTGCTCTATGCAGTGCATTTTGAGGGTAGGAGTTGAAACAGTTTATGTCCAGGATGTGAAGGATCTGTAAATATTTTCACAGACCTCTTTTTGATTTGTGCAGTATACAGGTCCTCAATGGAAGGCAGGTTGGTAGCAGTTGTTTTTTCTGTAGTTCTAATTATCCTCTGAAGTCTGTGTCTGTCTTGTTAGGTTGCAGAACCAAACCAGACAGTTATAGAGGTGCAGATGACAGAGTCAAGAATTCCTCTGTAGAACTGTATCAGCAGCTCCTTGGGCAGTTTGAGCTTTCTGAGTTGGTGCAGAAAGAACATTCTTTGGTATTCTTTTCTGATGATGTTTTTGATGTTAGCTGTCCATTTTAGATCTTGCGATAGGGTAGAAACTAGAAATTTGAAGGTTTCTACTGTTGATACCATGTTGTCTAGTATTGTGAGAGGTGGGAGTATGGAAGGGTTTCTCCTAAAGTTTACCACCATTTCTATGGTTTTGAGTGTGTTCAGTTCCAGATTGTTTCAGTCACACCACAAGGCTAGTTGTTCAACCTCCCATCTGTAAGAGTAGGAAGATATAGCAGACAACATAGTCCATTAAAATAGGCATTATCTGGTGAACAATTTTTTTTCCCTATTAAGGATGTTCTTTACAACTTAGTATCCCTCACCTCAACCCACCCTTTCCCAAACATATGTTCTAAATCATTTTCCTATAAATGATGTTTTCCAGCTACGTGGACTAGAATTCCTAAATGACATCTTGATTAGAAGTTCTGCTTTTTTTAGTTTTTTATTTACTAATAAAGGCAATACAGAAATATGTTGGATTAAAATTATTCAGAAGTGCATATTCTGCTTCTTAGACATTAGCATTTTTACCAGACAAAGGAAACACTACTTTATAAGATAGAAGTTTTATAATAATAATAACAAAAAAAGACAAAAAAGGAGAGCAAAATAGTCTGTTTCTTCCCTTTCTCTCCCTTCCCCACTAATCCTTTCAGCAGTAAAATGTCAAGCTTGTTTGTTCTTTGACTGAATTAGGCTTTTGTCTTTTACAAGCTTGAACTCTAATTAACAGCTCCTGATGGCTGATTCTTTGCTTCTCCTTTCCACTCATTTCCTGAATGTGTTCCATAGGGACATAAACATGTTCTTGTTGGGCCAGAGGAAGGACCATCCCGTCAATCTTTTGTTTATAAAAGGAGCTGCCAGCCAGAAGCTTTCAACTGAAGCTGACAGTGGCAGACAAAATGACTGGAAAACACATGAGGCTACTTGGATCAAATTGGTTTGCTCAAATGAACTAAACTGGGCCATTCTATGAGCCAATTGGGCTACCAACTAAACTTTACTTCCACATAGGGTAGCACCAATGTGAAGTCTACTTCTAATAACCTGAAAGATATTCAAAAACTACAGAAAATGTAGATATTCAGCTTTGACTCCAAGAAAGCAAAAACAATTCACCAACGCCCTAAAAGCAATATACCTACTCCATACCTCTGCTATATTGAATCAATTCCTTCTTCTTCCTCCCCACCCCCCACCTTATTAGCAGTGGATGATCAATATATTCAGTCTACTAGTTTTGAGCTGCAAAGCTCAGATGATGGTGACCATTAGTATAGGAACAACATCCTTATTTGTTCATTCATAAAGAACATTATGTTAGAATATTTAACTTTAACTTAAGTTAAGCATAAGAAGGCAGACTTCTGTTGGACTCTTTACCAACTGTTTGTGACTCATTATGGGCTGTGAATGAACAATAATGCAGAGGCATTGAAATAAAAAGAGGGTTTTTGGGACTAATTGTGTGCTGTTTACTGTCATAGGAAGCCTAGGTCAGAACATTATTATCTGTGTCATCCTTTTTGTTTAGAGAAGAGATATAGGTAACCTAATTCTTCTTGTCTTCACAGAGGATTCCCCTATCAATTAATGCCCTACTTGGATGGTGTATACTATATACAAACCATATAAAAGACCATGGAAATGATAAAGAGGAAAAAAGCTACTATGTCTCAAAGGTTCCTTTTCAAGAGGCAACTAGACTTCCTTGCTTTTCTTTGGAGACATTCTGTTTCTCATCCAAGAAGTTTCTTCAGCTCTGACTGGATGGTGGGGAATGGATGGATTTAGATTCCTTGCAGACAGTTGGTCACATACAGAGAAATCTTCAAGTGGCCTCAACACTCTCTAAAATACAAATGACCAGCTGTCTGTGAGGAGTATAAATCCTTCCATTCCCCACCATCCAGACAGAACTGAAGAAGCTTCTTGGATGAGAAGTGAAACACCTTCTAAGAAAAACAAGGAAGTCCAGTTGCCGCCTGGAAAATCATCTCTGGGATACCCATGACCTAGATGACTGAGACTCTCCATAAACAAAGATACCATTCTCCACTCTGTCTCTGTGTGAAAAATTTACTAGATACTAGCAGGTAAATTCCCTCTCTTTTTTATTTTCCAGTTTGTATTCAATTTGGTGAAAGAGAATTTATCTTTTAAAAGACAGCTTTAGACTGATGTTCTTGGATTTATGTGCTGAGAAGGTTACTGGGATGGTGTTTTCCTATCTTTCATCATACCATCGTCCCTCTAATTGTCCATGTCTTCCTTGACTTTCCATATGTCTATTGAAATGAAAGTATCAGGAGGCAACCCTTTCCCCAAGACTTTCTTTCAAGAATAATTCTATTGTCATCTTTAAGAAGTATTTAACAAGTAACATACACCAGCATCTTTCTCTAGAACAGTGATTCTCAATCTTAGTAGTTTTAGAATTGTGGACTTCAACTCCTAGAATTCTCCCTCTGTTGTGGTCTGCCAGCAGCCTGCAGAGCTGGCAATGGAGTCAGACAGCGATGAGGCTGAGGAAGACCATGGGCCAGTCCTGGAGGCTGGAGAAGGCCTGGATGAAGGCTCTGCATCAGAGGCAGAGGTGGGGCCAGGGCCATTGTGGACTGATGTGCAGACTCCATAGCCTCCAGAGGCTGACAGTAGTGAAGCAAAGGAACAGGAAGAGCCTGTTCCTAATGCACGCATGAGAAGAGCTGCCAGAAGGCAAGAGCAGCTAAAGCAAAGAGGACGACTCAGGAGTAGGGCCAAGAGATGATTGGCCCCTCCCATAAGGGTTAAAAGACCAGCAATGGCATTTGGGCTCTTTGCTGGAAAACAACGTTGATAGCTTTGTCTTGTGTTTTGTATCAGCATCTTCTGAACTTTTGCCAAGAAAGGCCTTTGGCAGTTTAGACCAAGTTTGGTGATAAGGCTGAGGAATTGTGTTGGGAGGAATTTGCTTTAATTTAGTTTGGACTATGCTGAGAATGAGTTAATTCTCAACTGTGCTAATAAAGTTTGTTTGTTTTTACATTGACTGAGTTTCCTACTACCTACTTGGGCCTGGGTCACAACAAAGTCCATATATTAGGCTAAGTTGCCAAGTTTGAGAAATGCTGTTCTAGGGTATGTTTTGAACAACAAGAATAGTAAGATATAGGAGGTTCCATGGAATTGTATTTGAAGAAAGACTGTGTATACTGTATATGGTGCACCAACTTTTGAGGACATCATATATCCTATCTGATCGCAAACTATATTCTGCAGAAAAAGCATTTGTTTGTTAGTCTGTTTATATCCTGCCTTTATTTTTTTTACAAATAATTCAAGGGGGTGAACATGTCCAACACACCTTTATTTTTTTATTTTTTTTATTTTTTATTTACATTTATATCCCGCCCTTCTCCGAAGACTCAGGGCGGCTTACAGTGTGTAAGGCAATAGTCTCATTCTATTTGTGTATTTACAAAGTCAACTTATTGCCCCCCCAACAATCTGGGTCCTCATTTTACCTACCTTATAAAGGATGGAAGGCTGAGTCAACCTTGGGCCTGGTGGGACTCGAGCCTGCAGTAATTGCAGGCAGCTGTGTTTTAATAACAGGCTATCTTACAGCCTGAGCCACTACGGCCCTTCTGCTTTCTATTTTCCCCACCTTGTGAGGTGAGTTGGGCTGAGAGAAAGTAACCAGCCCAATATCACCCAGCTGGTTTTTAGGCTAAAGCAGGACTTGGAACTCACAGTCTCCTGTTTTCTTTAAGTGCCTTAAAAATTAAGAAAAACAATAATCCGGATACTCAGGAGAAACAGTGTTATTTCTTGCAGGGAACAAGTCTGCTATCCTTAGCAATTTTTATATCAAAGACTATTTCAAAGAGGGTAGACTACCTTGAAAGGATTAAAGTTGACTGCAGGGGTGGCAATTTATCATGAATATATCTTACTGTTTTCTTTGTACTGTTTATTTAGCTTTTTGATGTGGTCAGATGAATAATCAATAAAATGTATTTCTGCTGCTGCTGAGAAATTTTCTCCTTCCTATCATGAATTCAAATGTATTGTTCACGCAGCTTCTCTTCCCATAAATCTGAGTGGAAAACATTTAAAAGCTATACTATGCCCAGCTTTGGAGCATATACGTTGGTTCCGTCCCAGGCGCCTGATGGACCCTGAGAGGTTCCTGACGGAGCTTGGGCCAATTCCTGAGGATCTGGCCCACGGCACGACTGAGGAACTAGTTGCGGCCTGGGAACAGGCTGCGGCTGGGGCCTTGGACCGGGTCGTGCCTTTGCGGCCTCTGACCCGGCGCAGGTCTCATCCGGCCCCTTGGTTCTCCGAGGGGCTGAGGGAGATGAAACGCCAGAGAAGACGCCTAGAGAGCGCCTGGAGGTCCAGTCGTTCCGAAGCTGATCGGACCCTAGTTAGGTCCTATTCTAGGACCTACCTAGTGGCAATGGGGGAGGCGAGGCGCTCCTACGCCTCCACCCTCATTGCGTTGGCAGATAACCGCCCGGCCGCCCTGTTTCAGGTGACCCGCTCCCTCCTTCATCAGGAGGTGCGGGATGACCCTTTGCAGGGACGTGCCGAGGAGTTTAGTGATTATCTATACGATAAAATCGCTCAGCTCCGGGATGGTCTGGACTGAAATTGGGATGATCCAAGCGGGGGAGAGGAGGCACGTCTTGTTGAGTCTGTTTGGGATGAGTTTGACCCTGTGGCTCCCGAGGACGTGGACAGGTTGTTGGGGAGGCTTCACGCCACTACATGTTTACTGGACCCGTGTCCTTCCTGGCTGGTGCTGGCCACTCAGGAAGTGACACGAGGCTGGCTCCAGGGGATTATCAATGCTTCTTTGTTGGAAGGGGTTTTCCCTGCCGCCTTGAAAGAGGCGGTGGTGAGACCCCTCCTCAAGAAGCCCTCCCTGGACCCGGCTATTTTGGGTAATTATCATCCGGTCTCCAACCTTCGCTTCGTTGCGAAGGTTGTAGAGAGTGCTGTGGCGCGACAGCTACCCCAGTACCTGGATGAAGCCATCTATCTAGACCCGTTCCAGTCCGGCTTCCGACCCAGATACAGCACGGAGACAGCTTTGGTCGCATTGGTGGATGATCTCTGGAGGGCCAGGGACAGGGGTTATTCCTCTGCCCTGGTCCTATTAGATCTCTCGGCGGCTTTTGATACCATCGACCATGGTATCTTGCTGCGCCGGTTGGGGGGATTGGGAGTGGGAGGCACCGTATATCGGTGGTTCTCCTCCTATCTCTCTGACCGGTCGCAGACGGTGTTGACAGGGGGGCAGAGGTCGACCGCGAGGGGCCTCACTTGTGGGGTGCCGCAGGGGTTGATCCTCTCGCCCCTTCTGTTCAACATCTATATGAAGCCGTTGGGTGAGATCATCAGTGGCTTTGGGGTGAGATACCAGCTGTACGCTGATGACACTCAGCTGTACTTTTTCACCCCGGGCCACCCCAATGAAGCTGTTGAAGTGCTGTCCCAGTGCCTGGAGGCTGTACGGGTCTGGATGGGGAGAAACAGGCTCAAGCTCAATCCCTCCAAGACGGAGTGGCTGTGGATGCCGGCACCCCGATTCAGTCAGCTGCAGCCGCAGCTGACTGTCGGTGGCGAGTTATTGGCCCCAAAGGATAGGGTGCGCAACTTAGGTGTCCTCCTGGATGAACGGCTGTCGTTTGAAGATCATTTGACGGCCGTCTCCAGGAGGGGCTTCCACCAGGTTCGCCTGGTTCGGCAGTTGCGCCCCTTCCTTGATCGGGATGCCTTATGCACAGTCACTCATGCGCTCGTTACCTCTCGCTTGGATTATTGTAACACTCTCTACATGGGGCTCCCCTTGAGGTGCACTCGGAGGCTTCAGTTAGTCCAGAATACAGCTGCGCGGGTGATAGAGGGAGCTTCACGTAGCTCCCGCGTAACACCGCTCCTGCGCAGACTGCACTGGCTACCTGTGGCCTTTCGGGTGCACTTTAAGGTTTTGGTTACGACCTTTAAAGCGCTCCATGGCTTAGGGCCTGGGTACTTACAGGACCGCCTGCTGTTACCGCATGCCTCCCACCGACCCGTACGCTCTCACAGAGAGGGACTTCTCAGGGTGCCGTCCGCCAAGCAATGTCGGCTGGCGGCCCCCAGGGGAAGGTCCTTCTCTGTGGGGGCTCCCACACTCTGGAACGAGCTTCCCCCAGGTTTACGCCAAATACCTGACCTTCGGACCTTCCGCCGCGAACTGAAGACACATCTTTTCATTCACGCGGAGCTGGCTTAAATTTTATCGATTTTAAATTCTCTATTATTAATTTTAATTGGGGTTTTAGTTTTATATATTTTAAAGTTTTTAGGCCAATTATAAAATAAGTTTTTTAATTTGTATTTTAAATTGTATATTGTATTGTCTGTTTTTTTACTTTTGGCTGTACACCGCCCTGAGTCCTTCGGGAGAAGGGCAGTATAAAAATCGAATTAAATAAATAAATAAATAAATAAATAAATAAATATACCTAGTTATCACGACTGAAGCCTATGGAAGATCTAGGATTCATTCACCTGAACAAGCGCGCTCTAGGTTTATGCAAGCTCAAGAAAAAAGCGAGCCACCTGACCAAAGACTTGCAGGGTATCTGTGGCTGCAAATCCCATAACATTGCCCAGTGTGCACTGCATGCTAAACGGTGTTGGAGGGTGGTATAGTAAGTGCATCAAACAATACATACAAATGATCCACTGAAGTAAATATCAGCTGTTTGAAGTAGTTCAGACAAGAAACCATGTGTTCTGTCCTCCTCCGCCTCCTTCTGAATGATGGCTTAATTATCCGGCACTATCAGCTCTGGGGACAAAAGAGCCAGCATCTGCCAAGAGCCCTCGTTATCTTCCATGACGCTGGTGAGTCACAAACTTCAGCTCTAATCAATCAGTGGATTTGCTTGTTACAAAGAGACACAGTAGCTCTGGCTGCCTTTTATATCCTGTGGGGTGTGGCTCCATGACTCAGCAGTTCCTAGGCCTGCCCCACCCTTGCTTCTGTTGTTCCCTCCTCTCCTGCCTACGAAACCAAGCCTGATTGCCGTCAGCTGGGTCTGCAGGTGTGGCCTGGGGGGGGAAGAGTCAGGGGAAGGAGGCCTCGTTATCTCTTTCACCTGGCCTGCTTCTGGCTCCTGGAGCTAAGCCAGGGAAGCCGGTGCTCCCAAGGTAAGTCCTGACGGCCCTTCCCCCTCACTGTCCAAGTCACTTTCTGCAGCATAGGGCCAGGTTCGGGGGCTGGAGTCACAACACCGTGAGTATTAACACTATCTCTATTGCAAAGTTATTGCCACAAAATCTTATAGGCCTGAAAGTACATTTCTCCCTACATGCCTTTACTTTCCAATTAACTTAGGGTGGGGTGTTCTTTCTGAGCTGCTTTCCATGCCCGTATTTCTTCTGAGCTGTCTCTGGTATAACCATTGCCCTGATTGTGGCTTTTCCTCCCTCTGTGTCTCAAGGATTACCTCACAGACATTATAGTAACCCAGAGGAGATGTTGGTAGCCCTAAGAAAATCTGGCCTTGTTTGGGGCTAAAATAGTTCCAATCACCAACTAAGTCTTCTCATATTTCATGACTTTACCATGGAATTAGTTGACTCATAGCCTAGAAAGGTCTTGTGAAACCAAGGTCTCTCTAGGAACTCCTACCTTCATGTCAGATTTCACCCCCCACCATGGGGGAAGTAAGGAAGTGGG
The DNA here is from genome assembly GCF_028640845.1 of Ahaetulla prasina. NCBI lineage: Eukaryota > Metazoa > Chordata > Lepidosauria > Squamata > Colubridae > Ahaetulla > Ahaetulla prasina. The sequence goes on along the minus strand of NC_080542.1, from coordinate 132,989,250 downwards.
TAGACTAGGACTCCTTTAATCTGACCATTGTGACACTAATCTGGATAATGCTTAACAGATTTATTTTCTCAGAATTAAAAATCTATCAGTCAACAGGCATGAAGTGGGGAGAAAAGCTGTGGCATCTGGAAGGACCAAATAAATCAGTAAGTAAAAGAGTTAAGGACAAATTCAGCTCCATTGCATTATACTGCTGGCACACAACTGTAAGATGTTTTAGTTAGAGAAGCTACAATATCTCACACATCATGACATCATCCTAAAAATCTGGAAAAGGTATCTCACCATTTTATCATTGGTTCACTTGCCTGAAAGGGATATATATATACAGTATATAGCTTCCCTATAAAGAACCACCATTTCTCTGGCTGTAAAATACAACAATATTTAAATAATAATTTGTTACCCTTACACAAAGTTCTGAATCTCCTGGCTGAGGCAAACTATCTCATCCTATTTAATAATAATAATAATAATAATAATAATAATAATAATAATAATAATAATAACAACAACAACAACAACAACAACAACAACAACAACAACAACAACAGACTGGACATGCATGCCTAAAATTAGCATTTCTAAAATTAGCAAAATAAACCAAAATAACACTTTCTCTTTCCTGTGGTTCTGAGTAACTTCCACTGCCATCTCAGATTTGGCTCCCAGTGTCCCCCAAAGACAGATTTTTATGGGTGTTTTTGATTGTGAGGCCAACAAAGTTTCATAGTTTTCTAGCTTTTTCCAGACTGAAGATTTTAGGAAGGTCCTTCACTCTATAATTAAGCATAACAAAGCAGAGGAACTACCGTTGACCTTTGAGCATTGTAGATAATGGTGCATAAAAGTGTGTGGGGTCAGCAAATCTAAATTAAAATAAAATTCAATTAACTGAATACACATAATATGATGTCTTTCCACGTGTATTCATCCCCCACCCCCCCGGCTGCTGAATTAAAATTTAGTTTTAGAAGGACTCGAATGGTTGAATAGGAGGCAAGGTGTGTATCACGTTATATTCCATGATTAAGGCCATATCATGAGGGTCATACAATTCCAAAGTTTATTTTGGTTAAAATTAAACAGAGCTCAGAATCTGTGCCATCTGACTTTCTCCATTGCCTTGTGAGACAGACAGGCAACAAGGCAGGAGGGAAGTGAGAAAAAAAAAGGCCTGATTAAAAAGCAAGGTACATATATATATTTTCAGAAATGAGTTTCTGAAATTGGAAATTGCTTCAGTACATAATCATATGATTTCTCAGTGGTACTTAGATGTGAATTATAGGGTGTTTTCCTTCATGTTCTTGGTAGCAGTGGAACAACTCAGTTTAGGAGTTGCTGAATGCCAATTGGAATAATCACAGAATAGTTTACAGTTCAATTACACATAACCTCTGGGAACGATAAAATGATTCATTCTAACGTGATAGTGCTGTGTATTAGGACTAATTTTGCATGTAGCATTGCATGGCAATCAATTTTTCCTCTTGTCAAGCAGCATACATCCCTGTGTTTTAAATATGCCATGGACTACGCAACGTGAAAACATATGAATAAGCATGGTAAGTATAATAAAATGTTCATCTACAGGATTGTTCTGGAAAACATTTGTTGCTGAAAAACAAAGGGAGTCATTAGCTAGAAAGCCAAACAGGAAGGTTTATTCAGTATTCGAGAGAGGAAATAATAAAGTCAACAGATTAGCTAATTCTGAAGTGGAAGAAGAGTTTCAGCTATAATTAAAGCTCTCTCTCTCTCTCTCTCTCTCTCTCTCTCTTTCTCTCTCTCTCTCTCTCTCTCTCTCTCTCTCCATTGATATCACAGGAAGCATGTTGATAATGTAAGATTTTTGTATAAATGACACATTAAATCCCTGAGAGGAAACCCCCTGCAGAAAGTCCCAGGATCAATCTACGTAAAAAAGTTGTAGAATAAAGCCATCATGAACTTTAATTGGTCATTATTTTATTGGCTTGGACAATCATATTCTCTGAGAGCATATTGAGTTCTTTTTATGTGGAACGTTCCAAATTCGACCAATTAAGGACAAATGAACAGAAGAAAATTCTGTATCAGGCTAATGACCTAATAAGACCTTTTCATCTACCCTGAATTACCCAGTTCTATAATTGTCCAACTTTCCTTTAGACTTCCTTCCTAATCAGAACACAAGCCCTTTTCATGAGTCTCTAAAGGCACTGGCATAGTTCTATCGCTTGTAGCACATTTTTCTCTGTTAATGTTTCATGAGGATTGAATGTGGACGCATGGCTTCTCTCCAAAACTGTGAACTGCATCATTAAGGAACAGCACTAGAAGTCACATCCAGGTTTTAAAAAAAAATAGTAATGGACATCTGTAATGGTTTCCTTGCCTCATTTTTCTGGAAATTCAGAGAACACAACAAGTTTCCTGAGAGCAATCAAATGATTTTGTGCTGGGAGACAACAGGGAGGAAACTACAAAATCATCACCAACATTATCCAAAACACCATCTCAGTAGTGAGATTCTCCATTACCATGTGCTTAAATTAGATTGGCTCAGCATACTTCTTTCTCCAGCAGATGCCACCATTAAGTTGGAATAGAATACTCAGTATAACATCATGTGATGCCCAAGTCTGGAGCTTATATTTATTGTAGTAGCATCACGATAAAATAAAAAATACCCATACAGTTAGTTATGAACCCTAAAATAGTAACCAAAGGATAGAGGCTACTGGCTGATTTATGGTGGTAACAGCTGTTATTCTAGTTGTTGGTAGTTTTTCAAAGAAGGCATTAATGTCATACTTAATCAAGCATACTTTCATAGCATCTTTTAAACTAGCCAAATCAGTATGTGACTCTATTTGAAATGTCTGGTTTCTGTGAATGGTACAGTATCATTTAGAGATGCTATGGATGTCATAAATGTTTGTAAAGTTGGAATATTTATCCTGGATTAGGCTGATCTACCGTAAATAACTGAGTTATTAGTTTCATGGCTAAGCTTCATGGCTTCCCATTGGTATGTCTAAAAATTCAAGATGGTGCTATTTGATGCATGACAAAATTTTGACTCCCCCCTCCCTCCCTTCCTTCCATTTTTCCTGAATATAATGATTGAAATAAAAATCTCCTTCATTTTTGTATGGCATTAGCAAGAACTGTACATTCTTCCATTCTAGTGACATTGCAAATCAAAATCCTAAAGCTCAAGAAGGTCTTGGAAGATTCCCTTCAACTCTGTTTTTCTGTTATTCTGTTCTATATTTTAAGAGTCATAAACTACAGTGTGAAGGTTTTGAAGAAGCTAACTTCTCCAAAATTATGATTGAACTTCCCAGGCAAGCTGAAACAAAAGTGTGTGTTGATACTTTCTTCATCAACACCTTGCCTTTCTCACAGCAAATGCAGCATAGCAGATTCATCGCCAGGTTGCGTTGTTTCAGCAGAGTAAGGAAGATACTTAAGGACGATTCACATCCTAGTCAGTGTCTTTTCTCACTTTTACCATCGGGCAGAAGACACAGAAGTATAGCCAGCCAGACAAACAGGCTTAAAAACAGCTTTTATCCATAGGCTGTCAGACTCCTAAATACAACTATAATCACTCCATGCATACATGGAAACATATGTCTGGTTTCTCCCTAATTACTTGTATAAAGACCATTTTCTATATTATTCATGTTGTTTTGTATTTTGCTATGGATTGCATCAGTAGAGGCTAAATCAATTTCACTGTATATATGTACAATGACAATAAAGGTTGTTATTATTATTATTACTATATACTTTATTCATTAAACATGAAACTCAGTCAACTGAGCGTTCAAAAATGCATCACAAATAGCATTAACTGGTGCTAATGGTTGATACGGGTTGCTGCCAACAACCTAGGTATCAATCAAGTACCTTCTGAAGAGGTCCAATGTTCCAAGTAGCCCAGGTTTTTTTGCAGTTTCGCTGGTGTTATTGCAGGAAGCTGCAATTTCTCGCTTTAATAAATATTTCATTTAATAATAAATTTATTATTATTATTTACTTTATTCATTAAATATGAAACTCAGTCAACTGAGCATTCAAAAATGCATCACAAATATCATTGACTGTTGCCAATGGTTGATACGGGTTGCTGCCAACGTCCTAGATATCAACCAAGTATCTTTTTAAGATGTACGATGTTCCAAGTAGCACAGTTTTTTTCAGTTCCATTGGTGTTATTGCAGGAAGCTGCAATTTGTTGATGTATCTTATAAAATTCTTGGACACAGTACCAAGTGCCCCGATGACAATGGGTATCACTGTTACATGTTTCATCCATAGCCATATAGTTTTGATGGCCAGGTTGCGATATTTCATGATTTTTTCCAGTTCTTTTTCTTTGACTCTGGCATCTCCTGGTACCATGATGTCAATAAATTGTATGGTTTTCGGGTTTTGTTTCAGTTTTCAACAACTGTGATATCTGGCATGTTGTGTTCCAAGTGATGATCCATCTGTATTCAAAAGTCATTATGATTATTATTGTTATTATTATTATTACTGCCTTATTTAATCAATAACAAACAGGAAAAAACGGTTTATGTGCATGAATTGAAGCAAAGATGCATGGCCATTTTGCTCTCAAAAAATGGAGAAACAGTTTGGCTTTTGGAGTTTCCCTTGAGAAGAATTTTGAATCAGAGCTTCTGGGAGAGGAAATCTGTGCTTGTACATCTTTAATCTGAAAATCATATTTCTGAAAATATGCTTCTGCATTTGGCTCAGTTTATCTAGATCAGTGTTTCTCGATTTTATCAATTTTAAGATGAGTGCACTTCAACTCCAAGAATTTCCCAGGCAGCAAAGGGAATTTAGGAGCTGAAGTCCACATGTCTCAAAGTTTTTAAGGTTAAGAAATACTGATCTAGAACAACCATTGCAGTTTTTTTCACTTGATATATGCATATACTTCATCTGGAATAAATTCAGCTATTAGAGATAGTTCCAAATCTTTTTACAGTTGCTTTCTTAGACTCAACATGAAAACGCAGCCAGCTAGTATAGAAGGAGAGACTCTTTTGTTCCTGAAATGTTCTTTGTGTCCAAAACAAAGCAAAAATGTCAATCGGTGATTGTCATATTTGGTGATATTTTTCTCCTAAGCATTCCTTTCAATCAGTCGCTTTATGGCTGCTTGTAACAGATGTTTCAGAATTGTCTGGCTTTTGCATCTTGTTTTGTGGGCTTCTCATCAACCCACAGTTATGACGTGGGTCAGAATTGCAAGTCAGTGTGACATCAAGGCCACACAGTGTTTCATTTTAGTTTTGTGTCTTGAATGTTCTGCAGCTTTGCTGCAAGCTCGAAATCAAGGAGTTATTTATTTTTATATATAAAATTTATATGGTTGTCCATCTCACAAGAAGTGAGTGGCATAAAGCAGAAAAGAATAAAAAGAATAAATTGTCAAACAATAATTTTAAAAAAAGTATACATAAGAGATTAAATCAGCAATAGAGCCAGTTCAAGATCCCATTTCATCTCAAAAGCTCAGTTAAGCTTTGCTGTTCAGACCAGAGCAATTTTCTGCAATTAACTTCTTTCCATATGTGACCGAGGTTGAATTGACCTGTCTGGACTACAATATGTGGGCTGAAAAATAGCAAGGACAATCATGCATTACAAAGATTACTTGGAGGTGGGAAATACTTCTAATGAATCTACTGGACCCCCTGCACAAATTGCCCCTGTGACTGTATAGGACAGATGGGAAGGAAACTAACAAACAGATTGCAAGAACACAAGTGAGTAGTTAGCAAGGAGTTCCAAACTCATTGATAGATTCACATTGCAGTGAACAGAGGCATACATCCAATTTCACAGCTACTAAGATTGTTGGCTGTGCAGATACAAAGATAGCCAGTGAAATAATTGAAGCCTTGTCAATCAAAGGGCCCCTTTCAGTCAATAGGAGTGCTGATTTACCCTTTGTTTATCACATATTTAGGAGCCGAGGACTTGGCAGCACAAGAAAACAACAATTAACCACCAGCCATCAACACACCAATCAACCAATAGGAAGGCACCACATAAATACAATACATAGAGTAGCTCAAAATACATATTGTGGTAGAGGCTAAACCTCTTGTCCCAGTAACCGACTCTGATTGGATCTTGCAACATTATCCTGGGACACATATATTTTTCATTCATGAAAAATAATCAGATGATTAAAACATGGCAGCAAAAAGTTTTCCATACTCTTTTGCTGACATCCAATGCTCATCTGGATACTTATTAGCAGATATGCTAATCCTACCTGAGTTATAGAACATGCACATTATCTCTTCCTCTACTTAGATGGAAATGTCTTGTACAAGTTAGCACCCACCCCTCTCCTAAAAGAATGAAATATTTTGAGAAATATTAAAAAAGCCAGAATATTTTATTTCCCTGGTAAAATTTCCCTGATAAAAGAAGAAACATGTTTTTAAGACAGAAAGCAGCTCCTTGTCTCCAACAGATATTTGGTGACCATTAAGAAAGACTGGGCCAGCCTATCTACAAGACAAAAGACCTCCAGTTCCGGGGTGATAGGATTAAGACATGGCCCTTCGGGACAAAATTGGATCATTTAACAGAAGACACAGAGCTCAGTCTGTGCATTGCACAATCTTGTAAGGACATTGCATCACCCAGCAAACTTCACCCAAGCCTGGGAGCTCAGACAAACAAGACCCCATAGGAATCTGACAACAGCCAATAGAATAAATGTTCTTCCACAGGAACAGGAAGTTCAAGTTCAAAGCCCAAGAGAAGGTATAAAAAATACCCAACCTCAACTCCATGTGTTCAGCTGCACCATAACCATGTGCTTGGTGGTTCTGCTATTACCATTAAACCATCTTTCCAATCAGCCTCCATGTTTCTTTCTCCTGGCTTGGAACTGAACCAGATGGATATTTCTTCCAACAGTCTTTTTTTAAAAAACTATGCTATGATAAACACCCAAGCAACACCAGAAACACACACACACACACAGAGAGAGAGAGAGGGAGGGAGGGAGGGAGGGAGGGAGGGAGGGAGGGAGGGAGAGAGAGAGAGAATTTATGAAAGCTCAGTTTTCCCCCCATCTTTACATATATATATATATATTCAACATACAGCACAGGAAGCTTTTGTGCCATTGATTCTCTTAAGGAGGTCATATTAAATAATCCAAGGCCTTGATGAATTTTGTACATGTATGTGCAAGTTTGAATACAATCAGATCATATCTTGTCTAAATATGAAGTAATGATTTACTGATTGGTGGGAAGGAATGATCAAGCAGAAGATTGACTCTCCAGGTTGCACCCATTCAGTGGGGTCAAGACTGGGACACCTATCAATAATAGAGTATTAGAAAGCACTATAGATGGATTTATTTTTGTCAAGTAGATTAATACAGCATAGGTAGATGGAACAATGCTTTGGCTCAGCTTTCTGTGGTCTTATATTATGCTTGAAGATCAAAAGATTGTTCAGTTTGAATAGTTGATAAAAAATAAATATAATTCATACAATACATCCCTTAAAAAGGAAAAAGAAGGAACCTTATCACAGCAATTAAACATGCATTCCCCTTAGTTTGATAGATGAGCTGGGCTACAGTGTTATGATTAAATGGCAATAATGTTTGATTTTCTTCTCTTGTTTTTATTAGATATGCCTGAAAGATTATCAATATTTTCCTCACTTTTGCTCTGCACTTGGATGCTGTCAAGACTTGCTCATCTTTTGAAGTACTGTTTTTCTAATTGCAATAGTCTTTCAAAAGATGAAAACTGCAGATTTGATTGTCATGGATGGATAATGGATCCATGGGGCATGAGAAAAGAATTAAAAAGTCTGAAAGTGAACAACTCATATTTAATTGGCATTGTAGCAGCGACATGATAAGCAGTGTTTCAATAGCTAAGGGATTGCCATAAAGAAGAGGAGGTCAACCTATTCTCCAAAGCATCTGAAGTCAAGACAAGAAGCAATGGGTGGAAACTAATCAAGGAGAAAAACAACCTAGAACTAAGGAGAAATTTCCTGACAGTTACAACAATTAATCAGTGGAACAACTTGCCTGCAGAAGTTGTGAATGCTCCAACATTGGAAGTTTTCAAAAAGAGATTGGAAAACCCTTTTTTTGAAATGGTATAGGATTTCCTGCCTGAGTATGAGTTTGGGCTAGAAGACCTCCAAGGTCCTTTCCAACTCTGTTAGTCCTTTAATACTGTTTGATTAAGTATACAGGCAGTCCTCGACTTATTACCTGTTGCTTTGTCATCATTCAAGGTTACAACAAACCACCCTGGACCCAAATTTAAAGTTCCAACAGCTGGGACCCAGTGGTGAAATCTGAACTGGTTTACTACCAGTTCGGTGGCTGCACATGCATGCTGAGCACCAAACGCACACTGCACACATGCATGCCCAGTGCACATCATGCACCAAATGCAAGGTGTGCATGCATACATGCACAGTGCATGCCAAAAGGAGGAATGGGAAGGAAGGTAAGTAGAACAGCATGCGGGGGGGGGTGATCAGCTGTAGTGCACAATTGTCAGAGCCTTTTTTTTTACCTTTTTAAAGCATTTTTTAATAGGTAGTAAAAAATGCTTTAAAAAAGTAAAAAAAAAGGTTCCAACGATCCCGCGCCACACCTGTGATCATCAGAGCCTTTTTTTTTACTTTTTTAAATGCATTTTTTTACTACCTATTCGCCCAAAATGCTTTTAAAAAGTTAAAAAACTTTAACTGAGGCGCATGATCATCAGAGCCTTTTATTTAACCTTTTAAAAGCATTTTTTTTACTACCGGTTCCAGAGAACTGGTAGTAAAAAAATGCCTAAAAAGTAAAGAAAAAGTTCTGACTATCGCGCGTTGCTTAGCTCAGCTGATAGTTGGAACTTTTTTTTTTTTTTACATTTTTTACTATCAGTTTGGGTGAACTGGACTGAACCAGTAGCATTTCACCCCTTCTGGGACATCCCCCACCCCATGGTCACATAACCACAAACTTGGCACTTACAACCAGACCACATAATATGGCCACTTGTAACATCCTGAAGTCACATCATTTTTAATGACTGTAAACTGTCATTTACCTCCAATTTTCACCAAAACTATTAGTTCAGTTGACAACAATGTTGGTCACTTTATGACCATGACATTCACTTAGTGACTGCTGCAAAAAAGGACATAAAACCAGATTAGTCATGTGAGTAAACCATTTTTTGCAGTCACTACTTACAGCCTTAATGGACCAGGTTGCATTATAGTTATAACTTAAGGAATAGCTGTAATCAGTCAGTTCTGAATGCTGCTCATAGCTTGATTACTTAATTCTTTAGTAGCTTCATCTTGATGATTGGCAGCTCAGGATGTTAGTTGACTTTATTAAGAAATGTTGGCTGCATTACTGCAACATAGTTGATTAAATTTTTGATGCTCCCAAGGAAGCAACCAACCCAGGGATGCCGTAAATATTGCAATAGACAATTGAAGAAACATGAAGCAATCCTGGTTTTAACTGAAAACAGCCATATTTTCTTTTGTTATAAAGGCTATCCTGCCAACTTTAGGGGGGAAAAAGAACAAAATAATGAGAAGACTGTGGAGGCTGATCAGGTGGAGCCATCATGGTTAGGTTGTAAGAAGCCTTAGTTCCAGCCAAATCCAGTTCCATGTAGTGGGTAAGAAAAAAAATCAAGGGAAATGGTATATTAGTTTCATTCTGCTGGACTGTTATAATGGTACATGGGAATATTTTAGGAGACAGGAGGAAGAGCCATAAATTAGTCAATGAGCAGATAAGAGATAGCTGAGCCTGCAGAAGGAATGGAGGCATGGCAAATGTTCCAGAGCCCTCCTTACTTTCTTGGGACATTAAAATGAAGGGGTATAGATGTCCTTCCAAACTTGCAAGTTTGTGTTAATGTAACCTTAAATGAAAGATAGAACCAGTATTCCTGGGTGTGCTTCTTGTCCAGACTACCTTGCAGAGCTTGTAGTTGCACACTCTATTGTAAACACTTACTTTGATATTAAACTTCTTGTTCCAGACTTGAATAATGTCACCGCATAGAGGAAGGTGACCGTGTGATTAATGCTGGGTATTTTTAGGTTAATTGTGGCGATGAACCTAACCTGAAGTTCCTGTCAATCTCACTAGATGGACAAGATGAGAAAACCAACCCTAAGGGGAGATTAAGGGGCGTGCATAAGAGCACAAAAGTGCCTACCGTTCCTGTCCTATTGTTCCCTTTCATTATACCAAATTAATATAGTTGTTACATACTTTTGCTTATGTATTATGTTTGTGTATACTGTTATGACAAATAAAAAAAACTACTGTTATTGACATTGGTTATTATAATATAATCTTAGAAGCCTGATTGTACTGAATCATCTCCTCCTCCTCCTCCTCCTCCTCCTCCTCCTCCTCCTCCTCGTTTAATGAGTTAGGGAAGTGTCTGCTTGAGCTGCTGTTAAACATTATCTTGTTGCCCTGGGTTTGAAAAAAATGCTCTATGCTTTTTTTCTTAGGTTATGGTTCCTGCATATAACACTAAGCGTATCTTATATCCAATTAATATATCCATTAATATTAATAATATTAATATATATAATATATATAATATATTAATATATTGTTATATATATACCAATTACTATAGTTATTACATACTCATACATAAAATATTTCAATTCCTACCTTCAAAACGACGCTACAGAGCATTGCACACCAGAACAACTAGACACAAGAACAGTTTTTTCCTCAAGGCCATCACTCTGCTAAACAAATAATTCCCTCAACACTATCAAACTATTTACTAAATCTGCACTACTATTAATCTTCTCATTGTTCCCATCACCAATCTCTTTCCACTTATGACTGTTTGACTGTAACTTTTTGTTGTTATCATTAAGGGTTAAATTGCAACCTATGACCATCATTTGTGTTGTAAATGTTGTACTTTGATGTATTTTTTTTCTTCTTTTTCTTTTATGTACACTGAGAGCGTATGTACCAAAACAAATTCCTTGTGTGTCCAATCACACTTGGCCAATAAAATTCTTTTCTATTCTATTCTATTCTATTCTATTCTATTCTATTCTATTCTATTCTATTCTATTCTATTCTATTCTATTCCTTATTTTCTACAATTATCTATATAACCAGGTTCATCCAAAGCACTCCATTTGTTACTGAGTTAACCGGTTTCTTGGTTTCACATACATGAATCTTAACCTAAAGTAAAGACAAATGTTAGGGAGTCACCAAATCCAATAAAGTTAGAATGAAGCAATCTTGGCATGTTTTGTGAATGCTAGATATTAAATGCGCAGCGTGAACATGGGGGCCCGCTATGTTTTTCAGTAACTCAATTAGATAGATTATAGAATTGCAGCCTCTGCATTTAGGATGATAAGGGAAAAAAAAGTGTCTGTGGAGTTTGACCTGAGATTCAGGCACAGATGGGACAGCCATCTAAGGCATAATATGTGTGTTGGGTTCAGCACAATGAATTATTCAGTGTTGCCATTTTTTTCTCTCTCACTTTCCAAAGAGCTCCGAATGACATCAGCCGAGGCTTCCCTTCAAGGATGCTGTAAAACTGCAAGACTGTGTCTTTCCCAAGGGAAACCAAAGGATTAATGTGTATGAAATGCTTAACATTATTATTGAATTAACCCATTTTCTAGGTGCAGGCAATATGTTGAATCACAAACTGACCAAATTGGTTGGATGCTATGTTAAAGAGAAGGAACAGTAAAGGAAGAAAAGAAAGAAGGGAAGGCTAAACAATGTTTTGCACAGGTTAAGTGTACAATATAAACCTGGTGGACAAGTTTTACCACAGTACCAAGTTCTGAATCCTGATCTCCCCATCACAGTGATTAGATGGTACTTCCAGACAAAAAGCTTTGCTACCTGCCTACTCTTCTATCAAGCAGAGTCAATAGGAAAGACACTAAACTTAACCACTGCCTCATATCCTGGATATAAATTGTTTCAGCTTGTACCTCAAAACAACACTATAGGACACTGCACACCAGAACTACTAGACACAAGGGCAGTTTTTTTCCCGAAGGCCATCACTCTGCTAAACGAATAATTCCCTCAACACTGTCAAACTATTGATTAAGACTGTATTACTATTATTCTACTCATTCTTTATATTAACTATCTCCTCCCACTCATAACTGGTTTGTATTTTTATGATTTATATTGTTCTGTTTGTTTCCTAGCATGATTTGATTGCTTATTAGTAACCTATGGCTATCACTAAGTGTTGTATCTTATGATTCTTGATGAGTGTAGTTTTTCTTTTCTTTTTCTTTTATGTACACTGAGAGCGTATGTACCAAAACAAATTCCTTGTGTGTCCAATCACACTTGGCCAATAAAATTCTTTTCTATTCTATTCTATTCTATTCTATTCTATTCTATTCTATTCTATTCTATTCTATTCTATTCTATTCTATTCCTTATTTTCTACAATTATCTATATAACCAGGTTCATCCAAAGCACTCCATTTGTTACTGAGTTAACCGGTTTCTTGGTTTCACATACATGAATCTTAACCTAAAGTAAAGACAAATGTTAGGGAGTCACCAAATCCAATAAAGTTAGAATGAAGCAATCTTGGCATGTTTTGTGAATGCTAGATATTAAATGCGCAGCGTGAACATGGGGGGCCACTATGTTTTTCAGTAACTCAATTAGATAGATTATAGAATTGCAGCCTCTGCATTTAGGATGATAAGGGAAAAAAAAGTGTCTGTGGAGTTTGACCTGAGATTCAGGCACAGATGGGACAGCCATCTAAGGCATAATATGTGTTGGGTTCAGCACAATGAATTATTCAGTGTTGCCATTTTTTTCTCTCTCACTTTCCAAAGAGCTCCGAATGACATCAGCCGAGGCTTCCCTTCAAGGATGCTGTAAAACTGCAAGACTGTGTCTTTCCCAAGGGAAACCAAAGGATTAATGTGTATGAAATGCTTAACATTATTATTGAATTAACCCATTTTCTAGGTGCAGGCAATATGTTGAATCACAAACTGACCAAATTGGTTGGATGCTATGTTAAAGAGAAGGAACAGTAAAGGAAGAAAAGAAAGAAGGGAAGGCTAAACAATGTTTTGCACAGGTTAAGTGTACAATATAAACCTGGTGGACAAGTTTTACCACAGTACCAAGTTCTGAATCCTGATCTCCCCATCACAGTGATTAGATGGTACTTCCAGACAAAAAGCTTTGCTACCTGCCTACTCTTCTATCAAGCAGAGTCAATAGGAAAGACACTAAACTTAACCACTGCCTCATATCCTGGATATAAATTGTTTCAGCTTGTACCCTCAAAACAACACTATAGGACACTGCACACCAGAACTACTAGACACAAGGGCAGTTTTTTTCCCGAAGGCCATCACTCTGCTAAACGAATAATTCCCTCAACACTGTCAAACTATTGATTAAGACTGTATTACTATTATTCTACTCATTCTTTATATTAACTATCTCCTCCCACTCATAACTGGTTTGTATTTTTATGATTTATATTGTTCTGTTTGTTTCCTAGCATGATTTGATTGCTTATTAGTAACCTATGGCTATCACTAAGTGTTGTATCTTATGATTCTTGATGAGTGTAGTTTTTCTCTTTTTCTCTTTTTTTCCTTTTATGTATACTGAGAGCATATGCACCAAAGATAAATTCTTTGTGTGACCAATCACACTTGGCCAATAAATTTCTATTCTATTCTATTCTATTCTATTCTATTCTATTCTATTCTATTCTATTCTATTCTAAAAAATTGCAGTGATTCACTTAACAACTATGGCAAGAAAGGTCATAAAGTAGGACAAAAGTAACTTAACAAATGTCTTAGCAACAAAAATTTTGGGCTCAATTGTGACCTTAAGTTGAGGACTACATATAGAAAATATAGCATAAAGGCATCATAGATTGATCTGGGTGTTTTTGCTGTTTGAGGAAGTATTCCTTGCTTTCCCTCCCTTGCAATCTTCCACTTTGTATAGTAGCTCGGGCAAAGACCAACTGGAGTGAAATAAACTTTCATGGACTGATTCTTTTTCATCCAACTAGGAGAAAGAGAAACATGTCCTTCTCTTCCCCAGGAGACAAGTCATTATGCAGAGCACCAGTTTATTTGTCCCCCATACACCAAGCCTTGAAGGTTCAAAGTGAGTTTACCAATCTGTAGTAACAATGGAACGACAGAAAACGAGGTGGCTGGATGGAGTCACTGAAGCAGTAGGCATGAGTTTAAATGGACTCCAGAGGATGGTAGAGGACAGGAAGGCCTGGAGGAACGTTGTCCATGGGGTCGCGATGGGTCAGACATGACTTGGCAACTAACAACAACAAAAGCAACAATCGACTTATATATTACAATACTTCTAGGGAAGGTTTTCTTGACTGAGGGAGATCAGCACTGAGATCAGTTCTTTTCAAGTGTTTCACATTATATTTCTGTGAGACTTATTTAGAAGGGAGATTGCTTTGCAATAGATATATTCTGTGTTGGACAAGATCCTGCAGGATTGAGAGACCAGTTTTCTTTAATTAAAGAATGTCCTGTATTGATCAAGCAAATTGATGAAATTGATCACACAAGCCAGTCAGAATACATTAATATCACCCCAATGGGTGCTCTCCGAAAGTCATCCAATCATCGAACAAATCCATAGCATTATGATCCCATAAGATTATATATCAAGAGGCTGAAGAGTTCAGGCTCCTTGGATTTCCCAGAAATTCATCTCAGATCAAAACTAGACTAACTCATTACATAGAATCTTTCAATACTAGGGATTCTGCATTTGATTTTTACACAATCTACATTAATGGAAATACCTAGTGTAATTGTTTACGATTTTACCTGTCTTGAAAATGAGTGGAAAAATATAGCTGATTAAGAATGTGCAATCAAGTGAGTGTTGACTCATAGTGGTCATATAGATAGGCTTCTCCAGGATGATCTGTCTCTAACCTGTTAACAGTGAATCCATTGCAACTGATTCCATCCACCGTGCTGCAGGCCATATCCCCTTGTCTTCTCTTTCATCTTTCCCTGAATGATGGACTTCTCAAGGGAGATAAAATACACTCCACATTAAAAAGAGCAATAGAGAAACAGAATCTTCACAGTGAAGCTTTCCCTTTTAAGGGAAGAAGGCATTCTATCACAATCTTAGCTCATCTTTTTTTAATTTAATTTTATTTTTAATTTATTTTATTTTAAATTATTTTAAATTATTTTATATTATTTTAAATTATTTTATCACATGCTTACTAGCAATAGCACTTAGACTTATATACCATCCCATAGTGATTTACAGCACTGTCTGGGCAATTTACAATGACAGCATATTGCCCTCAACAATCTGGGTCCTCATTTCATTGATGTCAGAAGGATCTACTGTAAGGCTGAGTCAACCTTGAGCCAGTCAGGATCAAACCTCAGGCTGTTTGCCTTCAATTCTGCAATCTAACCACTGTGCCACCAGTGCTCAAGTTTAACTCAACTTTAATCATGTCAGGCAATAGACATCCCAATAAATTAAACCAGTGTTTCTCAGCTTTGACTACCCAGTTTCCCCCCAAAATAAGACGTCACCTGATAACAAGCCCAATCGGGCTTTTGAGCGCATGGCAATAAGGCCAAGCACTTATTTCAAGGTTAAAAAAATATATGACAGGGTCATATTTTTGGGGAAACACAGTACTTTATGTGTGGACTTAAATTCCCAGAATGGAGTTTAGGTAGCTGAAACCTATATAGCATAAAATGTCTAAGGTTGAGAAAAACGCTGCTTTAAAGAAATGCATGGGTATGGGTAATCCGGCTTCAAGGTATCTTTTTTGAAAGTCCAATTAATGTCCTATAGTTCTGCACTGCAGATTTTTAACAGCACAGTCAGAACATCCATCAGTCAACTGCAATATAAAATTGGTGAACAAAGTAGTGCATTAAATGCATAACTTATGGAATTTAAGACTATTGCCAAGATAATTGGCAGAGTGCTGCTGAATAAATAGAATAGCCCCTCTACAATAGAGCTGCTTCATTCCAAGATAAAAATATGGATACATAGACTTTTAAGGATGAAAAATAACTGAACCAAATGCAACAACAAAAATCAAGTTTAATGGTTCAGATAGCTAATATTGATAAGTAAAGTTCCCAGGAATATTTATCAAGGGGTATGAATAAATGAATACATAAAATGGGAAGACAATAAATAAAACAATTGGGCACCATAAGTATTTTATGATGTGCTAAAATTTCATGCCTAATTTTATCATGTTTTTATAATTGTAAATTGAAGGATAAAGCAGAAATTCTAAAAGCTCAAAAGAGGAAAGCAATAATAAAAAGATATTGACAATATGACATTTTTTTTTCTCAATGGCCAATGTGTATATACATTCATTCAAAAATCCATTTTTGTTCACCTTCTGCCTTAAAAATTGTTTTATGTGGGGAAAAATCTGTATAAATCATTTTAAGTAATATTTTGAATGTGTGTTTTTTTTACAACACAAATTATATTATCCAAATGAATCATAAATTAATTGTTGGAAGCAACCTTGAAATTTTCTATAGGTAGTCCTTGACTTATGGCCACAATTACGTCCAAGATTTCTGTTGCAAAAACATTTGTTAGGTGAATATTTTCCCATTTTTACAATTATTAAGTGAATCTGTCTTCCCCATTGAATTTGCTTGACAGAAGGTTGCAAAAGATGATTACATGACCGCAGGACACTGCAACTGTCGGAAATATGATCACGTGACCATGGGGATTCTAAGGGTGAAAACAGCCATAAGTCACTTTTTCAGTGCTATTGTAACTTTGAACAGCCACTAAACAAACTGTTGTAAGTCAAGGACTACCTGAAGAGCCACGGTGGCACAGTGGTTAGAGTGCAGTACTGCACGCTACTTCTGCTGACTGCCTGCAGTTTGGCAGATCGAATCTCACCAGGCTCAAGGATGACTCAGCCTTCCATCCTTCTGAGGTGGGTAAAATGAGGACCCAGATTGTTGGGGGCAATAGGCTGACTCTGTAAAACCGCTTAGAGAGGGCTGTATATAAGTCTAAGTGCTATTGCTATTGCTATTCTGACCTGTTCAAGAATGTGTTTTGGTACATCTTTAGTACTTTGAGTCATGAATTGGAAGATTAAGAAACTGCTTTGTCTAACTAACACATTAGATTCCATATGATAAATCCAGAGAAATAGTATCTTTAATAATCAAAGGAATCATCAGAATGGAGCAAAGATGGTTAAGCACATCCACATGAAGACTGTATGTTATTATGAATCCTAGTTTAAACAAGTTGCTGTGATCAATAATGTCAACAATGTTCATTTACAACATGGTGCAGAGAATGAATATCACAATGAAACTAATCTCCCTCCCCCCCACTCATTGATTTGAAATTATACAATTCCTTGACACTTTTAAGTATGGTAATCCATGGCAGTGAAATGCTGATTCATGCTAAATTCTCACTTTTGTCTGTTTTAGCAGGTCCTTCAAGTGGAATGGTGACCTGTTGGCTTCACAGCTCCACCTCTTTATGAAGCAGGGAGAGAAAGTGGGTATTGCCAAATTTGTAAATGCCCTTATTTTGAGTGGTGGGAATGATTGGTTCCCTCCCCCATTTTGTGGCAGACTGGGAATGGTCTTGACTTTTATTGTGTCATGGTCTTTGTTCTTTTTTTTCCCCCAATATGTTGAAGGCATGAGAAGAAATACAGATGACTTACAAGTTTTTCTGAGGGTTTGGTGGCATGAAAATGGTGGTGCTGTAGAAGGAACACATGCTAAAGTCCAAAGATAAAAGCTCAGGAAAGCTACTGTAAATGGAAACTTTTAACTAAGCATTCTAAATGTTGGTATTTCTTTATTATTGCCATGCAGTTTGGAAACTCACCTTCTCTAGAGAACATTCATATGGAAAAGTCTCATCTAACCATTATGATTAAAATTCACTCAGATGTTCCTCCATTATCAAATGGTCCAGGATGGTTGTGTAGTTCTCATTCATTTCAATAAGACCAAACCTATGTATCAACTCTCTTAGCCCTCAAATATTCCAATCTCTCTCTCTCGTTCTCTCTCTCACTCTGTGTGTGTGTGTGTGTGTGTGTTTGCATATATGAAAAAGTCTTTAAGTCTTTTATGAAAGATATATAAAAAAGTCTTTTTGTTAACTCCGATAACACATATCCGACATTCCACAAACGTACCAGCAATGATTATGATGATTTAACTCATATAGATTTCACAGAAGACAACATTGGAAAAGCTCTTCATAACTTAAAACCATCGCTATCTATTGGACCCGATGGACTATGTGCATACTTCTTAAAAAAACTTTCCATTAATATAGCAGAACCCCTAAGTATTATCTTTGACAAAGCTTTCACTACCAGTTCTCTTCCCAAACTTTGGTCACTAGCCACAGTCATCCCTATCTTCAAAAAAAGGAGACCCCAGCTTAGTCGAAAACTACAGACTGATCTCCCTCTGCTGCGTCACGGAATCTATCATCAAAGTCATGGAATCTATCATCAACCAATCCATTACCTCACACTTAAAAACTAACAACCTACTCTCCAACAAACAATTTGGTTTCAGGAAAAAATTATCATGTAACTTACAACTTCTCCACTGCAAAAACATATGGACTTCAAATCTTGATCAAGGCAAATCAATAGATGCAATCTACATAGACTTCTGCAAAGCTTTTGACTCAGTAGTACACGATAAACTTCTCCTAAAACTAATACTTCCTATGGCCTCTCAGGACCCCTCCACAAATGGATATCGACTTTTCTGTCTAACAGACAACAAATGGTCAAAATTGGCAATGCTTTTCAAATCCTGTTCCTGTCAAGAGTGGTGTTCCTCAAGGCAGCGTCCTTGGACCAACACTCTTTATACTATACATTAATGATCTTTGTGACCATATCTCAAGTAATTGTGTTCTCTTTGCTGATGATGTCAAACTATTTAACACCACAAAAAATACTTCTATCATTCAAAACGACCTTGATCATCTAACCGCTTGGTCTAAAAATTGGCAGCTCCAAATTTCATCCAGCAAATGCTCAGTCTTACATATAGGAAAAAAGAACCCAAAAACTAAGTACATACTAGATGGACATTACAGATGACCCCCATCCCGTTAAAGACCTTGGAGTTTTCATGTCAAATGATCTAAGTGCCAAAGCCCACTGCAACTACATAGCAAAAAATGCTCTAAGAGTTGTAAACTTAATTTTGCGTAGCTTCTTTTCCAAAAACACCACACTACTAACCAGAGCATATAAAACATTTGCTAGATCAATTCTAGAATACAGCTCGCCTGTTTGGAACCCTCACCACATTTCTGACATCAATACAATTGAACGTGTCCAGAAATATTTTACAAGAAGAGTTCTCCATTCCTCTGAAAACAATAAAATGCCCTATCCCACCAGACTTGAAATCCTAGGCTTAGAAAACTTGGAACTCCGTCGTCTTTGACAAGACCTAAGCTTAACTCACAGAATCATCTATTGTAATGTCCTTCATGTTAAAGACTACTTCAGCTTTAATTGCAATAATACTAGAGCAACTAATAGATTTAAACTTAATGTCAACCGCTTTAATCTAGACTGCAGAAAATATGACTTCTGTAACAGAATCATCAGTGCTTGGAATACTTTACCTGACTCTGTGGTCTCTTCCCATAATCCTAAAAGTTTTATCCAAAAACTTTCTACTATTGACCTCACCCCATTCCTAAGAGGGCCATAAGGGGCGTGCATAAGCGCACAAACGTGCCTACCATTCCTGTCCTATTGTTTTTCTTTTCTTCTTCCTATATATATACTTATACCTCCTTATATTTACTCATATATGTGTTTATATACTATATAATCTTTTTGTATGATACCTACATATATTGTTGTGACAAAATAAATAAATAAATAAATAAATAAATAAATAAATAAATAAATAAATAAATAAATACTGCCCAGAATTGATTGTGGCGCTATACAATTATTATTATTTTTTTTATTGAAAAAGTTTTACAATTTTTTTTTACCACTTAATTCCCCCCATCCCCCCACCCTCTTCTCTCTCCCTTTCCCCCTCCCCTCCACCCTTCCCCCTACCCCCCCATGACTTCCCAGAGCAGAATACAGGTTATTGCATCTAACAATCAAAGCTAAATTACACCAATAAACCATAATCCATAATCTCTCCTCTCCCATTGAAACCTTAACTCCCCTTTCCCATATAAACAAATACATTAATACAATACAATTCTTACAATCACTCATAAACTATTTGACACTTCAGTCTAAAATTTGGTTTAAATGTAGTCAATCCAATTTTTCATTCCAGTGTATATCTTTCTTGTAAGTAGTCTTCACATACATGAAAAATATTCTTTTCATTTAATCCTAATTATTCTCCCTATTTCCATCACTATAAATTACCAGATAATTTTATAGCCATTTTTCATACATTCCCTAATAACATATTTCTTTTTCTGTTTTTATCAAGACTCTCCCAAATTAGATAATACAGTTATTAACAATTCAACCATATATAAACCAATAACCTCACATTATAAATTCAAGCAAGTACAAATAAATTTTTTACAAATTCCCAGTAACTATTTTTACAGAAACCATATATAAATTAACCTTTCTTCTTATATTATATTCAGTTTTTTTTATTTACATTTATATCCCGCCCTTCTCCGAAGACTCAGGGCGGCTTACATTGTGTAAGGCAATAGTCTCATTCTATTTGTATATTTATATACAAAGTCAACTTATTGCCCCCCCCAACAATCTGGGTCCTCATTTTACCTACCTTATAAAGGATGGAAGGCTGAGTCAACCTTGGGCCTGGTGGAACTTGAGCCTGCAGTAATTGCAAGCAGCTGTGTTTAATAACAGGCTTCTTAAAGCCTGAGCCACACCGCGGCCCAAGTTCCAATTATAATTTATCCTTTCCCATAAGAAAAAACTCTTTTCACATAGTGCCGTTTTTTATTTCCTCTTTGTACCTTTTTAGTAGTTACCCACCCCATTTGTTCCTCTACTTTCCCTATTTTTCCTACTATTTCTTCTTCAGCAATTACAGGCCCATCTTTGCCTTGTATTTGTTTTACTTCCTTCTCCTACCCTTTTACCATCTCTTCTCCTGTTCTCATTTTAGCTTTTAACAATAAAGGATATCCAGCCTCTAGTACATTAGTATAAAAGTCTCTTGCTTTGAGAACTGTACTAAGACAAAACTTTCTTCCTTTATAATTCACTATTAATCCAGCTGGAACATCCCATCTATACTGTATCTGATGTTTCCTAAGTTCTTCCAACAAAAAGGCAAACTCCTTTCTATTTCTTAACATTATAAAAGGAATTTCTTTTATCACTAATACATCTTGTCCTAATATTTGAATTTTATTTTTATAAAATGCTTGTAAAATTCCATTCCTAATCTTCTTATGCGTGAAATAGATCACAACATCTCTTGGTAGCTGCCTTTGTTTAGCAATCCATGAGTTAACTCGATAATTTTTTTCTATATGAACTTCAAAATCTACTGGATGCTCTCCGTTTATACCTGTAAAAGCCTAGACAAAATCTCTTTTAAGATCTCCTGCTTATTTTCCTTCAGTCCTCTAACTCTCAAAGCATACTCCATCAATCTATATTGCAATGTAACAATTTCTTCGTCTGCCCTATCCATTTTACTCTGAACTTCCT
The DNA here is from genome assembly GCF_028640845.1 of Ahaetulla prasina. Lineage (NCBI taxonomy): Eukaryota > Metazoa > Chordata > Lepidosauria > Squamata > Colubridae > Ahaetulla > Ahaetulla prasina. The sequence continues at coordinate 132,967,419 of NC_080542.1, read as the reverse complement.
CTACTTTATTTTCCAAATTCAAGTTAAGTTGATTATTCTGGGCCTTCTCTATTTTCATTTCCGAATTCAAATTAGCTTGATTAATTTCTTCTATTCTTCCATCCAACAGAATCATATTTTCTCCAATACATCGCAAAGCTGCCAGCACACTTTCACTCATATCCTTATTCCAAGTTTCCACCTTATTTTTAAGTTCCAAGATTGCTTTTTCAGTTTTCTCAATTTTATTTCCCAAATTCAAATTAATTTGATTATTCTGAACCTCCTCTATTTTCTTTTCCAAATTCAAATTAACTTGATCAGTTTCTTCCATTCTTTCCTCCAACGAGAACATACTTTTTGAAAAACATTGAGCTACTACCCCCACTCTTTCAGTCATATCTTTATTCTGAGCTTCCAGTGTGTTTTTAAGTTCCAATATTTCTTTTTCAATTTTACTAAATTTTTGATCTATTAGACCCTTTAGATATTCTTTCATGTCTTCTTTTAACTTACGTATTTGAGCTGGCAAAACTTCAATGTCCTTAAAAGCATTTAACTTAGTTTGCATAAAAGCCATTTTTATTAAATTTTAAACTCTACAAAAAAGAGAAGAGAAAAAAAAGGGGGGGGAGAAAAAAGAAAATCTTCAAAACTTCTCTTAAACATTGTAATTAAATTAATCAAATCATTTAAAATCATTCCTTTGGCTTAGCCTCTTCATGTAACTCCAGTGCTGGCAGCTTTAACGAGCACTTCCTTTAACTTTCGTTTTCATGCCTTGTTATACTAAAGACACCATTTCCTCTCTTCTTCTTAGATCATTCCATCCAAAAAAAAAGAAGAAAAATATATAATATAACTGGGGAGTTAAAAATTGATACTTGCAACTGCTGGTACTCCTGATTTTGCTCTGTTTGTTTGTTAATCCATTCCAAGTTTAAAATTGATAGCAGATGTGGACGTGGCGGTTTGCTCTGCCTTCTGCAGAGGCGTCCCGGATCCAGAGCTTCCCGAGCTTGGGAGGGAGCCCTCCTCCAGTATCATTCCTGGGGCTTTCCGGGGGAGGGGGGGGCTCTACCTCAGCTCAGTTGCTCACCTTTCCCTCTTCGCCCGAGGGAGAGGTTTCCGAGCCGACAGCTGATTTGCACTGTCTGAGCGGCTCTACGAGATCGTGGGGCTGGCGGTCTAAAAAAGACCGCCATCAACGACGCACCACCAGAAGTCTTGCTACACAATTATTATATAATAAATAAAGACCTAAATACTCTGGTAAAGTTGCAATGCTGCAGATACTACCCGGAACCATATCTGAGTACATTGTTATTATATACACAAACAAACAACAGCTCTACTTCCTTCATTTTCCTGTCATAATTTTTTACAATACTGATTTAGTTAGTGGTCTGCATGCATTCTTTTATCAGTCTTATTCACTAACTCCAGAAAAAACATTATTTCTGATTTCAAATTCTGCAGTCGCCTTCTCCCCCTCCTTCTGTAGCATACTTCCTTTTAATTAAAAAGCTGCCCTGTAACAGCAGTTTCTGAGAGTGGCCTTGATTATACAAAAACTAAAATATTCAATTACTACGGCAGTAAAACAGTAATAAAATATGATCAGGCTGTAACAAAACTTTGAAGGGTACTTTGCTATGACAAACATTTGTGCAAAGCACTCTTTGAAGCACCTTCAGTAACCAAAGCAAATAGCAAAGTGGCTTGACATTACATAATTCTGATGTCTCATCTGATTATTCTGGTAGGCTACACGTACATTTGTTTGTTTGTTTGTTGGAATTTGTCAAACAAAAACAAGAATAAAAGAAAAAATACAATGATAGGGACTATAGGCACATTAGTGCACTTATGCATGCCCCCCCCTTCTACTAACCATTTAAGTATGAAGTAAGGTCCAGGGAAGTCAACTTGCGACTGAAACTGTGAAAATTTGTAGCTGAGACAACTGAATCAGGTAGGAAATTCCAGACTTTGACAACTCTATTACAGAAATCATATTTTTTTACAGTCAAGTTTAGAACAATTTACATTGAGTTTAAAGTGATTGCTCACATGCGTATTATTGCCATTAAAATAGAAAAAAGTCATTTACAGGTAAAACATTATTATGTATAATTTTGTATGCAATACCTAGGTCTGATCACAAGCGACGCAGTTCTAAATTATCCAAACTAAGAATTTCAAGCCTAGAAGCATAGGGAATTCTACTGTGTACAGAAGAATGTAAGACTTTTCTTGTGAAGTACTTTTGAACTGTATGTCTACCATTGTGTCACAAAACAGTTTCAAATAGGTGCCCCACCAGGGTAGCACCCTTCAAAACTTTGCTCAGAAATTAGATTCACTATGAAGCAACAGAAATGGTGATCTACAACTGTTTTGAATAGATCAACAAAGAGAATGACTGATCAAGCAGAAGATTCCGAGGACCAGAACATATAACATGTAAGGGATAACAAACACAATTACAAATATAAATACATTCATTAGAATAGAATCATGTCCTCAACCCAGTGGTGGGATTCAGCCAATTCAGCCGATTCAGGTAAACTGGTAGTTAAACTGCTGGCTGCCCCACCCTTTTGTGCCCTGCCCCTTCCAGGAGTCCCCCTTATGCCCCATTTTTGCCCCCAGGAGGCTTTAGGGAAGCCTCCCAGGCCCAAATCAGGCCACAGGGCAGGGCAGGGCCCATTTTCACTCCCAGGGGTGGGAGGGAGTGCAGGAGACCAAGTGCTGCCTGTCACACCCCCTAATCCATTCATTAGGGCAGAGAAACAGTTGTTAAATTATTTGAATTCCACCACTGTCTCAACCACACATTGATGATGCAAGACTTGATATATCTTCCTTGTACAATAGATTATATATTAGTTTTCATGAAAGGCTGAAATCTTGCTACAACTAACATGGAACCCAACGCACACATCATTATAAAAATGAAGATCTTCTCAACACAGAAGTTGCTTCTATTCTGATGGAACAGTCCTGATTACTGCCACTCATTTACCTAATTTAAATTTCCATGGAAGGACTTATACTTGTGTGAAGAAGAAATGGATATTTCAGGATGCTGCGTATTCACAGTGAACTTAAGTAAAAAATTGTTTCTTGATCTGTTTCTTCTAGATCCCAGTGTTCTTGGCCTTTTCTCTTACGCCTTTTCTCTTTACTTAATCCTGAAGAGATGCCACTGAACCTCTGCCTGAAAAGACTTTTGTTGACATCAGTAAGCATTCAAGATGAGAGCCCAAAGTGGTTTTACATCAGGGCCCTAAAATTGCTTCCATATTATTTTCCATTCATTTTTGTTCTTCCCTGCATCCAAATATTTGGTTTCTGTTTGTTTTAAACTGCAGCTGCTGTGACTTAAGAAGAACCCTTCATGGTGATATGAAATGACAATTTCAATACCCCTGAACCATTTATCCTTTTGTATGCTACTTTGCTGATTGTAATGTCAATAGAAAAAGCATTTGAAATAACAACATGATAGCTGGAAAAACAGAGCTAGCAAACATGATTAGAAAGAGCCATTTCCTTCAGATGGCTTTTACAAGCTAAATGTTAACTCTCAATTAGAGTTGGAAAAGAAACCACAGAGAATGGAAAGAGATGGCTAATGTGAGCCCCTGGTTATTGTTGCATGCTAACTGTATTTTCTTGTAAGAACAGTGCAGATTCAGAACTTGGAAAAGGACATACTTCAGGAGACCTAAGAGATTTAGGGAAGGAGGATATTGGTGAAACTCTTAAGCCAGATCAAACCTTGACCTAGGGATCCATTATTCCTTTTTTTATTTTTCACTTTATTCAAAAGATTAAAATACAAAATTAACAAAGAAAAAATAAAACTAGAGGAGAACATTTTAAGATGTGAATTAAAAAGAACTAAAACTTAACACAGAGAATAATTTTATTGTTGTAATAGATTTGTCAGTGTTCAACTAGGGGGAATATTACATGGTTTTTTTGGGTGGGGGGGAGGTTGTCCTTTTTAATTCAAATTTGTTAATGTTTTTGTCTAGGGATTCACTATTACTTATTTAAAAATGTTCCCATATGTTTTGTATTTGGAACATTGAAGCCCCCAAATTAAAAGAGGCAGGGCAGAGTTGGGAAAGGGGGATTCTGAGAATTGTGATCCCAATATACCCATATTAATGTAGAAAATGCTGTCCCATTTCATAAAATCTGTAGAAGATCTGAGTTGGCAGCCCTGCATAGGATACTACATTGGCAGATTAGTTAGTGCTCTAAAAGAACACTCATCAAAGGTTTAATATGCATTTACATCAAATGCACTTATAACAAATAAGAGATTAACATTATGGAACACAACCTGACAATATAAATTTTCAAATTCCTGATTTAAAAGAAATATTATATATTCCAAGGCACCTCATTTATAATCAATGTATTTGTCAGAGAGTCTTACATACTCTCGTCCAAACATACATGAAACCAGTTTCCTATGAAATCCAAATTTTATTCTCCTGGGTTAGGGAGAATAATTGAAATAATTGCAATCCCAATAAAGCTATGTTAGAATTCAAAGTAGGGAAAAAAACCTTTACCAGATGGATTGTGGGCTCCCATGAATTAAATGAAACATAAAGGTAATACATGAATTCCATAAAAATGTGATATTATTTCTAACCTTTTTCTTCTATCCTAAAATCAGTTTTGGAAAGATCTTAAATAGCATTATCACACATAATTTAATTAAAGTGCCCAGTTAGACATTTACCAAATATGTTGTTGTTCAGTCACTGTCATGTCTACTCTACCCCATGGACCAAATATGTAGCATAAAATAAAGATAGGTGAATTGGTGGAGACAGACAGACAGACAGACTATACCCATACATGTATTATGTACTTTATGCATTGTTTTTCCTAAGTACATTTTCTAGTCATCTCCTCCTGCTCCATCACATTCAGAATTGGCAAATCTGACTAATCATTTTAGTCAAAAGTGTTTCCTAACACTTATTCAATGTTCAAAAGACACAATGAAAATTCCTTAATCTTATAACACATGGACAGATTCAACCACAGTTTCAGCTGGGAATCTATGTATATCATAGACTAGTGGTGCCCAACTTTTCTGGCTTTGCAGACTGACAGCAATAGTGGTGGAGCTGGAGCTGGGATGGTTTCATTCGTGTGTGTGAACTGCTTGCACAAATGCAGCTTTACGTGCTTCCCCACTTCTTCTATAACCCAGTTCCCAATGGGCCATAGCCTAATAGTGGGCCATGGACTGGCAGTTAGGGATCTCTGTCCTAGACCAAGCCAAATTCAAAAATCCAAGGAAAATCCAGAAAACTTGGCATTCTGACATATCAGCCATCAATAGACACATAGAGATAAACCACATTTACACACCATTCCAAAGAGACAATAAATATTGAGAGGGAGCCCATCAAATGGTTTCTTATTTTTTTTATTTTTTTATTTTTTTATTTTGTCACAATAGTATACACAAACATCAACATAAATCAGCAAAGTATCATATAAGCATATATATGAGCAAAAGTATGTAATAATTGTATTAATTTGATATAATGAAAGGAAACATTAGGACAGGAACAGTAGGCACTTTTGTGCTCTTATGCATGCCCCTTATAGTCCTCTTAAGAATGGGGTGAGGTCAATGGTAGACAGTTTTTGGTTAAAGCTTTTGGGAATTTGAGAAGCGACCACAGAGTCAGGCAGTGTGTTCCAAGCGTTAACAACTCTGTTACAAAAATCATATTTTCTGCAATCAAGATTAAAGCGGTTAACATTACGTTTGAATCTATTGTTTGCTCCTGTATTATTGTGATTGAAGCTGAAGTAGTTTTTAACAGGAAGGACATTGCAATAGATGATTCTGTGTGTTAAATACAGGTCTTGACGGAGTCGGTGGAGTTCTAAATTTTCTAATCCCAGGATTTCAAGTATTTTGTTGTTTTCAGAGGTGCAGAGAACTCTTCTTGTAAAATATTTCTGGACATGTTCAAATGTATTAATGTCAGAGATGTGGTATGGGTTCCTGACAGGTGAGCTGTATTCAAGAATAGGTCTAGCAAATGTTTTGTATGCTCTGGTTAGTAGTGTAGAGTTTTTGGAAAAGAAGCTACGCAAAATTAGATTTACAACTCTTAGAGCCTTTTTTGCTATGTAGTTGCAGTGGGCTTTGGCATTTAGATCATTTGATATATAAACTCCAAGGTCTTTAACATGGTGGGGGTCATCTGTAAGGTAATGTCCATCAAGCTTGTACTTAGTGTTTGGGTTCTTTTTCCCGATATGTAAGACTGAGCATTTGCTGGTTGAGATTTGGAGTTGCCAAGTTTTAGACCAATCGGATACAACAAAATACCTTATCCCTCCATTCTAATCCTAGGCTTAGAAAACTTGGAACTCCGTCGCCTTCATCAACACCTAAGTTTAACTCATAGAATCATCTATTGTAATGTCCTTCCTGTTAAAGACTACTTCAGCTTTAATTTCAATAATACAAGAGCAACCAATATATTTAAACTTAATGTTAACCGCTTTAATCTAGATTGCAGAAAATATGACTTCTGTAACAGAATCATCAGTGCTTGGAACACTTTACCTGACTCTGTGGTCTCTTCCCATAATCCTAAAAGCTTTATTCAAAAACTTTCTACCATTGACATCACCCCATTCCTAAGAGGACCATAAGGGCATGCATAAGAGCACAAACGTGCCTACCGTTCCTGTCCTATTGTTTTTCTTTTTTCTTTATATATATATATATATAGGTCTTTGGTTATTCGGGTTTTCTCCCGCGTAAAATTGGAAGTGTCTTGGCGACGTTTCGACGAAGTCTCATTCGTCATCTTCAGGCTTCAGCTTCGTGCTTCTGGGAGCAATGTGTGATTGCAGCTGTTTCTTCCTTTTTAACTGCTAGTGGGGGTTTGAACTGATTGGGTGGGAGCTTGGCTGTGCTCTGATTGGATGGTTGTTGGTTTTTTTTGTGCTCTGATTGGCTGGGGGTGTGTCCTGTTTGGACACCCGAATAACCAAAGACCTACATACAAACACCCGCGAAAATCTCAGAAAACAAATATATATATGCTTATACCTCCTAATATTTCCTCATATATATGTTTATATACTATATAATCTTTTTGTATGATACTTATATACTGTATATTGTTGTGACAAAATAAATAAATAAATAAAAAATAAAATAAAATAAATAAAACGTCAGAAGTGAACAACCAGATCCTAGCTGCTTTATTGCTTAAGCCTAAACACAAAGAATCTTCTCAGGCTGACAGTTTTTGTACCTGAGTAAGATACCTAGATAAGGTTCAGTGACATTTAGGAGGGGCATTTGTAATTGCATAAGGATTTCAAAATAATTCCCAATGTAACTCCTTCCTTTGGCTCAGCCAATCTCTCTCCAGCAGGTTGTTTCAATATTGCCATCAGAGGGGTGGGGGGATCCTGGGTGTTATATTTGAGGTTTTAGTTCTGTAAACTGCTTGGTTAAGCATGAATGAGTTGGATGGCCATATGAAGCTGTGATGGCACAGTAGTTAGTAGGCAATACTGAAGGGCTAACTCACTACTCATTCCAGGAATTGGATTCTGAGCGGTTCAAGGTTGACTCAGTCTTCCATCCTTCCAAGGTAGGTAAAATGAGAACCCATATTGTTGCAGGCAATATGTTGACTCTGTAAAACCACTTAGAGAGGACTGTAAAGCACCATGAAGTGGTATATAAGTCTAAGTGCTATTGCTATTGTTATTAATGAATAAGCCACAAAGGAAACAAAAACACCAAAACTACATCTTCATCAACAGTAACAAGACAAACTTCTGTACATAAACAGTGAGCAAATCCCACCGTCCTTTACACTGATGATATTATCTAGTAGGGTGGTGAAACTTTTGCAAGCTAACACCAAGGATACTAAAGTTCAACCTCAAGTTACAGTTATTTTCTCCTAAAAATGTTTGTGTTGATGTTAAATTTCAAGTTTTTATTGATTTAGTTTTTTCTTGCTGATACAGTATTTACACTGCTATGAGTTTTTATTTATTTATTTATTTACATTTATATCCCACCCTTCTCCGAAGACTCAGGGCGGCTTACAATGTATAAGGCAATAATAGTATTGGTTTCATTCTTGTTTTATTGTTTTTTAATATTCCCAGTATGAGTTGTTCCATTCATTAAAAGAGAGAGAAAGAGAGAGAGATGCCTCTGTTCAATTTCCTCTTCTCAATATAGTCTATCTTGTATCAGATTGTCCACCTACTCTCAAGGGGAAGTCCAGAGAGAAAAGGGACTATGAGGGAAGTTGAAAGGATGGGAAGAGAAATCACTTTGTTGAGCTTCCTTCTGCTCATTGTTCATAGAATTCAAGCCTATATTTCCTGTTACAAATTCACACAATTCAAAATAAATTTCCAAAGGATCCCACTTGTTAGATTCGGGCAATAACGAGGCAGGAGACCAGGATAGTGACAACAGCTCTTTACTATATGGTGAACCCAGCAACCCGGGCTGGGAAAACCCTCTCTTTATATACAGTTTAGCCAGAGGCTTCATCCAATCAGCAACGTGCTTTTTTCCCGCTCAGTTTTCCCTCCACAATTCTTAAAGATACATTACACTCCTTCCCTCCCAGAGAACACTTTACCAATATTTACATAAAATTAACATCTTATTTTTCAACGTAATCACGCAAGTAGACTGGGCGTCTCCTGACTCTTTCGGACCTGCGCACTGCATTTTCTGGGAGTGAGTCGAGCTGACCGGAGGGACTGTTTGTTCCTCTCAGCTCCTCCTCTAGGCCATCCGGCCCTGGATTATTTGCAGAGTCGTCCCTGCTGTTTTCCGGAGGAACCGGTTGGCGTCGCTGGACCTCCTGGAACTCAGATAAGTCCTGCGTTTGCCCCGGGTTTGAGTCCGCTGTGGATTCATACATTGAATAGTCAGGGTCTGTTTCGTCTGATTCTGCTTTACCGGTTATGCGTTTCCTTATTTGATCTATGTGGCGTTTCCATACCCGGCCATCCTCTATCTCTACTAGATATGATTTTGGTCCTGTTATTTCTAGGATTTTTCCTGCTAACCAGGTCGGGCCCTCGCTGTAGTTGTGTGCCCACACTAAGTCGCCTACTGCCATCCCTCTTGTTTTACCGTGTGCCCCTTTGTAACCGTCTGGTGTGTAGTTTGGGTTTAAACGGTCTAGTGGGCACCTAAGCTTCCGACCCATTAATAGCTCGGCCGGGCTGCGGCCAGTTGTTACACAGGGGGTTCTGTGTTGGACTGCTAGAAATGTATCGATTTTTGTTTGCCAATCGCCTGGCCTGATTCTGGACAGTGCTTCTTTTGCGCTCCAAACGAAACGTTCTGCAAGGCCGTTCGTCGCAGGGTGGAAAGGCTCCGAGAGGACATGTCGGATGCCCTCCTCTGCCAAGTACCCCTCAAACTGGGTTGCCGTGAATTGCGGGCCGTTATCAGAGACTAAAGTGTCGGGCAACCCGTGGGTTACAAATAGGTGCCGTAGGACTGAAATCACGGCATCGGCTGTCATGGATCTCATGAGAATGATTTCCAGCCATTTGGAGTAAGCATCGACTACTACCAGAAAGGTTTGGCCGTGGAAGGGGCCGGCAAAATCGATATGGATCCTAGACCAGGGGCCCTGGGGTCTCTCCCATTCTCGAATCAGGGCCGTTGGGGGTAGCGGTCTGGACTCCTGGCAGGCCTGGCATTTCCCTACCCTTTCAGCAATTTCCGAGTCCATTAAGGGCCACCACACATAGCTTCTCGCTAGACCCTTCATTCTCACGATCCCTGGGTGGCCTTCGTGAAGGAGATCCAATACCTTTTTCCTCAATTTCTCCGGGATCACCACTCGATCCCCCCATAGCAGGCACCCCCCTAGAGCTGAGAGTTCCCACGTTTTTACAAACTCTTTAAAACGCCGCCCGCGCAGCGGCCAACCTCTTTGTACCCAACCAATTACAGTCCTTATTGTAATGTCCTTGTACGAAGCCGAGCCACCTCTTTGGATGTGACTGGGCCAGAGTCCAAAGAGTCAATTAGCAGAACTGGTATCCCGGAGTGGGGTCTTGATAGTCTCTGGTAACGGGCATCTGCTCAGGCGTCTGCATGCCTAATTCCTTCCTGGCCGGTGTAGTAATTTGTAAGAATCGCTGCCAGGAAGATAGTCCATCTGGTCAGTCTGGGCAAAAGTGCCACGGGCGTTGGGCGGTCGCCTGCCAACAGGCCTAGCAAAGGTCTATGGTCCGTGATGATTTCAAAATCACGACCAAATACATATTCATGGAATTTCTTTACTCCGGAGACTATAGCCAAGGCTTCCTTATCAAGCTGGCTATAATTCCTTTCAGCTGATGACATGGTTCGGGAGTAATATGCAATAGGGGCTTCTGTGCCATTTGGCAACCTGTGGCTGAGCAGAGCCCCACCCCATAGGGAGATGCATCGCAGCTTAACACTAATGGCAGCGTGCCATTGTATTGGATAAGGAGGCTATCACTCGATAGGAGATTCTTTACCCCTTCGAATGCCCTAGCTTCCGCCTTTCCCCAAGACCATGCAGCCGTCTTTGCTAGTAATTTATGCAGCGGCTCGGCTACTGTTGCCTTATTCCTTAAGAATACCGCGTAGAAGTTGACCAGACCTAAGAATGCCTGTAACTCCGTTTTGTTCTTTGGAACCGGGGCCTTCCTGATGGCCCGTACCTTGCTCTCAGTGGGGTGAATCCCTTCCCTGTCTATCCGGTAGCCCAGGAATTCCACAGACTCAACCCCGATCTGGCATTTGTTCAGTTTAACTGTGAGACCGGCAGACTGGAAAATGCCCAAAACTTTTCGCAGCCTTACCCCTAATTCCTCTAGATTCTCGGCGGATACCAGTACATCGTCAAAGTACGGTACCACCCCTGGTAGTCCCTGCAATAACCGCTCCATTAGATTCTGAAATAATCCTGGAGCCACACTAACCCCAAACTGTAACCGGGTACACTTAAAAGCCCCTCTGTGAGTCACAATTGTCTGCGCTTCGGCTGTGTTGCTATCTACCGGCAGCTGTTGATAGGCTTGGGCCAAGTCTAGCTTGGCAAAAACTTGCCCTTGCCCCATTGAGTGCAGTAAGTGCTGTACCACCGGAACGGGGTAAGCACTCTTTTGCAACGCTTTGTTAAACGTTGCCTTGTAGTCAGCGCAAATCCGGACCGACCCGTCCGGTTTGACTGAGGTGACTATAGGGGTCTCCCACTTAGCATGGTCAACTGGCACTAGAATTCCCTGGTTTACTAGCTTGTCCAGTTCCCGGTCAATCCTGGGCTTTAGGGCGAACGGGACCCTCCTAGCCTTTAGACGGATAGGGGCAACTTGGGGGTCTAAGTTAAAAGAGATAGGGGTCCCCGTGTACTTGCCCAGGCAGTCTCTGAAAACGTCCCCAAATTCTTTCACGAGTGCGTCTTTGAGGTTGACTTCGTTTCTGAAGATTCCAGTCACTCCCATGCCCAATGCTCGGAACCAGTCCAGTCCCAACAAGCTTGGCAGGGTCCCATCGACTATGGTGATGGGCAGAGTTTTCTTGTATTGTCCATACTCGACGTGGACGGACGTTACCCCTCGAACAGGGATGCGATTCCCTTGGTAGTCTTGTACCCTTAATTTCTGCGGTTTCAGCTTGCGCTTTGCGATGGTGGGTACGGCTTTCACGAGAGTGTCCCAGGACATGATCGTGATCGCTGAGCCGGTGTCCACCTCCAATCGGCACGGCACCCCCTCAATCTTTGTTTTCATAAAGATTTTTTTTTCTAGGCGTGTTGCTGCGTGACCCACTCTCACGACAGTCTGATTCAACTTCGCGCCTTTTTTGAATTGACCAATCACGGGCCGCCGCGTTCCCGCGCTCTGGTTGGTCGGTTTGAATTTTTGGCGGGAAGGTTGGGGTGCTCGACAGACCTGTGCTAGGTGCCCCTTCCTTTCGCACCGCCGACAAGTTGCATCCTTAAATCTGCATTGTTGTCGTTGGTGTTGCCCTCCGCAACTCGCGCAGTCACCCCGGTCTTCTTTCTCCGGCCTCCCGGTGTGGAAGACTCCTTCCTCCTCCTCACCGTCCGATTCGGCCTGGACCTCTTCATTGTGGACCGGGGTTGATTTCGCACCAGCCGTTGGTGCGACCTGCTTTTGTAGGGTTTCCGCCGCTTGGGTAGACATCTCGTTAGCCCTGGCTTCATCCAGGGCGTTGGCCAGCGTTAAGTTGCTTTTGGCCAGCAGCCGCCGTCGCAAACGGATGTCCCTGACCCCACGAATGAGTTGCTCCAGCAATGCCTCTTCCAAATCTCGGAACTCGCAATGTTTCGTGGCTTTCCTCAGGGCTGCCATGTATACGCTGATGGACTCGCTCTCTTGCTGCCTACGCTCCCCGAATTCATACCGTTGCACATACTTGGACGGCGTTGGTGCATAATGGGCTTTCAATACGGTCTGTAGAGTCTGCCACAGTACCGATTGTACCGGCGTTGGCTCCGCCAACGATTCTGCGGTGTCGAAAACCTCTGGACCGCAGTGGCTCAGGAAATACGCTCGCTTCCTGTTGTCTGAGACTCCTTGGAGTTCGTTCGCCTCGAGGAAACACTCGAAACGAGCCATGTATGACCCCCATTTTTCCTTAGCTGGGTCGAATGGCGCTGGCGGTGTGTAGCTGGACATCGCTGCTTTCCGCCCCTTGTTTGCTGGGTTCGCGTCTTCCTGGTGACTTCAGCTTTTTTCCTGGCGCTCTTAGCCTCGAGATCCCACCTTCGTCGCCAGTGTTAGATTCGGGCAATAACGAGGCAGGAGACCAGGATAGTGACAACAGCTCTTTACTATATGGTGAACCCAGCAACCCGGGCTGGGAAAACCCTCTCTTTATATACAGTTTAGCCAGAGGCTTCATCCAATCAGCAACGTGCTTTTTTCCCACTCAGTTTTCCCTCCACAATTCTTAAAGATACATTACACCACTGTATATTCCTCAGAATGGCTCTCAAATAAAGAGGTGTGAATATCAGTCCTTATCCATCTACAACCGTTGCAACAGTTCTTTTTATTTGCTTGAAAGAAATTGATTAAGTTTCTTAACAGTGGAAAATAAGAGTTGGTTTTTAAAATATATACATTATCACCAAGAGATTTGTAGAACATTGAAAAGATTCATAGCTACATGTTAATAAATTTAAATTTAATAGCTGGAATTGTGCCATGAGGCAGGTGCACAGTTATATCTGATTGGTTGAAGAGTTCTGGCTCCTACCTGATGCAATGTGCCCTGTGATTGGTTGCTGCGGGTGTGGAGGAGGAGTTTCTCCATTTTCCCACATGTTTATTTGTGTGTGTGTGTGTCTGTTTGTGTGTCTGTCTGTCTGTGTCTATGTGTGTTTAAGTTTATTTTATTGTCATTGCACCTCATACAATGTTTTTCAGCCTATTTGTCCTTGTTTTTATTGCTCTGTACCATCTGCCAGATGGCAATAGTTCAAAAAAAAGGGCGCCCAGTATGAGACGGATCTTTAAGAACATTTTGAACTTTCTGAAGACAGCAGGAGCTATAAAGCTCTTCCAAAGAGGGGAGAGGGCAACCAATGATCCTCTGGGCAATTATGTTGACCCTCTGGAACGCTGTCCTATCTGCTACTGTGCAATTAGCAAACCATACACAGGTGCAGTAAGTTAAGGTACTTTCTATAGTGCAGTGGTAGAAAGTCACCAGAAATTTTTCATTTAGTTGTTTCCTGAGAAGTCTCAGATAGTATAATCTCTGCTGGGCCCTTTTGACCAGTGCATCTGGGTGTGTCTGTGTGTGTGTGTGTTGTTCAATCTGTAAGTCACCTGTTACTTTCTGTGACTCCATGGACCAAATATATAGCATAAAGTAAAGATAGGTGCATGGGTGGAGGGAGACGGTGAGCACAAGTTTATGTCAGCATCCCCGGGTTTACGCCAAATACCTGACCTTCGGACATTCCGTCGCGAACTGAAGACATATCTTTTTATTCGCGCGGGGCTGGCTTAAATTGAATTTTATTAAATTTTAATTTCTTATTAACTAATTTTAAATGGGGTTTTTAGTTCATTGTATACTTTTCAGGCCAATTTTAAAATAAGTTTTTTAATTGCATTTTAAATTGTATATTGTACTTTCTGTTTTATTTTGCCTGTACACCGCCCTGAGTCCTTCGGGAGAAGGGCGGTATAAAAATCAAATAAATAAATAAATAAATAAATCTCTGACTCCATTTGGACACCTGCTGCTGTCAAGGTTCCAGAAAAACCTCTTCTGCATGAAAAAAACGCTGAAGCCATTGTCTTTCAAAGTTCTTTACTAGCATAAGGAAACTGGCATGGGTAATTGTATATGGGTATTCTGTATATGGGTATTCTGGCACATTTCAAAGCTGAATTTGAATTTGAATTTGAATTTTAAGTTTCACTGATCATTACAAGGCAGACTTTGTCAGTTTGTAGAACCTGGGCAGGTGATATGCTACTGTTTTGCACTGTTTCAGGTGAACCAGTAGTAATAAAAGCTACCAGTTTGGGTGAATCAGTATTAAAAAAAAGCTACCAGTTCGTCCAAACTAGTATTTCCAACGATCGGCTGTGCCATGCGATTTATATTCGCTAGAAAGTAGGAAATCCTGTTTTCTAGAGAATTTAAATCACACAGCACAGCTGTTTCCCCACCACCACTGTTCTACTTACCTTCTTAAGCCTCCTTTTTCTGTGCAAAGCATGTATTTGGCGCATACTGCCATGCATGCCTGGGCAGCGAATTGGTGGCAAACCACGGAGGATTTCACCAATGAACCTGGGGAAGGAGGACTATTTGTAAGTTAGTTTTTTAATGCTTGAGTTAGGCTTAATTCAAAATTAAATAGTGACACTTTTTTACAGCTTGGCCAAAATTTCAAGCAGGCAAACAGTTACTTTTCCTGTACAGAAAGTTGGCAGTATGCAAAAAGAAAAAAGAAAAAGAAAAAATGAATCCACCTTTGATTTTTCTTAATTGATGCAATAGATCCATGCTGACTACATAAACGACATAAAAATTTAGTTTATTTTAAAAAGTTTTTATTGATTTTATTACAACACAACACAACACAACACAAACAGACATAACATAAACACATAATATGTGTTTTCTTTTTACATGTCAGTTTCGTTCCTCCTACTTTCTGCTTTATATGTTCCCCTTTTTCCCTCTCTTTTATTGTCTCTGTCTTTATCATCCCTTTATATCTAGTTTTATTTATTTACAATATTTTACACATTTGTATCTTCTCTTCTCCATCATTTATTCCTATTTACTTTTCCTATTCTCTAACCAATTGTACCACTTGGTCCATACTTGATAGTATTCTGTCTCTTCCTTTTCTTTTATTTCTTTCGTTAATTTATCTATCTCCGCCCAGTCCAGAATTTTCTTGATTATTTCTTCCTCTGTTGGTATCTTTTCATTTTTCCAAAACTGTGCGCATGTGTGTGTTCCTTGCAGCTGTGATTATGTGTAATATCAAACACTGAATTTCTTTACTGTAAGTTCTGGTTAATATCCCAAGTAAAATGTTTCTGGTTTAGTTTATATTTATTCATGCATTTAGTAAATTTTTGTGGTTCATGTGTTCCCTATAGGGATTGCAAAAACAATCTCCTGGATAATTATTTTGTAAATTGGGTAGGAGAACGCATCCAGCATGACCTATGGCTCACCCACCCTAGCATCATTGCTTCATTTATTGTTCTTTTCTTTGTCTATTTTATGGAGGAGCTCCTGCTGGGTCTATTATTATTATTTTTTTTATGAAAGCCCAGTTGGGATAGCCACAGGTTCGGAGGGCTTCTTTGATGTGTTTTAGCTCTTTTTCTTTCCCATCTTTGCCGATATGCAAACCTCCAGCCTAGTGGTTCTGACCGCTCCCATTTTGTGTTCTAATGGATGGCGAGAATCAAAATGTAAATTCTGATCTTTGTGCATGAGTTGTCTGTAAACTTCAAAGCTGAGCCTTCAGTCCTCCTTCATCTGTATTGCACAGTTCAGAAAGGTCAGACTGTTTTCGGTAATATCTTCCCATGCAGGGATGCTATTCAGCAGGTTCTGACAGGTTCTGGAGACCTGGTAGTGGAAATTTTGAGTAGTTCAACGAACCAGCAAATACCAGCTCTGGCTGCTCCTGGAGTGGAATGGGAATGAGATTTTGCAATATCCTTCCCCCAGAATGGGGTGGGAATGGAGATTTCACAATATCCTTCCCCTGGAATGGGGTGGGAATGGAGATTTCACAGTATCCTTCCCCTTGAGTGAGGTGGGAATGGAGTTTTTGCAGTATCCTTCCCCTGCCATGCCCACTAAAGCCACACCAACCAAGCCACACCATGCCCACCAAGCCATGCTCACAGAACTGCTAGTAAAAAAAATTGAACACCACCTCTGTTCCCATGTGAACTTAATGCATTTGTCCACAGAGTTGATGTGTTTGGTGAAGGCTTCCACTTCCTGTGTTTTAATTTTGACCGAAGTATCATCCACATATCTTTACCTATACGAGTGGGTGGAATTCCTCTGAAGGAGTTTAGGACCATGGTTTCTTATAATGTGATTTCATTCTTCACCTGCATTCCAACAACTGAAACTTTCATGGTTTCTGGGAAAGAAATTAGGACTTTGGCTTCTATCTATTCCATGTAGAGATTGCCCACAATGGAGAACACAGGTAAACCCATGCTACAGCTTTGTTTTTATCTGTAGAAACCATCACTTTATTTAAAATAGGTAGTGGTCAGGCAAAACTCCAGTATGACACCTAAGTGGTCTGGGCTGACATTGGTTCTCTTGCCTAATGTGCTGTTTTGTAGCAGCTGTTTCTTCATTACTGTGACAGCTTCAGTTGTTGGAATGCAGGTGAAGAGTGAAGTCACATCATATACAACATTTGCCAAGCATAGTTTATGAAAGAACTGTATGTTAACTAAAACAACCAATGTATTAATTTACATCTTATGTGAACCAGTGGTGGAATTCAATAATTTTTTACTACCGCTTCTGTGGGTGTGGCTTATTTATTGGCTTGGCTTATTTAGCTTGGCTTGGCTTGGCAGCAGCAGCTTGGCTTATTTATTTGGCTTGGCAGCAGCTTGGCTTGGCTTGGTGGGCATGGCAGGGGAAGAATACTGTAAAATATCCATTCCCTCCCCACTCCAGGGGAAGGGTATTGTAAAATCTCCATTCTCACGCCACTCCAGGGGAAGGATACTATAAAATCTCCATTCCCTCCCCAGTCCAGGGAAGGTTACTGCAAAATCCCCATTACCTCCCAATCAGCTGGGACTTGGGAGGCAGAGAATAGATGGGGGCCAATCAGTAGTTCTCCAAACTACTCAAAATTTCCGCTACCGGTTCTCCAGAACTGGTCAGAACCCGCTGAATACCACCTCTGATTTGAACTAAATCTTTTACTACAAAATGGGGAGAATTATATCCCATTCTCCATTTTGTTCAACATGGAAATCAACATCCCAAGACTATGAAATTATGGTTGGTAATTCCCAGTATTTGTCAGGGTGCTAATTTTATCTCCCTAGAATAGGTTTTCCTCAAAGTCCAGCCAATTGTTGAGTCTGCAGAAGGTTCATGATGATAATACTATTAAGAACAACACTAGAATCTCTGAAATTGATAACATTTTTTTCCAGAAAACACAGCTGGTTGTGTAGTATTATGAAATTTATTTTCATATTCCCTTTTGATCCTCCAAGGCCCGATACTTTCTTTTATCTTCAAGGAGAAGATAAAGGTGCCCCAAAGGGTAAAAACATATATACACAATGATCTCAAAACAAATGCCATGTTTTTATTAGATTTCTCTTTAAGTGCTTTCTAGAAGATACATCCCGTTCCTAGAGTAGCAAGAAAAATTGCCACAGAGAATGAATTTGAAGTTTGAAATGAAAATATGTAGTGCGTCTGACACAACACTTTAATGTGCTGAACATTTTAATTATGTCAGAAGGTAAAAGCAAATTTCTATTCATCATTAATCCTGTCATATCTACTGTATACTGGAATGTTGTACATTTATCTGTAGACTTAACCAATTCATTTATCTTCCGGGAAAGGTTAACCTTAAGATAATACCTCATATTTCTCTTCCCACCTCAGCCATAGGTAAAAAGATGGAACAGAATAACAGAACTGGAAGGGACCTCATAGGCAGTGGTGGGATTCAAATAATTTAACAACCGGTTCTCTGCCCTAGTGCATGGCTGGATGGTCATCTGACTGGGTGGGGTGACCAACTCGACATCACTCACATCAAGGGGTACTTCACCTCTCATGACCGTGAGGATCTGCAATGAACCGGCTGAATCCCACCACTGCTTGTTGGTCATCTAGTCCAATCCCCCCCCCAAGCAGGAAGCCCTTCATAATTTCTGACAGATGGCAGTCCAGTCTCTTCTTGAAAGCTTCCAGTGATGCAGCTTCCACAACTTCTGAAGGCAAACTGTTCCATTGGTTCATTGTTCTCACTGTCAGAAAATTTCTCCTTATTTCTAGGTTGAATCTCTCCTTGATTAGTTTCCATCATTATTCCTTTTTGGCCTTCAGATGTTTTGGAAAATAGGTTGATTCCCCTCCTCTCTGTGACAGCCCTTCAAGTATTGGAACACTGCTATCATGTCCCCCTGATCCTTCTCTTCACTAGACTAGCATGCCCAGTTCCTGTAACTGTTCTTCATATGTTTTAGCCTCCAGTCCCCTAATCATCTTGGTTGCTCTTCTCTGTACTCTTTCCAGAGTCTCAACATCTTTGTGGCAACTAAAACTGGATGCAGTATTCCAAGTGTGGCATTACCAAGGCATTATAAAGTGGCACTAATACTTCACATGATCTTGATTCTATCCCTCTGTTTATGCAGCCCAGAACTGTGTTGATTTTTTTGGCAGCTGCTGCACACTGCTGGCTCATATCTAACTAGGACTCCAAGATCCCTCTCACAGTTACTGAGCAAGGTACCACATATCTGGTACCTGTGCATTTTGTTTTTCTTGCCTAAATGTAGAACTTTACTTTTTTCACCATTGAATTTCATTCTGTTAGATAGCGCCCAATGTTCAAGTCTGTCAAGATCCTTCTGTAACTTGAGCCTATCTTCCAGAATGTTGGCTATTCCTGCCAGTTTGGTGTCATCTGCAAATTTGATGAGTTCCCATTTATCCCCTCATCCAAATTGGTTACTAAAGATTTATAGAACAGTATTAGTACCTCACGTAATCATGATTGGGATGGGAAAGAAGCAGGGATGAAATTAAAAATGTTCCCCTACCGGTTCTGTGGGCATGGCTTGTTGGGGTGAGGTCATGTGACTGGGTGGGCATGGCCAACTCAACATCACTCACATTGAGGGGCTCCTCACCGGCCCCTCCCCTCCAGCCACTCTTTGTTGCAAATGGCAGGAAAATGGGAAAGGGAATATTCCTGCCTACTATCCTTCCCTCAGTCTGTGCTGAGATTGGTGAATGGATGACAGGCAGAAAAATTCCCTTCCCCGGTTTCCTGCCTTTCACAAAAACGGCTCCATTCCAGCTGCTCCCCCCCACCCCCCTCCCTCCTGGGGATTACCATAAAAGGGACGGGCTGCAGCAGATCCATTGTGAATGGAGGGAGAAAATGCTAACTTTTCTCCCTCCATTCACAATGGAGCTGCTGCAGCTTGTCCCTTTAAGGAAGTCCCCAGGAGGGAGGGGGATGGGAGGGAACCATAAAGGTGAGCAGCAGCTCCATTATGAATGGAGGGAGAAAAGTTAGCATTCTCTCTGCCACAGAATTCAATGTTAAATGCAGCAGAGAGAATACCAACTTCTCTCTGCTGCATTTAACATTGAATTCTGTGGAATATCGAGCATCTGGAAGAGGTGAGTGGTGACTGGCCGGGCGTGGGTAGGGCCAAGGAGAGGTAATTACTACCGGTTTGATGAACTGATGTCCATAATCCCTAGCAGTTCTCTCAAACTGGTCTGAACCGGTAGGACTCAGTGCTATGAGAAATAAGCTGACCCCCTCTTCTGTGTGGCTGTCTCTAAACTTTTAGAGGTTTCTGGTTTCCTTAAAGTAAATTGACCTCTGGATTCCAGCAAAAGAATTGTATTCTAAAAACAATTAGTTGTAGAAGTAGGCAAAGCTGTAGTACCTGGACTATGCTTGCTACAGATTTAACACATGCCAGGGGAATCCATAGGATCAGTGACTTTAATCAAAATGAATAAAGCACCATTGTGCCACTGCACAACATGGTCCATGCCCATATATTTGCACATTATATCACAATGAATGATTTTTGCATCACAACAGTGTCAGTTGCATGAACCCTCAAGATATATGTTGTCTTATGACTGACAGTTGGTTAATAACTGTGGTACCTTAGCAACCCATTTTGAACTATATATTGCCATTTAGAAGGACTTATCTCTATATGAATGAGCCAGGAAGAATAACTAGGAAGCAACACTAGATTATTGCCTACAGTACAGCTACAGTATCATCTGTCCATCCTTCCACCCAGTTCAGTTTTATTCCAGATTTCATGAACATATCCATGCGGATTTCATGACAATTGAAATTAAAAAGTGATTGCCCATTATCTAATTGTCAATGTTCCTTGACAATACTATTGCTATTGTAAGATCACACTTGGAATATTGCATCCAGTTTTGATCACCACAATATTAAAAAGAGGCTAAGACTCAGTAAGAACTGTTGAAGAAAGTGGATATGTCTAGTTTAATGAAAAGAAGGACTAGGGGAGACATGATAGCAGTATTCCAATATCTAAGGGGCTGCCACAAAGAAGAGGGAGCTAAGCTATTCTCCAAAGCACCTGAAGGCAGGACAAGAAACGATGGATGGAAACCAATCAAGGAGAGAAGCAACTTGGAATTAAGGAGAAATTTTCTGACATAATAATTAATCAGTGGAACAACTTGCCTTCAGATGTTGTGGGTGCTCCATTACTGGAGGTTTTTAAAAAGAGATTGGACATCCATTTGTCTGAAATGGTATAAGGTCTCCTGCTTGATCAGGGAGTTGGACTAGAAGACCTCCAATGTTCTTCCAACTTTGTTTTTCTGTTATTAATCTGTGATTTTTTTACAAGTTTCTAGCCTTGCCTATATCTCTAGTATTTCCTGAAGATTTCCTACCTAAATGCTCGATGTAGACCAAAATCTGCATAGCTTCAGAAACTAACAATATCGTTGACACTCAGGTAGATATCCTTTCCATTTATCTAGATACATTTTTCAGTCTATTATCTATTTCTTAGAAATGGTTTGCACATAGGTAAAAATAGTGACCAATATTTTCTCCATTGTATGACACAATGTACACTTAAAGCAGGGATCTCCAATCTTGGCAACTTTAATACTTGTGGACTTCAACTCCCTAAGTTGCCAAACCTTTAATACTATACCAGACCTATACTTGATTACAGCTCACCTGCCTGGAACCCTCACTGTATTTTAGAAATTATTACATTAGAGAGGGTCCAAAAATATTTTACTAGGACAGTTCTCGAATCTGCTTGAAATAAAATTCTCTATATCACCAGGCTTGAAATCTTAGGTCTAGAAAGCCTCGAACTATGTCATCTATATTTTGATCTATGCTTAGTTCATAAGATTATTTACCAAGAAGTTCTACGTGTAAATGAATACTTTAATTTCAACCATGATAATACAAGGTCCATCAATAGATTTAAACTCAATGTAATTCACTCTAACAGTTTAAGGTAAAAGGTATGTATGGGGATTAGAGAGACTAACAACAGGATCAGGTAGAGTGTTCCAGACATTTACTACTCTATTGCAGAAGTCATTCATGTTTCTTAAGAGGTCCCTAAGGGGGCATGCATAAGCGCAGCAGTGTGCCTACCGTCCCTGTCCTATTGTTTCCAATTATATGTAATTGTTCTATGTGTTTATGGCTATATTTTGCCTATTTATATCCTTTTTTGTGTGTGTGCCAAAAAATTTAATGTGTCCATGTCTGTGTCTACTCTGTTACTTGTTTTCTTGTATTTGCTGACAAATAAAATAAATAAATATTGGAGACCCCTGACTTAAAGGATTATATTCAAGCATGAGTTGCTCATTCTTGCCCAGACGGCACTAACCAGCATTCAAATGGACTGAAACAGGATCTTCAGCAGAAGTCAAAAGCATTTGATTTTCAAGAGCTCATACTGTATTTATTTCTTGTAACAATAAATCAAGATTTGACCTGCCCATAGGCTCAAGTTACTCAGTTTGTGCCTGATTACCAAAGCAGGTCATTTTTACACCTTTCTGAATAAATATTAGCCTAGTCATGCCTTGATGGGAAGATAAGGATTAGTATGAAAAATACTAATAGGAAAATAATATTAATGTATTAATCAGTAGGAAAAATAATGTTATTTTGTTTGAAAATGTAAACTGACATAGAAATATTACTCTGATATTACTCTTTTTTTTTCTGACATAGTTTTTAAGGGTGACAATACTTCAGCTTCTTTTTTAAAAAAAGGAAAAATAGACAGAACAATTCCTCACGTCCTAAAATGCTAGGTTGCTATCCTCAACTCTAAAACGCGATAGTTCTTTCATTTCATCTTCTTGTAATACTAGGAAATACCTGTGTATTTTGACTGCATAATAAACAATGAAGCCATTTTCCCTTTTGCACCATGTGCCCTCAGCAAAAAAACTGAGAGGTAGATAGCTGCCACCCTGAGGTGTCCACGAATCTAAATTCTAATGGTCTCCTTTATTTCCACATTTAGACTAAAGCTTTAATGGTGCTTCAAAAGCTGGCAAAGATTCCACTGTTATCGTAGGCAGTGCTGCTCTCTGCCTACAATTCCCCCTCATCCACCACTGTTCCCTTGATGCTCTCTAAATGTTGACTGCCAATGGAACAACGCTGCTCCCAGCTCCGTCACCATGGCAATTTTTGGAATGGCAAACTAGTATGCGGGCCTGGGGAGTGATGAGTGTTAGAAAGTGAGACATTGCAAAGTGACGCTGTCTTTCCAAAAGCACCAGAGAATGTCCCATATCCAATGGTTGCAAATAAAGAAACACATTTTAAAAATGCCTTGTCTAGATCAGCCATCCCCAAATTTCATGGTTTGGTGGCCCAGCTGCAGGGCAGGGGGAGGGAAACCGGGCTGCACGAGCAGTATCCCACATGCAGCTCCACTTGCAGATGTGTGCACGCCAGCTTGCCATTTGTGTGGCCCGATTTCCAAATAGGCCATGGTCTGGTAGTGGGCTGCACCCCTGATCTAGATCACTGTTTCTCAAACTCAGGAGCTTTAAGATGCCAACCTGGATATTTCTGGGAATTGAAGTCTTTACACCTTAAAGCTGCTGAAATTGATCTAGAATATTCCTCCTTATGGCATACGCTTCACATTATGAAGAGTATTGTAGTTTCCTTTGTGGTCAGTTAATATGGCCATGATTATTGTGGCTGGGGATGATGGGAGTTTTCTTTAGAACATTTGTAAGGAACACTTACAAACTTAATGTTTAATATTTACTGATTCACTGGTCTAAAAAGATAGGAAGCCAGATAATATCATCAACTGGACAGAGTTCCATCTGTTATTTTTCACCCTGCAGTAGTTTTACTTGAACTTTGCAACAATTATTACTTAAGCGATGAAATCCACCTTAGCTTTCTGTTCTCCTCTTTTACTGGTGTGTCATAACTTTTATTTTGCTTGTCTGGAGGTGAGGATTTGAGTTGCTTTAATTGATCAGTTATGGACCACTTTGGGAACCTTTTCTGTTGAAGAGTAAATTGAAGCGCAACTCATTCATTCATTCATTTGATCATTCGTTCGTTCATTCATTTATTCATTCATTCATTTTAGGCTTAAGCGCTTTAGCTTTGGGGTGAAATGAAAACGTAATAATTTTAAAATTAACTGAACAATTTTGCAAAAATCCTGAATATTTTAGTTTGATATAACAAATATCTTCGCCCCTGAGCAATTTAAATTGCCATTGAAAAAGTGAGAAGTGAAACTGATGCAAAGTAAATAGAAACCTGGCTGATTCTAATTCAATTAAAATAGACATAAACCCCATAACCTTCCATTCAAACTTGGAAAAAAATGGTAAATCTGATTGTGGAGATTAGAGATTTCTTGAAGCACAAACAAAACTTTTATTTTATGCTTATTGCAAAAGTTTTGGGGCTACTTTTCCTTAGTTCCATGCTTGACCTTAACAACCAAAAGTAGACTTATGATTTGACCTAAGAAGTGCCTTCTATTTATTTTACCAATATGTGGGACTCACACATTGTATAAGTATAGATTCTGTCTAGGCACCTGGAATTGGCTTACATAATGTGATTATAGTTAGAGTAAAAATAATATGATTATTAAGTTAGAGTAGTTTTCTTAGGCCATCAAGCTCAGCTCTCAGTACCGTGAAAACATCTAAATATAAAAAGCAACCCTAATAGATGGCTCTTTGGACTGCTTGCATACATCTGCTGAGACAGTTTTGCTCTGTAACTTTGAGAGTTATTAGTTCAAAATTCCTGTTATCTGGAACTTTTTTGGAAAGAGATGATACTACTTTTTTTATGGCATCTAATAGCCCAAAGAATATTATTAAAGTTGGGTCAAATAGACATGGAGGAACAACTGGAGGCTGGGCCATTAATCCAACTCGTTCAAGTCAGCATCACCAATGGGAAAAGATGCTAAGTCCAGCAGCATCTGCGAGGCCTAAGTTCTCCAACACTGAAACAAGGCAGAGCTTTGATCTACTAATTTGTTGGATGTTTTTCCCTGGTCTAATTTCTCCCTGTCCTCTTACTTCCCTTCAATCAAGATTGAGTGCCTGAGAGTTATTTAAAATCCTCAGATTTTATGGGTCTCGTCTATTGTGATTTGGCCCTGTGATGCTGACATAAGCTGGTATTTCTTTGCCAACCTCAAGGAGAACAAAAGGCATTCATTAAAAGAAAAGAGTGAAGGGTTAACTTGTTTTGCCCTTCATTGAGAAAAGGAAGCAAGGGCAGCTTTGAGAAACATATTTCCATCTCCTCCTCTAACAAATTTCTTTAGGGCAAGCAAAGGACAGTTAGCATGATGGGAAAAAAGTGTGTACATGTGTATGGGTGGGGGAAGATCCTATAGTCTTCACAAGAAGGGCAATGTGTGAAGGAGAAATCACAGACACAGGACAGAGATGCAAACAGACAGCAAAATGACAAGCACAAGTTTTAGCCAGAAGGTTTCTAATATTGCTTTCTTTGAAGAAGAGAATAGAAATATGCCAGAAATTCAGGATAATAGTATCACTTTGTGAACTCAGAATGGCCTGCTTCCATTGCAAACGTAGATTGGTTTGGATCTCAAAATGGATCTCAACAGATTGAATTAATGTTCATAAACTCCTGTTCATGCTGAAAAAAGATGCTTAGACTCTAGAAAGAGGGAAGAGAAAAGCAAACAAAAATGAATGGTGGATGGAGGATAAAATGTATGAAGAACGGTTGCAGGAATTGGGTACATCTAGTTCAGTGGTGGGTTGTTACCAGTTCGCCCCGGATCGAGGGGCTCCATCCATCTATCCACCCAGACATCTCTGTGACTGCACAGAAGTTTCTGCACATGCACAGAAGCATTGCACATGCACATGAGAGTGTGCGTGCCCACGAGGGAACTGGTTAGTGATTGAAATTAAAGCCCACTACTGATCTAGTTTAATGAAAAGAAGGGCTAGGGGGACATGATAGCAATCTTCCAATATATGAGGAGCTTTCACAAAGAAGAGGGGTAAACCTATTTTTCAAAGCAGTGGATAGGAACTAATCAGGGAGAGAACCAATTTAGAACTAAAGAGAAAATTTTTGAAAGTTAGAACAGCTTGCCTTAAGAAGTTGTGGATGCTCCAACACTGGAACTTTTTAAGAAGCGAATGGACAGCCATTTGTCTGAAATGGTATAGCATCTCCTGCTTGAGCAGGGGTTGGACTAGAAGACCTCCAAGGTCCCTTATTTGGCCTGTTATTCCATTATTCTGAATTCCTATGAAAGTGTATATTATGAATGTCCTACCTATAAATGAGTACTTTAATTTCAACCATAATAACACAAAGGCTATCACGAGATTTAAACTCAATGTATTCGCTCTAATCTTAATTGTAGGAAATACGACTTCTGCAATAGAGTAGTGAATGTTTGGAATACTCTACTTGATCCTGTTGTTAGTCTCTCTAATCCCCATACCTTTTACTTTAAACTGTCTGCAACTGAGGTCCATAAGGGGGAGTGCATAAGCCCACTAGCGTGCCTACCATCCCTATCCTACTGTTCCCAATTATATGTAATCATTCTATGTGCTTATGGCTATGTTTTGCCTATTTATATCAATTTTTTGTGTGCCAATTTTTTTCATGTGTCCATGTCTATGTTTATACTGTTACTTGTTTCCTTGTTCTTGTTGACAAATAATAATAATAATAATAATAATAATAATAATAATAATAATAATAATAATAATAATAATAATAATACATCAGCCAATATGCATACAAGTAGTTGTCATGTTACAGCTGTAATGGAGCCCTCCCATCATGGATGTAACCCATGATGACCATAAAATATTAGTTTTTATGAACTTTTTGTGGCAGTCATTAAGGGAACACCAATGTTATTAGGAAACTATTAAACAATGGTTTGCTGTGAGTATGGTTTTCACAAAAACTAAATGCCAGTTTTCAGCAAAAATCTTGCAGAATGTGACCTTATGACCAGGGTCCTATGTGTGGCCTGGTCACTAAATGTCTGTGGTCACTGCAGGGGAGGTGAACTTTGAATCCAGGTCATAAGTGTTCACCAAGGTAGATCTATTAGAATGTTAAACTATTGTTAAGCCGTAGTCATAAATTGAGGACTCCCTATACTGATTGGGTCTGACAAATCTGAATGGTAAATTTCCATGTAAACACAAAATGGCAGCATGAAAAACCAGAAAACTGTTCGCTGCTTTCTAGTGATTCCCTGCAGTTGGCATGCACAAAGAATCAGGATTATACATTAAGTTTCAGTTTAGAACCAGTAGATTTAGCCAAGATGATGGCTAATCATATCTAACATGTGAACAGAGCCATCGTAGCACAGTGGTTAGAGTGCATCACTACAGGCTACTTCTGCTGACTGCTGGCTGCCTGCAATTTGGCAGCTCGATTCTCACCGACTCAAGGTTGACTCAGCCTTCCATCCTTCCGAGGTGGGTAAAATGAGGATGCAGATTGTTGGGGGCAATAGGCTGACTCTGTAAACTGCTTAGAGAGGGCTGTGAAGCACTGTGAAGCAGTATATAAGTCTAAGTGCTATTGCTATGTGAAACTTTATGAGATCCATTGAGCAATCAGTTTTCATCTGGTATGTGCAGAAGCCTATTCTAGAAAAATGATCTTCCCCTTCCACCTTCTCTAAAAATAAAAAAAATAGGATTTGGCCTTATTGAACATAAATTCATAATAAAATGATCAGTAACAACCATAATTATCTAGTAATAGTCATTGACATGCAGGTAAAAGGGGTACTTAAGCCTACATAGTAAGATTAGCCTTTCTGTATCAGTCCTGCTATTAGCAACAGTAATAACAGTGGTAATCAGAGAATCACTTATAAATGTGAATTAAGAACAGAAACAAAATGAGGCCTAAACTATGTAATGAGATTATGATTATTTTTAACTACTTGAATTAGAAATTGAGGAAGTAATATTAAGGAGTCAAAAATGGATTCAGGGTCTCTGTGGTAGATTAACAGTAATGATAGCATAAGAGTATATTCTTTACAGCAAAAAGGATGGCAGTAACAACAAGAAATGCTCTTGTTAGAGAAGACTAGGACTTGATATAAACGGATAATATTGGGTTTTGTTTGGAAAATAAAAATATGGGTAGACATTATTCTTCTGTGGTGTGTGTGTGTGTGTGTGTGTGTGTGAGAGAGAGAGAGAGAGAGAGAGAGATTTCTAAGTCTCCTTTTGAGACAGGAACAGCGGTGGGTTTCACATATTCTTACCACCGGTTCACCATGCGCGCACATTCTCGCTTCATGTGCATACGCACCTTTGCTTGCACACATGCCTTCTGTGCATGTGCCCAGCCTAGAAAACATGCCTAAATAGGACTGCATTATCCCCGGGTGGGTGGGTGGGTGGATTGCAGCTACTGTTTTGTCTGAACCGGTCCGAACTGACTGAATACTACCTCTGGGCAGGAGATAGATAAAATTTAATATCCTATCAAGGAGCATTTCTAAAAACATTTTGATTTCCAAGCTGTAAACCACACAGGTAAGATGAGCAGGAGATAGAATAACAATAGCCTTCCTTTCTATACTTGCTCTGTCTAACAGTGAATTTACTGTATGAATCACCCAATATATCACCATAAAGCCAGACAATAGTATAATAAAGCTGCTCAGCCACCATCCACACAATGGAAACCACAAAGCTCACATCCAATACTGGCACAGATGTAGATTAAGAAGTCAAATATATGCCAGAGATAAATAATGTCATGACTCACCGAAGCATACGGGAAAGTGGGAGCATATTTCTGCTCTACCAATTCTTGCTTGGAATGCTGAGGTGCAATGTTTAGAGTCCAAGAGCTTTTAGGAGCTCACCAAAAGTCCTCTGTGTTTGCTTTTTAAATTTTAACATGTGAAAAGGGGGAAATTATTAATGATTCTTAAAATCATGCACTCAAGTTTATGGCAGGGAGGGAGGGAGGGACAGAGGGAGGGAGGGAGGGAGGGAGGGAGGGAAGGAAGGAAGGAAGGAAGGAAGGAAGGAAGGAAGGAAGGAAGGAAGGAAGGAAGGAAGGAAGGAAGGAAGGAAGGAAGGAAGGAAGGAAGGAAGAAAATTTGAAAGCCAAAACTACTGGGGCAATTGAGAATTAAAATATCTTCTCCTGGGTAACTGTATTACTGAAACTGAGAAAGCCAGTTAATTGTAGAGTTAAGTCAAAACCCCACCAAGCCACCCAACTGGAATGAAAAGAAGAAGGTAAAGTTAAAGAGTGGCTGAAACAATAAAGTTTACTGTTAAAGGCTACACCACAGCCATTACTATCTGCCTGACTAATGAAAAAAACGCCAATGATAGAATGGAGTTCTTCGGGCGCAGACATCATGAGACGTAACCTAGGCGTGGAAAAGTGAATTTAGTATTTTCCCAAATGGCAGTCATTGACCTAATTAACAAGGTTGTGAGTTCCCAGACTGAACGGTAAAGAGCTATGAGGGAGTTGGGGTTTTTATGTGAATGAAATCAAAGTATAGTCATGATTTATTCTTTGTATTACACTTTTTCTTTGTATTTGTTGAACTGCTTGTGATTCAGGTAAATGAATGAAAAATATGAAGGGAAGTGGAGAAAGAATTCTGAAGCACTGGTGGTATTCATCCAGTTCGATCCGGTTCAGGAGATCCGGTAGAAGTGGCTGTGGGAGGCTCCACCCACCCACCCAGATGTCATCACATCCTATTTTTGATGCTCTGCACATGTGCAGAAGGTCCTGCATTTGCGTGGAGGTGACATGTGCGCTCACATTTGGGAACCAGTAGTGAAGGTAAGTGAATACCACCCCCTGATTCTGAAGGTATACAACAGTATCTTCATTTTTCTTGTTTCCATTCTCTGCAACTTCAGTGCCCTTTAGCAAAGACTTGGATATTTTATCTTGTTGGGTTTGTTTAGGTACTCTTCATTTTTGCTTTGGATAGTTGTAGGTCAGGTTGACCATACTCTACACATAGGCCGCTTTTGTGATTGCCTGGATTTTTGCATCCCAGAGATAGTAGATGCTTAGTATCAGACAATGACATTAAACTGTCTCTTTCTATATCTAAAACAACTTTGATGTTGTTCAGGTGGCACTAAATGTCAGGCTCCTAAAGCCATAATAAACTGAATGGGGCTTTCTCTTTTCTCTCACTCCCATTCTCTTCTCCTGCTTGTGTTACTTACTTCAGTAGATGTTTTAATTTCCCCTCTTGAAATCCCAAAACATATTCCACTCTCCCACTTTTTACAAATTTAGTTAACCGTAAAGTTGCCATCGGACCCAATGTCCTGAAATAAAATTTGGAAGTGGTTGGGTTGAACTGAGTTCTGTCATTTTATAGTCTCACTCATCACAGCTATCTGGCGTTTCTCCAGTCCCTGAAAAGAAGACTCTAGCTAGAACAACTTACTGCAGTCAACTCGGTGTGACCAGCTCACTTCTGCCAGTTCTCCACCATCAAATTGCCTCTGCCAACTAACAGCCACTAAGTTGCCATAAGACAATTCCACATGGCCAACTTATTGCAGGGACAAATGAATGCACATGGCCAGAAGGAAGGTTGGGTGGCCAAATGAGCAGGTGGGCAGAGTGCATCAGGGGAGGCGGGCAGAGAGGCAATGGTGGCTGGGGGATTCCCATTTTCACATCCCCCACCACTGCTGTCATCACACTAGGCTCCAAGCAGAAGATGCTGGGGATGGTGGCAGCAGCAGTCAGGATGAGCCGTGGGGAGGTGGACATTGGGTCATCACATGTTCACAGACCTCTACCATTGCTGTCACACCGAACTCCAAGCCCAGTAGAAAATAGAAAAAGTCCCCCCGCTGCCCATTGCAATCACTCTGCCCACCCACCTAGATCTCCTTCTAGCCGCCCATGGTGAGTTGCCCCCATGTGGAGTTGGCCATGTGGAGTTGGCCATGTGGAGTTGGCCATGTGCCAGTTGCCAAGCTGGCTGCTGCGAGTTGTTCCATTCTACCAAAGGAAACCATTTTATTTCTTGACTAAGAAAAATAAAATAAGTAGCTGGTTTAGAAATCCAAGGGAAATACAAACAAATGATAACTGTAGGGGAGTGTGGGGGACTTCAGTTGCAGCTGTCAAGAAAGCAGGGCTGCCTACTTAGGGAGAAAGACATTGGGGTGTGACATGATTTAAGGTTGCCATTGTCACGTTTGTGGTTCCTAAATGATGCTACATAGACGATGTCTTCTATTTGGATTGAGTATTCTGTGTATTGTTCTCCACATGTGAATATGATCCTTTTAAAGGTGCAGCCCATCTCAGTGACTTTGTATTATTACGGAGCGCACATTTTCTTGGCAATTGAATGGAAGTAATTCACTCTTGCTTTTTAGGTTTTATTTATTTATTTATTACTTTCCATCATAGCTTTTAGTCTGGGATTTCCAGGTGACTGATCGTCAAGGTGTTCATCTAGCCTGACCTTGCTTAGCTTTTCTGAGCTTGGTAAAAGTGGGCTAGTTAAGTGGTGGAGGGATGATCTTGTTTTAAAAAAAAATTAATGAGTGCTGGGGGGTAACTCCCTAAGACTGTGTCACAATGTTTGCATCGGTAGAAGAATCTAATAAATGAAGGAATAATATTTCTCAATAATTTTGCAAGCATGTTCTGTTATGAATAATGTCTGTAAGCTTTGAAAACCTTGGCAAAATAAGACGTCTCCACTTAGGCAAATTAAATTGGGTAATTCATGTGACACACCACCACAAGAAGGCAATCGGTCAAGATTGACAGTGTTTGTGACAAACTTAAGCACAGTTCTCATGACCACACTTCTTCCAATGAATCCAATTTTCTGGGTTCATACAACACATTGACCTATAAACGGACTACACAAGCTGGGTTCACCCAACAGAATAAGCTATGATTGGAGACTTTCCAATTGTGCGCAACAACCACTATAGTACATTTACTAAATGTACTATATTTCACAAGAAATCAGAATTCTAGCTATGTCACAGGATATATAAGTGAGGTGTTGTGGAATATGACAGCTGCATTTCATGTAACCAAAGGTCATAGTTGACCTATGGGCTATTGTCCTCTTTTAACCTGAAGATAAGAAAGGAGTCAAGCAAAAATGAACAATGTGATAGTTGCTCAACTTGTACTTAAGCAGGTGAGTCTCAGAAGCCTAACTGGAATTTTATAGGAAAAAGAAAACAGAACTCTGGAGGACACAATGGAGTATGTTGCTGGAGATCGAGCAGTCCCTAAACACCAAGTTATTTATTTATTCAGCAAATGTATATAGTTGCCCTTCATCTTAAAAAAATAATCCTAATAAAAAATACAGATAATACTCTATTCTCTCTCTCTCTCCCCCCCCTCTCTCTCCCTCTCTCTCTCTCTCTCTCTCTCACACACACACACACACACACACCCTTCTCACCAGTGGTAAAATCCAATTTTTTAAAATACTGGTTCTGTGGGTATGACTTGGTGGGCGTGGCTTGGTGGGCATGGCAGGGGAACGATATTGCAAAATCTCCATTCTCACCCCACTCTGGGGCCAGCCAGAGATGGTATTTGCTGGTTCTCTGAACTGCTCAAAATTTCCAATACCAGTTCTCCAGAACCTGTTAGAACCTGTTGGAGTTCACCCCTGCTTCTCACCCTTATGGGTATTTGTATCTCCTTCAGTCTCAGGTTCCCTACCAGAGGCCTGGAAGTATGAGGGCTCTGCATAGAACCTTAGCTGTTCCTAGTGTTGAATTCTTCTGGACAGAACCCTGAAGTTGTTCCTGAGATCTTTTGAAGACAGTCTCCCAGCTTAGAAGTGGCCCCAAGTGTTCCTACCTACTAGAAGCACTTTGGCCTTTACTTTCTACATCCTTTCCAGTTCTTCCTTTAGACTATGGTACTCCTCCAACTTCTTATGCTCCTTCTTCCTGATGTTACTGTTTCTTGGCACTGCTCTATCTATCACCATTTCTGTCTTCTAGCCCCTGTCAACTACCACAATGTCTTGTTGATTGACTAGAACCTGTCTGTTTGTCTGGATCTGGAAGGATCCTATTTTCCTTATTCCCCATAATCTTCTCTGAGATCTCCCATCTAGACTTAGGAGGGTCTAACCCATATTCTGTGTTGATGTTCCTGGATGCCAGGGGTCTCCAACCTTGGCAACTTTAAGACTTGTGGACTTCAACTCCCAGAATTCCTCAGCTAGCTTTGCTGGCTGAGGGATTCTGGGAGTTGAAGTCCACAAGTCTTAAAGTTGCCAAGGTTGGAGACCCCTGCTGTACGCAATGCCAGCTACTAGGTTGTGCCATTCAGTAATATCCTATTTATGCCTATACCTTGCTAATAAGTATGGGACTGTTTCTGGGGCCTCTCTGCATAGTCTACACTTTGGATACTACCAACTGAAAGAGGCAGTTCAAAACTACTTGATAGCACTATACAAGACATCTATAGTAGGCTCCATTAGCATCCAGGCTTAAAGGAAAAGCCAGATCTTATTAGCTCCTGGAATTTAAGTAACTTGCTGATAAGATTGTCATGTGGAATTTTGTCAAATGCTTTGCTGAAACTGGATAAGAAAATAAGAAGATGCCTATTGAAGCAGCTAATATCCCATCAGGTCTAACATCCTATATTGCCCAGTTGTCAAACAGATGCATTGTGGTCAAATATACAAATGGAGAAAAGGCATCTACTACTACTGATATCTACTAACAGCTGAATGATGAAAAAAGAAGCAGGCATATAATTAAGCAAATGTTAACAAAATTTATCAAGATACCCTTCTATTATATGTGATAGTAAAGCAACCACGTTTGATCCCACTGCCCATCTTAGTCCAGCATTGGCAATGTTGACTAGAAGTAGATTTCCAAGACCTTAATCTACAACGTTACCAGGCCCACCAAGAAAGGCTGGTTTCAGCATGCTGATACTGAAATATGACCATATCTCTCCACGCATACAAAGAAACCAAATGGAGCTTCAGTTGAAGGCCTACAATGGCAGATCTTCACATACCTCAGCTGGAGAAGAGAGCCATAGATGTAATGACAGATCCCCCCAATTATCTTGTATCTTTGTATCTCCACACATACAAAGATACCAAATGGAGCTTCACTGGAAGGCCTACAATGGCAGATCTTCACATACCTCAACTGGAGAAGAGAACAATAGATGTAATGACAGATCCCTCCAATTATCTTTTATTCAATCTACTTTTCTCTTTTCAGCAGAGCTTTCTTAAACATAACACTTTCTCTAACATAGGGCTGTATTTTGGGGGATTCTAGGAGTTGCTATCCACCATACCTAGAAGTTGTCTTCTGCTCTTGGACTATATTTTGCTAGGTTAAGAGTAGTTGTTGTTCCAGTTCCAAAATTTTTGTTGAATGAATTATGGCAAAGAAAGCAAGTCATACAGAAACGTTATTGCAAAAAAAGCAAGTAACAGTGTCTAATTATATGTCAGAAAATGGTTGATGAATATGGGCATATAAAATTATATCCTTTTAGCAAAAAAATGACCACATATTCATAGCCAGCACGGAGTCAAAACACGCACACCTATTAATCACAACTTTTAGAGATATGTCACCTGGACCAGAAACATTTAATCAGAAAGATGTGGGGAGTATCAAGTATATTTCTTCAGAACATAAAACAATCTTGTGACTCTCTGTACAAAGTAACGGCAAAATAATAATAATAATAATAATCCTCTATCCTTTGCTTTGTCTCTTTCTTATCTTTGATTTCCTCTTTCTGTTTTTAGCTATAGTACTTTTTAATTTTAAAACCTGGGACCATGGATGTAACCTATTAGGAAGTTTTGCATTTCAGCTACATCCCTCAAGAGAAAGGAGGAAAACAAATGAGAAATGTTTTATTGTTATGACTATCATATCCCATTGTTCAGCAGAACATTAGCTTATATAGTGCATTTTGAAGAAACACAATTAAGTAATCGGATGTAAAATATGAGTGCAATTATAAAATATTAAGCACTTGGCTAATGCAATTCTTTGAATACAATATGCCAGTATTGTGAAACATTGGTTGCTAAGGGAATAAAATATAAACTTTGGTTTCATTAACCTGATTTTCAGTTCCTTTAGAAATGGTACGGAATAGAAAAATAATGTTGTAATGACTGTATTATAACTTTTAAAAAGGAAGCAAAGCTAGCTTTCTCGTTTCATATAACTCTTCTTCCATGATTCTAAGAAAAAAAAGGAACAAAAATGTTTTTGCATGTAAAAGGCGTGCTAGAAAATGAACACAGTTCTGCAATATGTTCTACTCTTAATAGTTTCAGGAAGCTGTTTGCAGACCACGTAGCTATTAGTGTTCAAGTACAACCAAAATATTCTGGGGCAAAAGTAAAACTGAGCAGCCAATCAAGTTCTTTCCCAAGTATTGGAAAGACATTATTAAACACTTAAGAAAAATATTTTTTGTGATTTAGTGATTAATGCAGAATGCTTCATTACTATTGTTAAGAAAACTGCATGTGTTCTGTCCAGGGAGACATTAGGAATCAATTTGCCCTTAAAGGAAACTTTCCATTTACTTCTGTCAATGCAGCTGAAGATGAGCTTTCTTTAGCATAGAAATCTCCAGAAGTCTCAACCAATCAGCTGCTCAGAATTTAAATATAGTTCCAAATGACCAACCAATCAATGACCAACTGACCACACTGGCACACAAGACATTTATAAGCTAAGGAAAAGAGGACAAGAAAATCCTGCTGATGATATTATCTAGTCTGGTAATGAAACGTTCTGAAACAAGCTTGGAGGACAAACCACTGGCAAAGTTTCAACATATATTAAGGAAGGTGTTAAGTCCTCGCTGTTACGACCCGAGCTACACTCGCCTATTGCTAGCCGCCGCTGATTGGTTAAGCCGCGGCTAGCAGAAGAGCGGGAGCCGGCAACAGTTCTGATTGGTTGTTCTGGCTTGACAGCTAGCTATTTAAGCAGCTGTCAAGCGAAGTCTCGCTGAGGCGATTCAGCAGAGGCTACCCCTTAGTTATTGATGTTAGTTATGAGTTAAATAAAGTTCTTATTACTACCAAGCCTTGGACCTGCCTTGTTTGTTCCAAGATCAGAACACTGGTGACGAGGAGTGGTGAGGTGATGGTCAGTAATATTACATATGAAAATGGCTACATCCCTTCCAAATTTTTCACCCTTCGACCCTGCAAGTGAAGCCTGGGACGCATATCTAGAGTGCTTCGAGTGTTTCCTGCAGGCTAACGACTTGTCTGACCTCTCCGCTGGCAGGAAGCGCAGCTATTTCTTGAGTTTATGTGGCCAAGAAACCTTCTCTACAGCTAGGGCTCTTACTGCCCCTCTACAAGTATCCTCTGTCCCCTGGGACACCCTGTTAGAAAAGCTGCGAGTCCATTACTCACCAACCCCCTCTCGCATTGATAGGCGGCACGCTTTCAGACAGCGTATGCAGAAGGAAGGGGAATCCATTAATGATTATATGGCATCCCTATGGGTCGCCGCCCTGCATTGCGAATTTGCTGACTTGGACGACATGTTGTTGGATCAATTGGTTACAGGGGTCAAGGACTTACGGCTACAACGCCGTTTGCTGGCTCGCACTGATGTCACATTTCAGATAGCTATGGACGAGGCTTGAGCCGCTGAGATGTCTGAGAAATCGTCGGCGGAGCTTCAGCGGTTTCACGTAGGAACCGCTCCTGCCAGTAAATCCCAAACGGTCCATCATGAAGACTTGGAGCCTGACATGCCGTCCGATGAGGATGGCGAAGTGAGCCGCCTTAAGGCGACTCGCAGGGATGAGGGGAACAAGAATGCCAAATTCCCTCAAGCTGCGTGTCTTG
This sequence comes from Ahaetulla prasina, assembly GCF_028640845.1. Lineage (NCBI taxonomy): Eukaryota > Metazoa > Chordata > Lepidosauria > Squamata > Colubridae > Ahaetulla > Ahaetulla prasina. The sequence continues at coordinate 132,930,642 of NC_080542.1, read as the reverse complement.
GATGCAGGGAAAACCACCACCGTTCTAATTGCAGATTTAAAACAGCGATTTGCCGCCACTGCGGGAAAAGGGGGCATCTGTCAAGAGTCTGCCACGCTACGATGCCTGTCTCGGCAAGACCGCAGTCCCCTGTCAAAACCAAGCGAGGGACCAGGAACCTGCCACGTATCCGAGAGGACTTCCATTCCCTGGCCCGTGAGGGAGACATCGCTGCGGTCGCCGTCAGCCACGCCTCTACAGGCTTGATTGCCAACAAGATCTACCTCAAAGTGAACCTGGAAGGAGTCCCCCTCACCATGGAGGTCGACACCGGCTCTTCGAAATCGCTCATCTCTTGGCCTGTTTTGAGACGCCTATTGCCTACGTTTACCAAACAGCAGCTTCAACCCTGCCCTGTCAAGTTACGTGACTATCAGGGCAACCTGATTCCTACCTTGGGCTGCGCCACCTTTAATGTTTCTCATGAATCCTTTTCAGGTTGTCTGCCTCTCATCGTGGTCAAGAACAACCTTCCAAGCCTTCTGGGCTTGGACTGGTTTGCTGCCCTACATCTTGACATATCAGGCATACATGCCATTGTACCGGATGCACCTGCCCAGCTGTTCACCGAATTCGCTGATGTGTTTGATGGGTGTTTGGGTAAATATACTGGGCGGCCCATTTCTTTTAATCTGGATCCCCAAGTAGCACCTATATGGCTTAAACCGCGAAGGGTGCCCTTAGCGCTCCGCCCCAAAGTCGATAAAGAATTGGACAAACTAATCGCACAAGGGGTCCTAGAGCCTATTGACCATTCAAATTGGGAAACCCCCATTGTAATACTGCTGAAGCCGGACGGATCCATTAGGATCTGTGCCGACTACAAATGTACCATAAATAAGGCCCTCCAGGCAAATCCATACCCAGTACCTGTCGTGCAACACCTGCTGCACTCGATGGGACGGGGGCGGGTGTTTGCTAAATTAGACCTAGCTCAGGCCTATCAGCAGCTCCCGGTAGATGAACACACTGCAATGGCTCAGGCAATTGTAACCCACCGCGGAGCTTTCAAATGCAAGCGCCTGCAGTTCGAGGTCTGTATTGCCCCCGGACTTTTCCAGAGCCTAATGGATCGATTGCTCCATGGCATTCCGGGGGTCATCCCCTACTTCGATGATGTTCTGATCTCGGCCATTGACCGGTCAGAACTCGTCGGACAGCTACGGGCTGTCCTTAGTCGTTTCCGGGATGCAGGGCTGAGGCTCAAGAAAGAAAAGTGCCACATTGGGGTTCCCCGGGTAGAATTTTTAGGATTCCTGGTGGATTCTCAGGGAATTCACCCGGCACCCTCTAAAATGGAAGCCATAACAAACACCCCGACACCCAAGAATAGAACAGAGCTGCAGGCATTCCTGGGGCTCCTTAATTTTTATGCTATGTTTTTGCCTCATAAGGCTTCTCTGGCCGAGCCCCTCCATCGTCTTTTAGATTCAAAGAAGCCCTGGCTATGCAGCCGAGCAGCTGCTGCCTCATTCCAGGCTGTCAAAGACACCCTCACATCAGCAGCTGTTCTCATGCACTACGACCCCAGCCTACCCCTGTCACTCATGTGTGACGCTTCCCCGTATGGCGTGGGTGCTGTCCTAGGCCATCTACTTCATGATGGCTCGGAGGCTCCCATTGCCTTCTATTCCCGTACATTGTCACCTCCTGAAAGAAACTATAGTCAGCTAGATCGGGAGGCTCTAGCCATGGTAGCAGGAATCAAGCGATTCCACGACTACCTGTATGGTCGGTTTTTCTTTCTTGTGACAGACCATAAGCCGCTGTTAGGGCTGCTAGCGGGGGATCGCCAAACACCCCAAATATTGTCCCCTCGCATGTCCAGGTGGGTGGAGTTCCTTGCTTCCTATTCCTATCAATTGCTGTACAAACCGGGGAAAGCCATTGGGCATGCGGATGCTCTTAGCCGCTGCCCCCTTCCCCTGTCTGATTCTGATCTGGCCCCAGGATCCTCTGTCCTCTTGGTCGAGGAGCTCGACCTCCCTATCTCCTCTACGGACATAGGGAATCTCTCTTCCAGGGATCCTGTCCTGTCAAGGGTTTTGGATTGGGTGAGAAGAGGGTGGCCACGGGGGCCAACCGACCCCGAATTCTTGCCTTATACTCGCAGATAACATGAGCTGTCTGTCCTTAAGGGCTGCCTGCTATGGGGGAATCGGGTGGTAGTTAAGACGGCGCATTCTAGCATGCCTGCACGATGCCCACCATGGCATCATGCGGATGAAAGCTCTCAGCCGCAGCTATGTTTGGTGGCCCGGCATGGACCAGGAGATCGAGGCCTGGGTGGCTGCATGCCCCCAGTGCCAAGTCTCCAGGCCAGCACCGCCCTCTGCCCCTGTCCGAGAGTGGGAACTTCCAAGGGCGCCATGGGCAAGAGTCCATATAGACTTCGCGGGGCCCTTTCAGGGACAGACCTTCCTAGTCCTAGTGGACACTTATTCGAAGTGGGTAGAGATCGCTATCACACCCTCCCCCACTTCGGACGCAGTAATAAGGGTTTTGGATGGCTTGTTTGCCACCCATGGGCTTCCCGAGGTCATTGTCACCGATAATGGGGCCCAATTCACATCGGCACCATTTCAACGGTTTCTGGCGTGGCTTGGCATTCGCCATGCCACCTCGGCTCCTTTCCATCCGGTGGGAAACGGCCGGGCAGAAAGGGCCATTAGGTCAGCTAAAGAGGCATTAAGCCGCCTGGGCCCGTCGAATTGGGACCGCAAGATTTGCCAATACCTGTCAGCCCAACATACCACCCCTTGCCCAGTAACCAACGTGAGCCCGGCCAAAATGTTAATGGGCTGGCGCCTCCGGACTAGGCTAGATCGTCTGCACCCTAGTTTCACTTGCGACATACCAAGAGACACAGGTCCCCATTATAGGGTTTTCCAAGTGGGAGACTCGGTCTATGCTGAGAACTTCGGAACAGACGTCCGGTGGGTTCCGGGACATATTATTCAACTAACTGGGCCCTATTCTTATAGGGTCCAACTTGAAGACGGACGCCAGTGGCGCCACCACATTAATCAGCTGCGCCGAAGATTAACAGGATGGCCAATCCACTCCCTGAACCAAACTCACCTACTACTTCCAGCAGTACGCTGCCCGGGGGCTCATTGGCCCAGCCGGATCCCTCTACCCCAATGAACACACCTCAGGGGAACCCATACACACACCAGGAAGCTACACTACTGTCCGGTCCCGAAGCGATCTCGCCGGCTGACTTACCTGATGGGTCCGGGGCCTGGGATCCGGTCAGTCCCCCTGCCTGTCATCGTGCACCGCCCCCGACTAGTCGAGTGGAGAGAAGTCCGGCTCCTCCTATTCCTACGGCAACTCTAACAGGACTAAGAAGATCAGGGCGGAGCCGGCGCCGCCCAGCGTACCTCGCTGACTACGCATGTGCCGTCTGGGGGGTGAAGAGTGTTAAGTCCTCGCTGTTACGACCCGAGCTACACTCGCCTGTTGCTAGCCGCCGCTGATTGGTTAAGCCGCGGCTAGCAGAAGAGCGGGAGCCGGCAACAGTTCTGATTGGTTGTTCTGGCTTGACAGCTAGCTATTTAAGCAGCTGTCAAGCGAAGTCTCGCTGAGGCGATTCAGCAGAGGCTACCCCTTAGTTATTGATGTTAGTTATGAGTTAAATAAAGTTCTTATTACTACCAAGCCTTGGACCCGCCTTGTTTATTCCAAGATCAGAACAGAAGGGGAGATAGTTCCAAAGCACTATATCATGTGTTGGAAGTAAGCTTCCTTGAGGAATGAAAGAAGTGGGGTCCTTGACCGTCTCTGAGCTTGGTGGTTTTCTTGCAGACCTTTCATTACCAAAGTAGGTAGCATCATCAGTGCTGTGGAAGAGGCTCAAAAATGAGACTGCTGTGACAGAGGTTCACCAACGACTGACCATCACCATATTAAATGAACATGCCATGTTGGCATGACTCACTTATGAAGCACCTGTTCATAAGTAGGCAAACAGAAGTGAAGTTTCCCCAATTTCTCTTTTCTTTTTGGGGCAACCCCCCCTCCCCACTAAGGTGTAATTTCTCACCTTTTTGATTCCTTCAGAATACTCATTTTGTGGAACTAAAACTCATACTGCAGGCAATTACTGATTTTGTTAATAACAACTAATTGTTAAAAGAGAGGAAACCGAATGTCAAACATTGAGGAAATCAGGACATTCAGGCAGTTCAAATGAGTATTAAGATTTATTGTAAACTTAAACTTTCTATAAAATCTGAGCTACTAATGGTCAAGGGAGATGAGCAGGAATTAAGAGGCATTCAAGGTGGGTTGGACTTGGATCTCTTGCAGGCATGGCAGGGACTTGTGATTTATGATGCATCTTACCCTTCCCTTGGATTGAACCTGATCATCTCCTACTCTTTAAACTCTAGTGATCATCAATCGGATGACCCAAGCTTTGAGTGGGGGTAACAAAGTTCTATTCCCTATTTTCTCTAAAAGAGCAGCTTTACTCACACGTTCGGGTGAACATGAACATATTGAGACAGATCTAGATGTCACAACCCATCCACCCATCCCGTCATGTTCTTTGCTTGTCATGAAACTTCCTGTTGAATTGGTTCATGTGAGGGATTTCTTCTATCCAGACTCAATCCCTGAACGTTGAACGATGTATGAAAATGATCACCTGAAAACGACTCTCATTTTCAACTTCCTGTGTATAACCTGTGATTTGAGATCCCATGTTTCTGGCTTGTGATGGAGGCTCTCAGCAGCCATCCTAAAATCATGGGAGAAAGTTCTCTCAATCACTGTGGAGAAATATTAAGCAAAAAGAGTGGAAACAGGAAACGTTCATTGCTTTGGGCTAATTTTTGAGGTGTGACAGTATTACATACAGCTCTTTGTTCTTCCCTTCCTGGATGCCCCTGGCTTACAGTTCTAATGGTGGGCCTCAAATTTGCTATCCTTTGCAAAATATTGACTTGCCAAAGAGCACAGGCTGGATCTGTTCCTTCCGCAGAAAAGGCAAATCTAATTTTACACTGAAATATATTGAAAGATATGGAGTAAGAAAAAAGGTCAACCAATATTATTAAGGGCTGGCTGAGCAAAAATGGTAACAGCTTTTTATAATGAAGGAGAGACAGAAAGACAACAGGGTCTTTTCTTGAAACAGACAGGAAAGAGCTATTTTTGAAAAAAAGGGGGTGGTGGAAGCCATTTTGCAATACTTATTTTCATTTTTATGTCACTTGTAGCAGAAATAATGTTTTCCTCTTATGAATTACCCTGCATCCAATAACCCGATTTTTCACCTATGCCCAAACATCAATTCATCTCAATCTGGGCACTGTTTTCCTTGGAAAAATTTTGTGCTTGGGGATGGTATCACTTGTGACCTTTGGTCCATTTATGGCTCAGTCACATCATTGATGATGAAACCATCTTGTGACAAATGTGCATATCTGAAGCAATTCTTCTGAAGTTTGTACAGTATATCTTTTGGATACACTATAAGACAAGCACTTATATATCAGAGAAACGGGGCAGGCAGTTATGTGAGATCCTAGCTTTATGACCTATAAAGTTAAATGATGAGTACAGAATTTGAATACATTAATTCATGTAGCCTATGAGCCAAATGGTGAGGATGACGGGGACTATGCAGTGGGAGGATTTTAAAAGGAGAATGAGCTTAAGTCATGAAAGATTAGACCATCAATGGCTATTAATCTTGATGGCTGCTAAAACCCAAGCATCATATTTTAATTAAGAGGTTCTAGAAAATGACAGTGAAATATATTATCATTCCCCCCACCCAATCCAGTTTGTGAGTTTTATAGGTTTGCCATTGGTCATCTAAAAGTTGGATGAAATGGTCCTTTAGCTTTATTCAACAGAGATCTCCTTCTGTTCTGTTGCATATTCTTATAACTAAATAACTAGTGACGGTGAACCTTTTAGACACCGAGTGCCCAAACTGGCACTTTTGCATGCCCAAACTTAAAAGTGCATGAATGTGCGCATGCGTGAACATGCAATTATTTGTGTATGTGCAGCAGAGACCTGAAGACCAGCTGGCTGGCAGGAGGCAGGGCAACCCAACATTAGCAGTGCGGCGAGGTAAGATCTTCTTCTTTCATGAGCTTCTGTTTCATCGTATGCAGGAAAACAGAAGCTCATGAAAGAAACGCCACGGAGATCTGACTTGGGGAGACAGTGCGCGTCCCAGCAGAGAGAGCTCTGTGTGCCATGGGTTCACTATCACAGAACTATAATGTTCATGTATTCTGATCTTACTTAGCATTTGGGCCTGGAATGGTCTATTTTTGTTGGTTTTTTTGATTGCCATGTATTTTGAAATCCAGAAAAGTGTACAGAATAGTCTGGGTGCCAGGCCAGTGGGTCACTGAATGCTCAGCTCTAGGAAGACCTAGAAAGGACCCCACCCCCCAAAAAAAAAAGATGACAGATTTTGAATACCATGTCAGCCATGGACTCCACATGGCATCTGCTGGGAATCACCGTATAAATGGAGCATGTTATCCTCCCCTTAGTGCAAATGTGGGGTCCCACCTCAAACTGTAGTTTACATTTTGACCAGTTATAAGCTGAGGTCATACTGTATATTGGTTCATTATCTGAGTTTTTTCATATAAACTACGCTGTGCTTTGATAGTTAGATGGCACTGGTATTTGAACATAGATCTTTTTAACATTTATATTTTATTGGGTTCTACTAATCAGTTGAAAAGTTGATGTTCATTGATGGTCTATGTATAACATGCTATATTATTAATTAATTATTACTTATTACTAAAAACTTCCATACAAACTCCAGGTCTATATTTATAGAGAGCAAAAACAGGTAGTCACTTTGCATAACTCATTGCTTCATCTATTTGCTCTCCAGTGCTGCAAACAAGCCTTTGGTTTTACAAATAGCTATTACTATAGCGGCAATTGCCTAAATCAGTGTCACATGAAGAAGGAAGAAGGAAAAGTTTTTTTTTTACACGCGGAGGCCTCTCCAAACTTTTTTTAAAAAACGTATCTACTCTCAGGGGTAGAGTTACATGATCCACAGCAATCATGCTTGATGGAAATGAATACAGACATATCTAAAAAAAGAGTTTCATTTATTGCAAAGTTCCAGTTTCTCTTCTAGGTAAATGCCAAAACTTTTGATACTCCTTTGCAGAATACATCATTAACCCTCGGGATACATCAGAAGATATGTTGAGGACTACTAAATTGGAAGGCTTTAAAAGGAAATTGAATATTCAAGGCAGGTCTTGCCTTGAGGGCTATTGACTTAACAATTCAATCTTATCCTCAACTAGGGTACCCTGCCTTCAAATGCTAGCTTCAGAGGAAGATTGATACAACAGTAAGTATCCAGCTTTGGTGTGTCATCTGGCATTTGGTAGATCTGCATGAAAATCAGTTATCTACTTGGTGCTCACTTGACATCATAGCACCCCGACCTTTGTCCACCTACATTCCATAGCATTCACTTCCCTGCTGCCCTCCTTGGAAGCTACCTTGTAGCTTGCAATTTCTTTCCAGCTTCACCATTGATTTTGTGGGAAGCCAGCAGGAAATCGCAGGTCATGGCCATATGAGCCCTTGGTTAATGATGGCAATTAGGATTGCTGGGATTGCTGCCCCTATGATATGGTCACATGGGGTTACACTCTACAACTGCATCACTTAACAGCAGAAATTCTGATCATCGTAATTATCACGGTAATCCGAGGACTACCTGTAACAATAGATAACTGTATAAAATTAACGTAATTTGAAATTAATTTACATTTGGAAATCATTAGTTGCAACATCAGTATGGTGCTGGTTTCATGTGGACTCATGATGATTTACTAATGTCCCTAATACTAATTTACTAATGCCATAATACTAAATACTAATGTCTGAAGCGGTGTAGGTTTTCCTGCCTGGGCAGGGGGTTGGACTAAGGTCCCTTTCACTCTGTTGTTGCTGTTGTTGTTGTTATTATTATTTACTTTATTCATTAAATATGAAACTCAATCAACTGAACATTCAAAAAGGCATCACAAATACCATTGACTGGTGCTGACGGTTGATATGGGTTGCTGCCAGCGTCCTATGTATCAACCAAGTACTTTCTTAAGATGTGCAATGTTCCAAGTAGCGCAGGTTTTTTGCAGTTCTGCAGGTGTTATTTCAGGAAGCTGCAATTTGTTGATGTATCTTATAAAATTCTTGGACATGGTACCAAGTGCCCTGATGACAATGGCTGTCACTATTACATGTCTCATCCATAGTCATGTAATTTTTCGATGGCCAGATTGCGATATTTCATGATTTTCCCCAGTTCTTTCTCTTCAACTCTGGCATCTCCTGGTACCGCGATGTCAATAAATTGTATGTTTCGGTTTTCGACAATTGTGATATCTGGCATGTTGTGACGATCCGTCTGTATTCGAAAGTCGCACAAGATCTTCACCTTCTCATTTTCTATAGCTTTTTCTACTTTATGTTCCTATGACTTTTTGGATACAGGCAAGTTGTATTATTATTATTATTATTATTATTATTATTATTATTATTATTATTATTATTATTATTATTATTAATATATTATTATTATTATTATTATTATTATTATTATTATTTTATATAATCCTCCATTGAAAAATTATGAATCAATTTTTATTTATTTGTCCTGGGCATATCTATTTATTACCTTTTGGGTTGCAGATGGTTTTTCCCCAGCTCTTCAATAGCCACAAAGGCTTTTGATATTAAATATTGTCCATCACTGCCATTGATGCTAGAATGAAACATAGAGATTCATGGAGACAGAAACAGGGTTGTCTGAGAATAATCACTCATTCATTGAGCATTCATTGATGGTAGATTGGTGAGTGATGAATTCTGCTTAAAGTTTTGTCTTGGTTATTCAAAACTGATTTTGTACCTAACTCTTTCCCATACCTTAAGTTGAGTCATTCACCTTGATGTAGGAGGTTCTCTTTCAGATACCAAAAAAAAAAAAAAAAGCACCATAATCCATATACAATGACACAGGAATAAGCCATGCTGAGTCACAAACCCACTAATCAGCCTTCATCTAAAACCTTGTGTATTCATAACACTTAAAAGACAACAAATGCATTGTGTGGAATGAAGATATGTGTTTTTACACCAAGTTTTATTAGGCCATCTGGATTTCTTGTAGAAAGGGTTCATGGAAGTGCTGTATAGTTTTCAGATGAATCAAAGAGTGAAATCTACTCCTGGATTTCAAAGCTGGAAGCAAACTCATTTCTTATGGTGTTAACAAATGCATTTTTTTTAAAAAAAAGACCATTAAATATCTAGAATCAAACGAGTAAACCAAAATATCTATGTTGGGTAGAAGCAAAATGGCCAAATCACCAAACATGTGCAAGACTTTGGGTTCTCCAGAATTCATAAATCATTTATCGTCTTGCCAGAATTCATCTGGCAAAATGACAAATATAGCAAGAAGGTTGGTATGGAGAAAGAATATAAGGCTCACATAAAAAACTGTATGCTATATAGATTTAAGATGAAGTATGGGAAAGAGTTGCAGACTTGCCCATTAGATTTTGTCAGATGTGATTGGGATGCTGAACTGGTGGGGTGAAATAAAAAATGGTAGATTTTCCATTTCTGGAATATGTGTGTGTGTGTGTGTGTGTGTGTGTGTCTGTGTCTGTGTCTGTGTCTGTGTCTGCGTATGTGTGTGTATGTATATTTTATATTTATTTATTTATTCAATTTGTATACCGCCTTCTCCCGAAGGACTCAGGGTGGTTCACAGCTGATAAAAATACATATAATACAAGATTAAAAACAATATAAAAAACTGATTCAATTTATTGCCTAAAAAACTAAAATAAGAATAAAAACCCCATTTAAAAATTGTATTTAAGCTAGCCCTGCGCGATGGAACAAAAGTGTCTTTAGCTCGCAGCAAAAGGTCCGGAGGTCGGGGAGTTGATGAAGCCCCGGAGGCAGCTCATTCCAGAGGGCAGGAGCCCCCACTGAGAAGGCCCTTCCCCTGGGGGTCGCCAGCCGATATTGTTTGACTGATGGCACCCGGAGGAGGCCCTCCCTGTGGGAGTGCACAGGTCGATGGGAGGCTACTGGTGGCAGTAGGCAGTCCCGTAAATAACCCGGTCCTATGCCATGGAGAGCTTTAAAGGTGGTAACCAACACCTTGAATTGCACCCGAAAGACCACCGGGAGCCAGTGCCGACCGCGCAGGAGAGGTGTCACATGGGAGCCACGAGGTGCTCCCTCTATCACTTGCGTAGCCGCATTCTGGACCAGTTGGAGCTTCCGGGTGCCCTTCAAGGGGAGCCCCATGTAGAGAGCATTGCAGTAATCCAGGCGGGATGTGACGAGAGCATGAGTGACCGTGCAGAGGGACACCCGGTCTAGAAAGGGATTCAACTGGCGTATCAGGCGAACCTGATAAAAAGCTCCCCTGGCGACGGCCATCATATGCTCTTCTAAAGACAGCCGTGCATCCAGGAGGACGCCTAGATTGCGGACCCTCTCCGTGGGGACTAACGACTCGCCCCCAACAGTCAGCGATGGAATCAGCTGGGTGTACCGGGATGCCGGCATCCACAGCCACTCGGTCTTGGAGGGGTTGAGTTGGAGCCTGTTCCTCCCCATCCAGACCCGTACAGCCTCCAGACACCGGGACATCACTTTGACGGCCTCGTTGGGGTGGTTAGGGGTGGAAATGTACAGCTAAGTGTCGTGAGCGTACAGATAACATCTCACCCCAAAACCATGGATGATCTCACCCAGCGGCTGATATATATATATATATAAAACGTTGTTCTGATTAACCAGCCAAACTGTAGAATCATCGATTGCAATTGATTGGGAGACTTAAGTAAATCAGAAGAACTTCCCTTGGTGACTGTCAGTCCTATGTATGAAATAGAGGAGGAGGAAGGAAGGATACTGCCAAAGAAAACATCAACTTCCAGTATTATATTTATTTTCAAGAACGTTCTAAGATTGTTTTTTAAAAAAATGTCAGAGGATGTAGGCCCAATGATTTGCTGCTCACTGAAAAAATAAAGGTAAATTAGATTGGTATCTAATTTTCTGGTAATATTCTGGGAGATTAGAAGATTGGTAGAGAAAGCCTCACTAGCATATTTTCATGAACATTTGTTGACTGGCCAAAGATGTTCCAAGCCATTTTGAAAGAACAACCTTGAAATAGGCCCATTACGCCAAAGTATAATATTGGTTTAAAATTATCAAAAGTAAATTTCATCTACCTTTGTTTCAAGGCCTAACATTACTTTTTTTATATTTCATGGAAGCCTGGAAACAACCTGGTTAAAGGGTTTTCTAAATATTTTATGTAATGTATTTTGAACTTCGAGAGGGAATTTTGGGCGGGAAAATTGCACGTTGCTGATTGGTTGAAGCCTCAGCCAAAAGAGTATTTAAAGAGGGGTTTTTGCCGGTTGTCTTTTCCTGGGTCACAATAAACTAAAGAGCTGTTGCCACTCGTTGGTCTCCTGCCTCTTCATTGCCCGAACCTAACATTGGCGACGAAGGTGGGATGTTGGGGCAGTGAGATCCAAAGGAAGAGCTGAAGGAACCAGGAATTCCTTAACCCAGCCAGTTTGCGAAGGCGGAAAATAGCGATGTCCAGCTACATGCCGCCAGCGCCATTCGACCCAGCCAAGGAAAAATGGGGGTCGTACATGGCTCGTTTCGAGTGTTTCCTCGAAGCGAACGAACTACAGGGAGTCTCGGACAATCGGAAGCGAGCATACTTCCTGAGCCACTGCGGTCCAGAGGTCTTCGATACGGCGGAGTCACTCTCAGAACCAACGCCGGTACAATCGGTACCGTGGCAGACACTACAAACAACACTTCGAGCACACTACGCACCAGTACCCTCAAAGTTCGTCCAACGGTTCGAACTGAGGCAACGGGTACAGCGAGAAGGCGAATCCATAAGTGTGTACATGGCAGCATTGAGGAAAGCCGCAAACCACTGCGAGTACAGAGATTTGGAGGACTCCTTACTCGAACAGCTCATTTGCGGGGTCAGAGACCTCAGACTACAAAGGCGGCTGCTGTCTAAAAGCAACCTGACTCTAGCGATAGCCCTGGACGAAGCCAGAGCTCATGAAATGTCCACCAATGCGGCGGAGACCTTGCAAAAGCCAAACGCGCAAGGTGCCGGGACAAAGACTACACTGGTCCATAGCGAGGAAGTCCATGCCGAATTGGACGGTGAGGAAGAGGAAGAAGTGTTCCACACCGGGAGGCTGGAGAGAGGTGACCGGGATGAATGTGTGAGCTGTGGGGGGCAACACCAACGGCAAAACTGCAGATTCAAGGATGCGGTTTGTCGGCGGTGTGAAAAAAAAGGACACATAGCTCGGGCATGCCGAGCCCCCCAACCTTCCCGCCAAAAATTCAAACCGACCAATCAGAGCGCGGGAGCAGCGAAGCGGCCAGGGATTGGTCCATTTAAAAAGGGCGCGAAGTTAAACCAGACCACTGCGAGAGTAGGCCACGCATCGACACGACTAGAGAAGAAGATATTTACCCAAGTCTACGTTGAAGGGGTGCCGTGTCCCATGGAAGTAGACACTGGGTCGTCAATCACAATTATGTCCTGGGACACCATCGTGAGAGACTTGCCAGCGATCGCTAAACGTCAGCTACAAACCCAGAAGCTGAGGGTGCAGGACTACCAGGGGAATCGGATCCCTGTTCGAGGAGCTACAGCCGTCCAAGTCAAATACGGACAATTCACAAAGACCCTGCCGATCACCATAGTAAATGGAACTCTACCGAGTTTGCTAGGGTTGGACTGGTTCCGAGCTTTGGGTATGGGAGTGACCGGGGTCCACAGGAGCGACGTCATCCTCAGAGACGAACTACTGAATGAGTTCGAGGACATATTCAAGGATTGCCTGGGCAAGTACGTGGGGACTCCTATTTCCTTCAACCTCGACCCCCAAGTTGCCCCTATCCGGTTAAAGGCTAGGAGGGTCCCTTTCGCCCTAAAACCTAAAATTGACCGGGAATTGGACAAGTTAGTAAGCCAGGGAATATTAGTCCCCGTCGACCATGCAAAATGGGAGACACCCATAGTCACCCCAGTCAAACCGGACAGTTCGGTCCGAATTTGCGCTGACTACAAACATAAGTTGCTAGCAAAGAAAGCTGTGTGGTCATGGGGAAAAGAAGAGGCTAGGGCATTTGAAGGGGTAAAAACCTTTTGTCCAGCGATAGGCTCCTCATCCAGTACAATGGTACGTTGCCACTAGTACTAGTTTGCGACGCTTCACCATATGGGGTGGGGGCAGTGCTTAGCCACAGGTTACCGAATGGAACAGAAGCCCCTATAGCGTATTATTCCCGGACTATGTCCTCTGCGGAAAGGAACTACAGCCAGTTAGATAGGGAAGCGTTGGCCATAGTCTCCGGGGTTAAGAAATTTCACGAATACTTATTCGGATGAAATTTCGAGATCGTCACGGACCACAGACCCCTTCTAGGACTTTTAGCGGGTGACCGCCCTACGCCCGTGGCACTTTCTCCCAGGCTGACCCGATGGACTATTTTCCTAGCAGCATACTCCTACAAGTTTCTCTACTGCCCAGGAAAAGACTTACGGCATGCGGATACTCTGAGCAGATGCCCTCTACCAGAGTCAATTGAGGACCCCACCCCGGGGACACCCGTCTTACTAATTGACTCTTTGGACTCTGGCCCAGTCACATCCAAGCAGGTGGCTAGGGCATCGTATAGAGACATTACAATTCGGACTGTGATCGGTTGGGTGCAAAGGGGTTGGCCCGCTGCGCCGGGCGAGCGTTTCAAAGACTTTGCGAAAAAACAATCAGAACTGTCTGTTCAAGGGGGGTGTCTGTTATGGGGGGATAGGGTAGTTATTCCAGAAAAATTACGCGAAAATGTGTTGGAACTGTTGCATGAGGGCCACCCAGGGATTGTGCGGATGAAGAGTTTAGCGAGGAGTTATGTATGGTGGCCCTTAATGGATAAGGACATCAGCGACAGGGTAGGGAAATGCCAATCCTGCCAAGAATCGAGGCCGCTACCCCCTACAGCCCCAGTTAGAGAGTGGGAGAAACCCCAGGGGCCGTGGTCCAGAATTCACATAGATTTTGCGGGGCCGTTCCATGGGCAGACCTTTTTAATTGTGGTAGATGCCTACTCAAAATGGTTGGAAATAATCCTCATGAAAAGCACAACGGCCGAAGCAGTAATCACAGTCCTAAGGCATCTATTCGTAACACACAGCCTGCCCAACACCCTAGTCTCTGACAACGGCCCGCAATTCACGGCAAAGCAGTTTGAGGGGTATCTAGCTGGAGAGGGTATCAGACATGTCCTCTCGGCACCTTTCCACCCGGCGACGAACGGACTTGCAAAACGTTTCGTTCGGAGCACCAAGGAAGTGCTATCTAGGATAAGTCCAGGCGACTGGCAAACGAAAATAGACACTTTCCTGGCCGTCCAACATAGGACCCTTGTGTAACAACTGGCCGCAGCCCAGCAGAACTTTTAATGGGCAGGAAACTGAGGTGCCCGCTAGACCGACTAAACCCAACTTATACCCCAGAAGGGTACAAGGGTATTCTAGGAAAAACCAGGGAAATGACAGTGGGTGACCTAGTATGGGCACACAACTATAGCGAGGGCCCAACATGGTTAAAAGGGGAAATTTTGGGCATAACCGGACCCAAATCATATGTCGTAGACATGGCAGACGGCCGGGTATGGAAACGCCACATAGACCAGCTAAGAAAACGTATACCAAACAAATTAGAAACCAAATAACCAGGCCCTGACTACCAATTGTTTGAATCTGCAGCTGACTCAAACCCGAGGCGAGCGGCGGACTTATCTGATTCCGATAAAGTTCAGCGACGCCAACCGGTTCCTCCTGAAGGCAACAGGAACGATTCAGCCAATAATCCAGGGCCGGACAGCCTAGAGGAGGAGCGGGGAGGAACAAACAGTCCCTCCGACCAGCTCGACTCTCTCCCAGAGAATGAACTGCGCAGGTCAGAAAGAGTTAGGAGACGCCCTGTCTACCTGCGTGACTACGTAGAGAGATAGCATGTAAATATTATGTAAATAGAGGTACAAAGCGTTCTGGGAGGGAAGGAGTGTAATGTATTTTGAACTTCGAGAGGGAATTTTGGGCGGGAAAATTGCACGTTGCTGATTGGTTGAAGCCTCAGCCAAAAGAGTATTTAAAGAGGGGTTTTTGCCGGTTGTCTTTTCCTGGGTCACAATAAACTAAAGAGCTGTTGCCACTCGTTGGTCTCCTGCCTCTTCATTGCCCGAACCTAACATTTTATATTATTATTATTATTATTATTATTATTATTATTATTATTATTATTATTATTATTATTATTATTATTATTATTATTATTATTATTTATTGGATTTATAAACCGCCCTTCTCCAGAAGGACTCAGGGCGGTGTACAGCCAGGATAAAAAAGAACAATATACAGTTAAAATACAATTAAAAAACTTATTATACAGTATGGCCGAAATAATTAAGAATTAAGAATCTAAAAACCCCAATTAAAACCAGAGAAAAAATTTAAAATTTAAAATTAAACAATTTAAGAAAGCCCCGCACGAACAAACAAATATGTTTTCAGTTCGCGGCGAAAAGTCCAAAGGTCAGGAATTTGACGTAAACCAGGGGGGAGTTCGTTCCAAAGAGTGGGGGCCCCCACAGAGAAGAATTGAGTGCATTGTGATCAGTCCCAACTCTAATTTCTTATTAATCCCTCGGGATCTTGAGAGTAGCTTCCATTCAGGGTTGATGATAAATTAAACTGAAGAACAATTCTTTTACTTTTATATAATCCCCAAATCTTTTACATAACCCCCAAATCTTTAACCAAAGACTATCTACTATTGACCTCACCCCATTCCTAAGAGGTCTGTAAGGGGCGTGCATAAGAGCACCAGCATGCCTACCATTCCTGTCCTAATATTCCCTTTGATTGTATCCAATTCATATAGTTATTTCATGCTTATACTTATATATACAGTTGTGACAAATAAATAAAATAAATAAAAATAAATAAAAATAAAGATGTGTTCAACCTGGGCATGCCCCTAATTCAAGAGTTTTTGCCTCTGGTATGTTTGAAAAGGATTCAGCATTAACTTTTGTAGAATAATTATAAAGGGGGGAAAGGATGCTTGAGGTACATTTACTAATCAGGGATCTGAATGTTTCTTTGTTGACAAAAAAAAATATCGTGGCAGGGTGAACTTTAAAAGCTGTTGATTTCTGCTACTAAACCCTGATAATTTGTCATCTTTTAATGCTGAAGCAGCATTGTGTAAAGAAGATCGTCAGATGCAAAATATCTACTTTGCAGATTTGACTACATTCAGCACTTTGGCCTGGAAGACTGTGGAAGATGGAAAATGCATTTCTGTGAAGAGAGATAAGACATGACAGATCCTTGGGAATCTCTTTGATGCCAGCTAGCATGGAGACAGAGTGTAATGCAGAAGAGTGTTCCCCGCCCCCAGCTTCCCATCTGAGTGAAAGTCCTTACACTGGGCGGGGGTGGGGGGAGGCAGTGGGGGAATAAAGTGACATGATTTTTAGTGTTTGTCCTACAAAACTGATATTTATGTGAATGAAGAGAACCAGACGTCCATGATCACTATGATATATTATAGCATTTCATTATAGGGGGTAGCCATTTTGGCAGCTTGAGAAGCACTGATTCCCAAAATCATTTTAAGAATGTTGAAGAAAGGCATTGCTCCATACCTTGTTTGAACTTGAAAAATTAAAAAAACACAAGATATGTTAATACTTATATGGGACATCTTCAGAATATCTGAAAAATGTAGAGAGGAGGAGGAGGAGGAGGAGGAGAGTTAACAAGGCCAAAAATGTTCCATATTTTTGCTAAAAAATCTAAACGGACATGTGCATGTAGACATCACTTATTGAGCTCAGCTCAATGAGCTTCTATTCAGCGTCTTAACCTTTTGTGTTGTTATCTGTTCAGAAAAAGGAATGGCAAGTTTTCAAAAATTTCTAATGACTTTAAGAGCAGTGGAATATTTGAAGAAATGAATTTTTGAAATGTAAACATGTGCAAGCAGGTAATCCATTCAGATATTTGCAATCTGACACATGCCATAATCAGCAATGTTCTTTCATTTAGTTATTCATTAATTTGTAGCACAAGCAGGTATTTTTTTAAAAAAAAGACTTAAAAATAGTGGGGAATACTGTTACATAGAATGGCTCATGTATTTGTTAGGAAAATATGTAACACTTTATCCAATGAAAGGATTTTTAAGAATTTGTTCCAGTGTTTCTATTTAATCATTCTCTTTACAGAAGTATATATTTTTTTTATCCCATCCTATATTCAACACCTGCCAAATATAAAATCTTTACATACTGGAAACAAATTCTCCATTATAATGTGATATCCATTCTCTTGAACACATTGGAATGAGCAAATGTTGCTTGTGACCTTATGATTCAGTCCACATTTTGAAAGTTTTCTATAACACAAGGAAATGATGTCCCGAGATGTCCAAACATTTGTGATTTTCCAAATGATGTCAACGCTGATTAAAAAAACCACACACACACACACACACCTAAAACTGATGACATACTACTGACCTTAAATAAACCTAGATTTTTCTGATTTTGTAGGCTGTGCTGTGTTTTGTTTTTCATTCACTACCTAGATGAAACATTAATATCATATGTAAACTTGACATTCCTATATCGTAAAAGCTTTGTTTTGTTGAACTATGCATATACCACATTTGTTGCACTTGGACAAGCCATAGTTTGGATTTGCAATTTATTAGATTATGAAAAAATTGAATTGACTAAGATTTGTTTTTTTTTTCAACAAGGGAAATTCAAAGATTCTCTCTCTCTCTCTCTCTCTCTCTCTCTCTCTCTCTCTCTCTCTCTCTCTCTCTTTGGCATTTTATGTAAACTAGATCATTACGTTAAGCCATTTTTTTGACTGAGCACATATGGGCCTTCAAAGGGTTTTTAATTCACCCACATCAGGATTTAATGTATTGAACAAACTGAGTCATGGTACTATCTCAGTGCTGCAACAGGGCTCAATAAAATTAGCATTGGATTTGCTCATGTACAACTGACATGTAAAGTTAAAACTTTAATGGAGGACTTTCTGTATCTTACAGGATCTCCAGAGAACTGTCTCCTTTGCAAGCACCCTTTGGAAGATACCTTAGAAGTTGCAATTAGTATAAAATATGCTAATGAGAGTCCTGGTGGGCATTTCCTTTCAGGATTTTCTACATCTGCCCTGGAAGGGCTACAGGGGTTATTCTTTGTTCCAAGAGATACTGTTTGAAGTTACTTTTAGCGTTAGATATTTCAGGCAATAATTTCTGTCCAGGAGATCTTATGGATACATCCTAGCCAGCTCATATTGAGGGCAAGATGAAAATGTTCTCTTCCATATTTTGACCTTGGTGATAGATTTTCTGATGGAGTGTGAATAAGAGAGCAACCTTGGGGTGCTCTTTGCTTTAGGGGCCCCTTTTCTCAGGATAGAACATTGTTCGTAAAATTATTTAGCTTAAGCAAGTACCACTTATCCAATAGACATTTGGTCTGATGTATTTTTCTTTGTTGCTGCTGTTGTTTCATTGTACCAAATGGAGATTTTATTACCAATGTTGTGAAAGAATGGGACCATATCAGCAACACAAGTATGGTATCATAATATCTGTATCAGCCCTGGAGGCCATCTTTTTCTTTAGATCTTCAAGGCTGCCACATTTAGTGCTGTGGGAAACTGGGAGGGGGGATTGCATGGAGTTTTAGAGATATCTAACCATAACAACGTTCTTTTCTCTGGGAGTCAAGGACATGCTCCTGGAGTGGTGTGATTAGGAGGCATCTCTAGTTAGGATGGTGGCTTGATTGGACCATGTGGTGGACATGTGGGTGCAGGGGGAAGGGACTTTGACTTTCCTTTGGGTGGGGAAAACATGGAACCTTTCAGATTCGGGTTTTCTCAGATGTGCCAATATGATATCTCTAATAAAGTGGAACTTTGAGAAACTTCTAGCCTCTGAGTCTTCTTTCGTTGGGGGAGGGGTGTTACTTGGAACCCTGACAATCTGGGCATCTGCAGCTAAAATGCATTGCAGTCCCATTGTTGTAGCTTTTAGGGCCCCTTAGCATCCATTTCTGAAATGTTGTAGTTAAATGACCATTTTTAGCAGTGTGTCAGCCTTTCAAGGTCAGCCAGGTTAAGAAACAGACTCCACAAGGATTACTGTATTACTGAAAGGTATAATAAGAGAATTCTTGAAAGTTTCCTTCTGCTCCCTCTTATAGTAAAAGGAAGCAATGTGGGGTTATCTTTAGTTTCTTTCTCACCTTTATCTCCTTTCCAAGGCTAAATAGATGTTTAACTAACCATTCTTGCATTTTTCTTCAGGGTTAATTCCATGCTCCTCTACACTTTTTTTTTTAAATTTAACTAAGGGCTCCAGAAAATCTGTTAGAGGTCAGGGTGGGGGAAGAGAGAAAACATAATGGAGTTTCCTCTTCTACTCAGGAATGCCCTCAAGATTGTTGTTTTCCTCTTGCAGTGGGAAACTGGCAATCCGTTTCCTGTCTTGTACGATACGTTGTCCACCTATTGTACACATCAGCTGTTTTCAATCTTTGATTTCAGTGGCATGTTCTAAAGAGCAGGAAGCAATGTGCTGCATTTTGCAAACACTGCATAGTTCCATGGGGGAAATCCCAAAATCAAGTAGCCCAGAGAGATTGGAGAAGACAGAGACTCATTGGGACCATAAGAGGAATTCAGATACATTTTTGAGAGAGAGAGAGAGAGAGAGAGAGAGAGAGAGGGAGATGGAGAGGGAGAGGGAGAGGGAGAGAGGGAGAGAGACTTTTAAATACAAATGCATGAGCTGCACTTGGCACTTCATCCTGTCTGGCTCAACAGCTCAGTATGGTGGGATCATATTAATACTTGGGTGCTATTAATACCCCACTGGGAATATGGAGAGTTTAGATTAGATTGGGGAATCAAAAAACATCCCTGAAGACAGCAATGACAAGTTGTTCCCCTATACACACCCACAATCATGTCTAGAAGTTCATCTGAAAAGAAATACCATAATCACATGGATTTGCATTCTTAAGGTAGGATGCAGTCATGGCTCCTCCTGGGTCCTACTCTCTGGTGAATATGTTTAGATTGGTAATTTCATTTCAGTGGTTGACATTGTATCCTCCAGACTTGCAAGACATAGGAACCATTGTAATGCGATGGTTGGAGTGCAGTATTGCAGGCAAACTCTGCCGACTGTCTGGAGTTCGATCCTAACCAGCTCAAAGTTGATTCAGCGTTCCATCCTTCCAAGGTTGGTAAAATGAGGACCCACATTGTTGGGGTAATATGCTGTCATTGTGAAGTTCTCAGAGAATGCTGTAAAGTACTATGAAGTGATGTCTAAGTGCTACTGCTACTTGAAACTATTTCACACAATTTTTACGAAATTTTATCAGTTTTATACTGGCTATTTTATTTATTGTTGTATTAAATAAAACACCCTGTTATCTAAACTTGATAAGGTAAAGGTAAAGGTTCCCCTTGCACATATGTGCTAGTCATTCCTGACTCTAGGTGGTGGTGCTCATCTCCGTTTCAAAGCTGAAGAGCCAGTGCTGTCTGAAGACATCTCTGTGGTCATGTAGCTGGCATGACTCAATGCCGAAGGCGCACGGAACTCTGTTACCTTCCCACCAAAGGTGGTCCCTATTTTTCTATTTGCATTTTTTACCTGCTTTCGAACTGCTAGATTGACAGAAGCTGGGACAAGTCACGGGAGCTCACCCTGTTACACGGCGCTAGGGATTCGAACCGCCAAACTGCCGACCTTTCAATCAACAAGTGTCTTAAGCCGCTGAGCCACCATGTCCCTGTCTAAACTTGATAAATAATAAATAAATAAATAAATAAATAAATACAATTCCAGGTTAAAATCATAACAACCAAGCAATTGAAACCCTTGGGCTAGAATGAACCAGGCTAACTCAGGGGTTTCTAAATTCTAAATGATGAATACTGAATTCATCAATGAGGAACTGGATTTTGCATTGTAATAAACGGAAAGGAAATATCTCCCCTAATTGAAAAAAATAAAGAATGTTAATTTCAGTTTTCTTTATCTGCATGGATCTATCCCTTTCCTTCCCTCCCTCCCTCCCTCTCCCCTCCTCTTTCTCCTTTTTTCTTCCCACATTGAGTCCTTCATCTGTCTCAGTCGATCCTGTAGCCCTGAAGCTATTCATTGTAGCAGAGAAGAATCGTATCCCACTGAGATGATTCTGTAGTTGAATGATAAAGGTTCAGTAGCATAATGTGAACTGCATTTCTAGATAGTAGGCTACTAAGTAAATAATAAATAATATTGCTCTCCCATGTGGAGTTCTCCCTCAATACAAACAAGCTTAACTTTTCCCATATGTATGTAGGTTTCAGAAGAACTACTATAGGTTAAAATTGTGGAAAACTTCACCCAGATATCATGTGTGGCTGTGGGTGGATGTGCCAATCATGCAATTATTTAAGCATTGCCCTTGGATTTGACTAAATGAATGCATTTCATATGATGCCAAAAATGTGAAGTGAGATTTGGAGGCAACTAGCCAAGACTCAAATAATCATAAAATAACAGGTGCATACAAAGAACATTAAACATCATTAGAAATCATTACAATCATGGCTGATTGTCTGTGTCACAACAAATCCAAGTTATTAATCTAAGTTTCTCAGAAAAGAATTCCATAACCATGACACCACTTCAATAAAGACCCTGTCTGTGTTGCCCATCTACCTACCTTCTCTGTGTGATTAGTTATTAAACTGGACTTCTGATACAACCACTCATTTAGCAACCATTGAAAGTTACAATGGTACTGAAAAAAGCAACTTACAACCAGTCCTTGCACATATGACCAAGGAAGCATCCCTATAGCCAAAAGATCAAATTTCTGGTGCTTGGCAAGCAGTATGTATTTACAATGGTTGCAGAGTTCCTGCAATCGCTATTTGTGAGCTACTCGGTCAGCTTCAGACAAGCTAAGTCAAGGTGGGAATTCACTTAACAAACCTAGTGATTTACTTAATAAGTTTAGGAAAAAATGTAAAACCAGAGATGACTTAATTAATAATTGCCTTGCCTGGAATAGAAATTCTGGTCCCAACTGCGGTCATAAATCAAGGCCTACCTGTAATGATCATAAATAATAGCCTATGCAGAAGGAGACATCTTTTTAAAGTTCTGGGGTTTTTTTTATTTATTTATTTTGTCACAACAGTATACACAAGTATCAACATAAAACAACAATACATCATATAAGCATATATATGAGCAAAAGTATGCAATAACTATAGGAATTTGATATATTGAAAGGAAACAATAGGACAGGAACGGTAGGCACTTTTGTGCTCTTATGCACACCCCTTATAGTCCTTTTAGGAATGGGATGAAGTCAATAGTAGACAGTTTTTGGTTAAAGCTTTTGGGATTTTGAGAAGAGACCACAGAGTCAGGTAGTGTGTTCCAAGCGTTAACAACTCTGTTACAAAAATCATATTTTCTGCAATCAAGATTAAAGCGGTTAACATTAAGTTTGAATCTATTGTTTGCTCCTGTATTATTGTGATTGAAGCTGAAGTAGTTTTTAACAGGAAGGACATTGCAATAGATGATTCTGTGTGTTAAATACAGGTCTTGACGGAGTCGGTGGAGTTCTAAATTTTCTAATCCCAGGATTTCAAGTCTGGTGGTGTAGGGTATTTAGTTGTTTTCAGAGGAGCAGAGAACTCTTCTTGTAAAATATTTCTGGACATGTTCAATTGTATTAATGTCAGAGATGTGGTATGGGTTCCAGACAGGTGAGCTGTATTCAAGAATAGGTCTAGCAAATGTTTTGTATGCTCTGGTTAGTAGTGTAGAGTTTTTGGAAAAGAAGCTGCATAAAATTAGGTTTTCAATTCTTAGAGCTTTTTTTGCTATGTAGTTGCAGTGGGCTTTGGAATTTAGGTCATTTGATATGAAAACTCCAAGGTCTTTGACAGAGTGGGGGTCATGATGGTAATGTCCATCAAGCTTGTACTTAGTATTTTGGTTCTTTTTTCCAATATGTAAGAAAAATATTTGCTGGTTGAGATTTGGAGCTGCCAAGTTTTAGACCAATCGGATACAAAGTCAAGGTCTTTTTGAAGGATAGTAGTATTGTTGGTGGTGTTAAATAGTTTGACATCGTCAGCAAAGAGAACACAATAACTTGAGATAAGGTCACAGAGATCATTTATGTTTAGTATGAAGAGTGTTGGTCCAAGAACGCTGCCTTGAGGAACGCCGCTTTTGACAGGAACAGGATTTGATAGAGCATTGCCAATTTTGACCACTTGTTGTCTGTTTGACAGGAAAGCAGTTATCCAATTGTGAAGAGGTCATGAAATGCAGTAGGATTTTAGTTTTAGGAGAAGTTTATCATGTACTACTAAGTGAAAAGTTTTGCAGAAGTCTTTGTAGATTGCATCTATTGCTTTGCCTTGATCAAGATTAGTCCATATGTTTTTGCAGTGAAGAAGTTGTAAGTTACATGATAATTTTTTTCTGAAACCAAATTGTTTATTAGAGAGTAAGTTGTTTGTTTATAGGTGGAGGGTAATGGATTGATTGATGATAGATTCCATTACTTTGCAGGTGATTCAGCATAGAGAGATTGGTTCTAAACTAACTAAGTTAACTATGTTAAACTAACATAGTTCTAAACTAACTATGGCTTTATAAGAAAGAAAGAAAGAAAGAAAGAAAGAAAGAAAGAAAGAAAGAAAGAAAGAAAGAAAGAAAGAAAGAATCACTTATCCAGTAAGACATTACCCTAGTACTATGTATTGTAAGCAAAAATTTAACAGTAATACTCTTTGTTTATTAAAAATTCCATCCCAAATGCAGATTAGATGAGAATGTAAGATCAGTTTAGGAAATCTTTGCCATTTAGTACAGCGATTCAAGCAGTGGTGGGATTAAGCCGCTTCACACCATTTCGGGAGAGCTGGTTGTTAAATTACCTACCCCATGCTGTCAAAGTGGATCTTGGGTGCTGCATTGCAATGGAAAAATGGGCAACCGAGCACGCGGCACAAGGGAAGGAGAAGATTGCTTTTCCTCTTTCTTCTCCCTGTTCTTCCTCCTTCCCTTGTGCTGGCCATTCCATTGTCCATTTCTCCATTGCAGCACAGCATCCAGGATCCACTTTGATAATTAAAAGGTAAAGGTTCCCCTCACACATATATGCTAGTCGTTCCCAACTCTAGGAGGCAGTGTTTATCTTCGTTTCAAAGCCGAAGAGCCAGCGCTGTCCAAAGACGTCTCCGTGGTCATGTGGCCATGTGGCATGACTAAATGCCAAAGGCGCACGGAATACTGTTACCTTCCCAGCAAAGGTGGTCCCTATTTTTCTACTTGCATTTTTTACCTACTTTCGAACTGTTAGGTTGGCAGAAGCTGGGACAAGTAATGGAGCTCATCCCATTACGCAGCACTAGGGATTCAAACCACTGAATTGCCAACCTTTCGATCGACAAACTCAGCATCTTAGCCACTGAGCCCACTGCATCAGACTTCGATAATTAGGGAGGGTTAATAATTTGCCTGGCCAAACTAACCCCATATATTGGGCCCAACTTCAATTGTGCTGCCAACTTAATTCCTTGCCCCCCTCACTTTTGCCTGCAGACTGACCAACACCCCTTGCACGCAGCTCCATGGGGAGGGGGAATCCCTCCCTCCACTTCCCCTCAATTCTTTACTTCCCACCCAAATTCTCGGGAGCATCAACTCTTTGTCTCTATGGTAACCCCCCTCCTTGTTCCTTGGAAACCTCACCTCCTAAAGGAGCCCCCTTCAAAAGGCTAAAGCAGTCGCAAGACCAACGTGCAGACAAACATGCTCAGAAACAGCCTTTTGGCAAAGGGTGGAAATTTAGCAACTGGTTCTCCCAGGGTCAGGTCGGCTGTTGCAGAAGGCTCATCCTGCATGTACAGTGGAGCTGGAGGATGTGGATGGACCATGCCTCTCAGGACAACCAACCTGACACTGGATGAACTGGTTGTTAAATTATTTGAATCCCACTTCTGGATTCAAGGTAGAAAACACCTCAGCTAGTAGATCTTCAGAAGGATTTGCAGTAGTTTGCCAAGTCTGCATTGATTAAAATATTGGTAGAAATGTGTGGAAATGTGTGGAAATGTACATCAATTTCCAGCTAAATGTTGGGGAAGAAAAATTGTAAATGTAAATTGTAAATGTAAAAGTAGACTTCAAGATGGAGTGATGAGAAACTGAATGAAAACAGCTCTGGGGGATTTATGCCTCTTTGTTTTTGACAAAGAGATTGTTCCAGGAAAAACCTGTTTCAAAGCATCTTTAGCCTGATCACTGATCACTGATCACAGGCTGAAGGTAATCAACAACTGGCAGATGACCTGAATGAGTTTTACTGCAGGTTTGAAAGGAAACTACAGCCACCTATCTCCACAACCCCCATCTCAGACACAGCAACAACAGCCAAGCCTCCTACAACTGACCCCATTTCATTGGGTTCACAACCCCTAGTGATCACAGAAAAGGAAGTGCAGGACCTATTTCACAGACAAAAGCCAGGAAAAGCGCCAGGCCCAGACAAGATAACTCCTTCTTGCTTAAAAGTCTGTGCTGACCAATTGGCCCCCATCTTCACCCATATTTTCAATAAATCACTAGAGATGTGCTATGTTCCTTCTTGCTTCAAACGCTCTACCATCATCCCAGTGCCGAAGAAGCCCACCATCAAGGAACTGAATGACTACAGACCAGTTGCTCTAACATCTGTAGTCATGAAAACCTTTGAAAGGCTAGTGCTTTCCTACCTGAAAACCATCACGAATCCGCTTTTAGACCCCTTGCAATTTGCATACCGAGCAAATAGATCAACAGATGATGCTGTTAATATGGCTCTGCACTACATCCTACAACATCTTGAGTCTCCAAAGACCTATGCAAGGGTCCTCTTTGTAGACTTTAGTTCAGCATTCAATACCATCATTCCAAACATTCTTCTAACTAAGCTAAACCAGCTACAGGTACCGGAACAGACTTGTAAGTGGATCACAAGCTTCCTAACAAACAGGAAGCAGCAGGTGAAGCTAAGCAAGATCACATCAAATACCTGTACAATTAGCACAGGGGCCCCCCAAGGCTGTGTGCTCTCCCCACTTCTCTTCTCTCTGTATACCAATGACTGCATCTCCAATGATCCATTTGTTAAGCTACTGAAGTTCGCAGATGACACAACAGTGATTGGTCTCATTCGAGACAATGACGAATCCGCATATAGACGAGAGGTCGAACGACTAGCCTTGTGGTGCAACCAAAACAATCTGGAACTGAACACACTCAAAACCGTAGAAATGGTGGTAGATTTTAGGAAAAACCCTTCCATACTTCCACCTCTCACAATACTTGACAACACAGTATCAACAGTAGAAACCTTCAAATTTCTGGGTTCTATCATATCGCAAGATCTCAAATGGACAGCTAACATCAAAAAATCATTAAAAAAGGACAACAAAGAATGTTCTTTCTGCGCCAACTCAGTAAGCTCAAACTGCCCAAGGAGCTGCTGATCCAGTTCTACAGAGGAATTATTGAGTCTGTCATTTGCACCTCTATAACTGTCTGGTTCGGTTCTGCAACCCAACAAGAAAAACACAGACTTCAGAGGATAATTAGAACTGCAGAAAAAATAATTGCTACCAACTTGCCTTCCATTGAGGACCTGTATACTGCACGAATCAAGAAGAAGGCCGTGAAAATATTTGCAGATCCCTCGCATCCTGGACATAAACTGTTTCAACTCCTACCCTCAAACGACGCTATAGAGCACTGCACACCAGAACAACTAGACACAAGAACAGTTTTTTCCCGAAGGCCATCACTCTGCTAAACAAATAATTCCCTCAACACTGTCAGACTATTTACTGAATCTGCACTACTATTAATCGTTTCATAGTTCCCATCACCAATCTCTTTCCACTTATGACTGTATGACTATAACTTGTTGCTGGCAATCCTTATGATTTATATTGATATATTGATCATCAATTGTGTTGTAAATGTTGTACCTTGATGAACGTATCTTTTCTTTTATGTACACTGAGAGCATATGCACCAAGACAAATTCCTTGTGTGTCCAATCACACTTGGCCAATAAAATTCTATTCTATTCTATTCTATTAATTACCTCTCATATTGCTCAAAATGATGGCACATTTATGACATGATCCTTTTGGCATAGGCTGGCTCTCATAATCTGTAATTTTCCACTTGGTCTTCCTGTCATGCTTACTTACTACTAAGGATTATCAGATTAAAAAAGAAAAGTTGAAGGAAACAAAGAACTGCCAAAGGTCAATTTGTAGCAATGTTTCTATAAGTTCTCAGCCATGAAATAGGTAATGGAGCTTTTAAAGCTAAAGTGGAAAATTGTTTGAAGCTTGTGCTCTTGGAACAATTTCCTCAGCTTTATTCAATCTGGGCAACTTGATCCTGCCCGTGTTTTCTCCAAATGAAGACTGGCTCCAGGCTATCAGAAACCTCAGATCTTCCCACAAATATCTCCCACACCTTTCACACTTGTGATCACAAAAGGCCTTTTGGGATAGGTAGATATGCAGCTATCCAACGGGGCTGATTGGGTAAAAATGAAGCCACTTCTTCTAATGCTGAGAAGAACAATCAGGATATTTCACCAAGTTTCACTCCCATTGATCACCCATCCTATAGATATTGCTGTAAGTAATTCCTCAGCATGCACACTGAGAGCTGACTATGAAGGCTGATGCTAAAGGAACTATAAAGCCAATTCATGTAGAGTGGCCATTAAAGAGTGGCCATATGACCCAACTGCCAATTAAAGACTGAGTGACAGCATAATTGCTGCTGATAAAAGGATGGCCACTGGATCTGAATAGAATAGAATAGAATAGAATAGAATAGAATAGAATAGAATAGAATAGAATAGAATAGAATAGAATAGAACAGAACAGAATTCTTTATTGGCCAAGTGTGATTGGACACACAAGGAATTTGTCTTGGTGCACATGCTCTCAGTGCATATAAAAGAAAAGATACATTCATCAAGAATCATAAGGTACAATACTTAATGGTAGTCATAGGGTAAAAATAAGTAATCAGGAAACAATCAATGTCAATATAATTCGTAAGGATACAAGCAACAAAGTTACAGTCATACAGTCATAAGTGGAAGAAAATGGATGATGGGAACGATAAGAAGATTAATTAATTAATTAATTAATTAATGTCCAATTGTTGTCCAGGAATGATCACATGACTGAGTATCAGAAGAGAAGTATTAGATTAGGCTCTGCGCATGCGCAAAATGGCGGCTTGCCAAGCTGCTTGCACCCCCCGGCCCGCTTTACCATTCTCTCGGCAGCCGTGGGAGAGGTCTGTGGGCCTTCTCGGTGTCACGGCTGTCGAGAATGAGGCCGGGAGGGTGAGGGCGAGTAGCGGACGGTGGTCATTTCCCTGGACGCGAGGTGAGGCCGCGGCTCATCGCTGATAGACGAGGCCGCGGCTTGTTCTTCTGTTGTTCCGCATTGGACTATCTTTAGTGTGTCGACCTCCCCCCAGCCTGGTTTTTTGGGGCGATGGGGGTTGAGGGTTGTTTCTGGCTCCCCCACCGCCCTCCCTGTATGGGACTCTCCTGGAGGACGTTTTATCCCGCTCCTGCCGCATTTGGGATCTGCGGCCTGTTACATCATGCCGGCCTGCTTCAGAGGTGCCTGGCCCGGTTCCTGGGAAAGGCCCCGGACCTGAGGAGTGGCCAGGCCTTTGGCCTGCGGCCAGTATTTGGATTAATTGGAGCGTGGGGTCTGCTTGGAGAGATCTTCAGCCTTGGACCATCTTGGCGGAGGGGAGTGGTGCGGTGGATATTGGAGGTGTCCTGGCCTTGGTGGGCCCGCTTTTTCCCATTATTATTAATGTGCACTGTCATCGGCACTTTACATGGCCTTTCGGGATTCTTTGGCCAGGACTGTTCCTTGGAACTGTGGTGGAAGAAGCTTGGAGACCGGTTTGGGATCTGCCGGGGGACTTACCCAGAAACAGCTGTAGACATTGCTGGCGGTGATAGAAGACCCACCTACCTCACTTTTCATGGATTTTAGGACTGAGCTATTTTTCTATCTTCTCCATCTCTATTTTATTTGTCATCATGTGCCAGCCACCATTTGACGAGTTATCAGACGATGGATATCCATTTGAGGAACTATTGTATAATATTCTGCCATCCTGGGACAATATCATCTCCCGTCGACTTCTATCTTCTAGCGACGTGATATTTTTTTACGATTTTTATACGCTATTCGGTTCAGGAACTCTTGCACCTGCGAGGTGCCCCCGCCTCGCAGGAATGGCCCGCTTTATTACCAAGGGCCGGCCTCAATGACCCACAGAGGTGGCATGCGTCGAGGAAGAGCCTTTGAGGTTTTTTAGATAGGGAGCTTTTAAGGGGTGGGAGGGTAAGGGTGGGTGGGGGTAGCCCATCGGGGGGGGGAGTTCCTGCGTGTGCTCGCGGCGTTTACTTAACAGGTTCGAAGGTTACGGGGGAAGATTGCATTCCTTTTGGTGAGGGTGGTTCTATTTGTATGGTAAGTGGGAGGGGCAGATATGGCAGAAGCGAGGGATCACATAGTTTCCCGGGGACACGCGCTCGATGTTTGAAGGCGATCGCGCGTCCCGATCCCTCAGACTTCTCCTGTTCCCCGGATGGTCGAGACCCTCAAAACCTGGGCCTTTGGCTGATGTTGTGCAACACACGGTCCGTGGTCATCAAAGCCCCCCTAATATGTGATCTTATACAGTGGGGGTCTGCGGACCTTATGGGCATTACGGAAACTTGGCTGGGCACGGAGGGGGGGAGCCCCTTGTTGAAATGTGCCCACCGGGTTTCCGGGCATTCCATCAGCCGAGGGCCCAGGGTAGAGGTGGGGGGATGGCGGTTGTGATTAGGGAGAGTCTAGAGCCGAGGGAGACCACTGTACCTCAGATGGCTGGGTGAATCCCTCTTTGTGAGGTGGGGCCATAGGTGTCAGATGGGCTTGTTTGTCACGTACCTGGCTCCTTGCAGGGCAGCCCGAGCTCCTGGAGGTGCTTGCTGGGATGGCAGTTGAGACCCCCAGACTTATTGTCATGGGGGATTTCAACTTGCCATCGACCGGCATGTCATCTTCAGTTGCTTGGGAGTTCATGGCTTCCATGATGGCCTTGGACCTGACTCAAGTAGTTGATGGTCCTACTCACAGTGGGGGTGGAACACTGGATTTGATTTTCATCTCTGGTCAGTGGTTGAAGGATCTGGATTTGAGGGATTTAGTCATCGAACCTTTGTCATGGTCAGATCACTCTCTCCTTCGCCTGGACTTTCTGACCACCACTCAACACCGCAGGGAGATGGAACCAATACGTTGGTTCTGTCCCAGGCACCTGATGGACCTGGAGAGGTTCCAGATGGAGCTTGGGCCATTTCCTAAGGGTCTGGCTCACGACACGGCCGAGGAACTTGTCGCGGCTTCGGAACGGGCTGCAGTGGGGGCCTTGGACCGTGTCGTGCCTTTGCGGCCTCTGACCCGGCGTAGGTTTCAACCAGCTCCCTGGTTCTCCGAGGAGCTGAGGGGGATGAAACACCGGAGAAGACGCCTAGAGAGTTCCTGGAGGTCCAGTCGTTCGGAGGCTGATCGGACACTAGTTAGGTCCTATACTAGGACCTACCTAGTGGCAATGAGGGAAGCGAGACGTTGCTACGTCTCCTCCCTCATTGCGTCGGCAGGTAACTGCCCGGCCGCCCTGTTTCGGGTTACTCGCTCTCTCCTTCAACAGGGGGAGTGGGATGACCCGTTGCAGGGACGTGCTGAGGAATTTAGTGGTTATCTATACGACAAAATCGTTCAGCTTCGGGATGGCCTGGACCAAAATTGGGTAGATCCGGGTGGGATGTCAGAGAGCCGTCTTGTTGAGACTATTTGGGATGAGTTTGACCCTGTGGCTCCCGAGGATATGGACAGGTTGCTGGGTAGGTTGAATGCCACCACATGTTTATTGGACCCGTGTCCCTCCTGGTTGGTGCTGGCCGCACAGGAGGTGACACGAGGCTGGCTCCAGGGGATTACGAATGCTTCTTTGTTGGAGGGGGTCTTTCCGGCCGCCTTAAAGGAGGCGGTGGTGAGGCCTCTCCTCAAGAAGCCTTCCCTGGACCCAGCTGTTTTAGGTAATTATCGTCCGGTCTCCAACCTTCGCTTCGCGGCGTGTGGTGGCATGTCAGCTACCCCTGCACCTGGAGGAAACTGTCTATCTGGACCCGTTCCAGTCCGGCTTCCGGCCCGGTTACAGCACTGAGACGGCTTTGGTCGCCTTAGTTGATGATCTCTGGAGGGCCAGGGATAGGGGTTATTCCTCTGCCTTGGTCCTATTAGAACTCTCAGCGGCTTTTGATACCATCGACCATGGTATCCTGCTGCACCGGTTGGAGGGATTGGGAGTGGGAGGCACCGTTCATCGGTGGTTCTCCTCCTATCTCTCCGATCAGTCGCAGACAGTGTTGATGGGGGGGCAGAGGTTGGCCCCGAGACGCCTTACTTGTGGGGTGCCTCAGGGGTCGATTCTCTCGCCCCTCTTGTTCAACATCTATATGAAGCCGCTGGGTGAGATCATCAGTGGTTTCGGTGTGAGGTACCAGCTGTACGCTGACGACACTCAGCTGTACTTTTCCACACCGGACCACCCCAACGAAGCTATCGAGGTGTTGTCCCAGTGTCTGGAAGCCGTATGGGTCTGGATGGGGAGAAACAGGCTCAAGCTCAATCCCTCCAAGATGGAGTGGCTGTGGATGCCGGCATCCCGCTGTCAGCTGCAGCCACGGCTGACTGTTGGGGGCGAGTCATTGGCCCCAATGGAGAGGGTGCACAACTTGGGCGTCCTCCTGGATGGACGGCTGTCTTTCGAAGACCATTTGACGGCCGTCTCCAGGAGAGCTTTCCACCAGGTTCACCTGGTTCACCAGTTGCGCCCCTTTCTATACCAGGATGCCCTATGCATGGTCACTCATGCTCTCATGACATCTGGTCTGGATTATTGCAATGCTTTCTACATGGGGCTCCCCTTGAGGAGCACCCGGAGACTCCAGGTAGTTCAGAATGCGGCTGCGCGGGTGATAGAGGGAGCCCCTCGTGGCTCCCACGTAACACCTCTCCTGCGCAGACTGCACTGGCTGCCTGTGGCCTTCCGGGTGCACTTCAAGGTTTTGGTAATGATCTTCAAAGCGCTCCATGGCATAGGGCCGGGCTACTTACGGGACCGTCTGCTGCCACCGAATGCCTCTCACCGACCCGTGCGCTCTCACAGAGAGGGACTCCTCAGGGTGCTGTCGGCCAGGCAGTGCCAACTGGCGACACCCAGGGGAAGGGCCTTTTCTGTGGGGGCCCCCACCCTCTGGAACGAACTTCTCCCAGGACTTCGTCAACTTCCTGACCTTCGAACCTTCCGCCGCGAGCTTAAGACACATCTATTTATCTGCGCAGGACTGGACTAGAATTTTAAATTTTTAAATGTTTAAATTTTAAATCTGGTTTTAAATGGGGTTTTATTATTTATATCTCTATTTTAAATATTCGGCCTATGTAATAAGTTTTTTAAATTAATGTTTTATCCTGTATATATATATATGTTTTTTAAGTGGGTGTAAACTGCCCTGAGTCCCTCGGGAGATAGGGCGGTATAAAAGTGTGAATAATAAATAAATAAATAAATAAAGTAAAGATGGTGGAAACCTCTCACACTTCAAACCATTTTTTTTTTCTGAAGTCTTTGATGTTCCTTATTCTCTTGTAGACATTTCATTATCCAACTAGATATCATCATCAGTGCTAGTAGGGAGACAGCTTTGTTCCTTGATGAGGCTGTTGTTTGAGTTTGTAGTTCCTTGATTGGGATAATTTAACACATTCTTCGGCTCAGTCTTTTTTTAACAGTAATGGCTCATACCCAACATTCCCCAGTTGTATCAACAATGAGTACAACGACCTAACACTAATAGATTTCACAGAAGATAATGTTGAAAAGGCCCTTCGCAAACTGAAACCATCTCTATCTATTGGACCTGATGGTCTATGTGTATACTTCTTAAAAAAGCTTTCCACTAATATAGCAGAACTCCTAAGCATAATCTTTGAAAAAGCTTTCATGACCAGCTCCCTTCCCAAACTTTGGTCACTAGCCACGGTCATCCCTGTCTTCAAATAAAGAGACCCCATCCTAGTTGAAAATTACAGACCAATCTCTTTATGCTGCATCACCTGCAAAGTAATGGAATCAATCATCAATCAATCCATTACCTTCCACCTAGAAACAAACAGCCTACTCTCTAACAATTTGGTTTCAGAAAAAAACTATCCTTAATTTAAAACTTCTTCACTACAAAAATATATGGACTACAAATATTGATCAGGGCAAAGCAATAGATGCAATTTACATAGACTTCTGTAAAGCTGTTGACTCAGTGGTATATGACAAACTTCTCCTAACACTAAAATCCTACAGCATCTCCAGACCTCTCCACAATTAGATAACAGCATTCCTGTCAAACAGACAACAAGTGGTCAAAATAGGCAGTGCCCTATCAAATCCTGTTATTGTCAATAGCGGTGTTCCCCAAGGCAGCGTTCTTGGACCAACACTCTTCATATTATACATTAATGATCTCTGTGACCATATTATAAGTAATTGTGTTCTCTTCGCTGATGATGTTAAACTATTTAACATTACCAACAATACAGCTACCCTTCAAAAAGACCTTGACTTTGTGTTGGAATGGTCAAAAATTTGGCAACTCCAAATCTCAACCAGAAAATGATCTGTCTTACACATTGGAAAAAAGAATCTGAACACTAAATACAAGCTTGATGAGCATTACCTTGTAGATGACCCCCACCCCGTTAAAGATCTTGGAGTTTTCATATCCAATGATCTAAGTGCCAAAGCCCACTGCAACTACATCGCAAAAAAGGCTTTAAGAGTTGTAAACTTAATCTTACGTAGCTTCTTCTCCAGAAACACTACACTACTAACCAGAACATATAAAACATTTGCTAGACCAATTCTTGAATACAGCTCGCCTGTCTGGAACCCATACCTCATTTCGGACATTAATACAACTGAGCATGTCCAGAAATATTTTACAAGAAGAATTCTCCACTCCTCTGAGTACAACAAAATACTTATGCCACCAGGCTTGAAATCCTGGGTTTAGAAAATTTAGAATTCCACCGCCTTAGACATGACCTGAGTTTAATTCATAGAATCATCCATTACAATGTCCTTCCAGTTGAAGACTACTTCAGCTTCAATCACAACAATACACGAGCACACAATAGATTTAAGCTTAATGTGAACCGCTCCAATCTTGATTGCAGAAAATATGACTTCAGTAACAGAGTTGTTAATGCCTGGAATGCACTACCAGACTCTGTGGTCTCTTCTCAAAGTCACCAAAGCTTTAACCAAAAACTGTCTACTATTGACCTCACCCCATTCCTAAGAGGTCTGTAAGGGGCGTGCATAAGAGCACCAGCATGCCTACTGTTCCTGTCCTAATGTTCCCTTTCATTATATCCAATTAATATAGTTATTACATATTTATGCTTATATATATGCTTATATATCGTATAGTTATTTCATGCTTATGCTTATATATACTGTTGTGACAAATAAATAAAATAAAATAAAAATAATTAATTAATTACTGTTTGGTAATTGGTATTTGTGTTATTGGTCTCATATTATTCCTGCTGTTAATTTCTGCCTATGTCATGATTCTTTTCTTATTTCAGGGTTTTGTTTCTCTTTTTTCTTCCTGTACAGTTGTTATTTAGAGGGGACATGGAAAGGGACAATGGCAAAGAAGAACAAAGAGAAATTTGGCTTAAGCAAAGAATGGGCAAGTCTTTGAAGAGCTGGTGGCTACAATTCCTCCTTCTACCTTTCTGGATTACTAAAAAAAAAAGAAGAAGAAGAACTTCTATTGGTATCATATATCAGAAGTAATGTAGCCAAAATTATTCATCTTGTTTGCTTGTGAGGTTTAAGAACAAGGATGGAATGAGTAAACTGTTCTTATTCCAATCCTTAAAACTACTCAAAATGGGATGGAAGTAATTCTATTCATATTTAGCCATTTTGCTACCAAAATTTGGAGTATGATCATAGGGCACTAAAAGACCACTAATAGTCCATGGATTATCTATGTATGTTGGGAAGGAACAAGACACTGATGGCCCTTAGGCTGGGCCTCACTATAACTGCTTTGCTAATATTTGGTTTGGTCTAGTTAGGGTTAGGTTTGGGGAAATGGTGAATTTTAATCCTGCCTTAGTCATGAGAGACAGCTGGGTGATTTTGGGCCAAACACTTTCTTTCAACCTAATTAATTTCACAGAGTTGTGGGGAAAATAGGAGGAGGAAGAAGTATTAGATATGTTCACCACCTTGAGTTATTTATAAAGATAATAAAGGCAGGATACAAACAAACATGTAAATAAATAAATAGGCACCGTCTCAAAACCACAGCAGTACAACTGTTAGCAATTGGAGTTACGGTTTTATTTTAGAGCAATTCTTTTTTTAAAAAAAAATATTTGGGGAAAAACGGTAATAAAGAACAGGGTGATGTCTAAGGTTCCTTTCCTGGTGCTTTTCTTTTCCCCCTTTGGTCGATTTTCCTACAGTCTTCCTACAAACATTCTTTTAGATTATAAAGGAAGTATGTTGTAGGAATTATGTGTGGTATTAGAACTGGAGAGAACCAGGAGCAAGTCTGCCTATGGCCATAGAAACCTGATTTCAAGCAGGCTACTTTCTTGGTTCACAAAGTTGCTGTTTTTGCTGTTTTTGAAGAAAAATATGGATAAGGAAGTACTACCTAGACCAGCCTGAGCTCTGGGTAAGACATTAGGAAAAACATTACATGAATAATTAAACTAAAATAGTGTTACTATTCTGTCAATCATCCCTAATCTTCTTTGTGCAACAGAATAACCTCAAGTAGTTCAATAGGACAATTCTTACTTTGAGAACTGGGGAAACAAGGGAAAGTATGTCAGACTTTAGCCAACATTTGCATGCAGCAAATATTCAGAACATTATGTTCTAGCCAAATCTACAATAGCAGATAAAATACAGAAGTCCAACAGAGTACTAACACTTCTCCATGCAAACAGTTCTGGGTTTGGGTGTGGCTGGCTACTGTAACCACTAAGTGTAGCAAAGACTTTTTCCTGCCTCCAAATAAACAGATAATCCAGATCAGTGGAACTGCGCTTTCTGTATATTACTTGGGTGATTCATACTTTTTTCCCCAACCCTCTAGAAGTGTTAGGCCTTTAGGAATTATATCTCTTAAAGATAAATAACCTACTACTAAATAATATAGAAAAATGTGGGTTAGACAGCATCACCACCAGATGAATTCATAACTGGCTGACCAACCAACCACCCTAGTAGTCCTCAATGGAACATGAAGGGAAATATGCAGTGGGGTACCCCAAGGCTCTGTTTTAGGCCCAATACTCTTCAATATATTTATCAATAATTTGCAGATGACACCAAACTGGCAGGAATAGCCAACATTCTGGAAGATAGGCTCAAGTCTGTCAAGATAGGATCTTGACAGACTTGAACATTGGGCGCTATTTAACAGAACAAAATTCAATGGTGAAAAAAGTAAGGTTCTACATTTAGGCAAGAAAAACAAAATGCACAGGTACCAGATATGTGGTACCTTGCTCAATAGTAGTAACTGTGAGAGGGATCTTGGAGTCCTAGTGGACAACCATTTAGATATGAGCCAGCAGTGTGCAGCAGCTGCCAAAAAAGTCAACACAGTTCTGGGCTGCATAAACAGAGGGATAGAATCAAGATCACGTGAAGTGTTAATACCATTTTATAAGGTCTTGGTAAGGCCACATTTGGAATATTGCATTCAGTTTTGGTCACCACGATGTAAAAAATATATTGAGACTCTAGAAAGAGTGCAGAGAAGAGCAACAAAGATGATTAGGCGACTGGAGGCTAAAACATATGAAGAACAGTTGCAGGAACTGGGTATGTCTAGTTTATGAAGACATACGAGTATGAAAAGAAGGACTAGGGGAGACATGATAGCAGTGTTCCAATATCTCAGGGGCTGCCACAAAGAAGAGGGAGTCAAGCTATTCTCCAAAGCACCTGAAGGCAAGACAAGAAACAATGGGTGGAAACTAATCAAGGAGAGAAACAATTTAGAACTAAGGAGAAATTTCCTAACAGAACAATTAATCAGTGGAACAACTTACCTCCAGAAGTTGTGAATTTTCCAACACTGGAAGTTTTTAAGAAGATGTTGGATAACCATTTGTCTGAAGTGTTGTAAGGTTTCCTGCCTAAGCAGAGGGTTGGATTAGAAGACCTCCAAGGTCCCTTCCAACTCTGTTATTCTGTTCTGTTCTGTTAAAGATGTTCAAAGAGATGTCCAGAGTGTGGCTGATAGTTTCAGAAGCCGTTATTTATTTATTTGTGTATTTAGCTGATATGCAGACATTGGAAACCAGATGTCCCTTTCTCTCTCCTTCTTTATCTCTCTTTTTAAAAAAAGGATACTTTTCTGTTTTGTTTTCAAGTGAACAAAGCAAAAATAAGTTCAAAGGGGCTGATAAAAGTCAAACACAGCATGACCCTATTCTGGTAAAATGATACCAACCCAGATAGAGGAGAGTCTTAGCAATATTTAAAAAGAAAAAGAAAGGGAAGGGGAGTGGAGTGGAGTCAATTTATTGTGTCTTTCCATGATAGCTTTTGGTTCTGTTCCCTTGTCTGTGTGTTAAGTAACCAAGAGATGCTGGTTTTCTACTTGTGGTAGTAGCATGTGAGAGCTTATCTCTTTCTCGCCCAAGAAGAAAATGCCTCTTTTTTCAGCTGCACGCAGACATCCTGCCAACTTTGATTTTAAAAGTTGCAACCATATGCTTCTTATTATGGCCACATTCCCACATAATTTACTGTATTTAGATAGTTTATGAATGAATATGGAGAGAGAATTCGGAGGTGGCTTTTTTATTCAATATGACTTATCAGTCCCAGTAGTGCTGAAATGCTATGACAAATCTCTGGTGTGCTTTCCTCAAAATTATATTTTGTTCCACATGTTTTTAAGCTCAACAGGAGGCCAGGGGGAAAGCCATCCAGATCTTCAGACCTCAGTCTTGTCTGTGGTTCGGTTCAGTTTTTGCATTTTCTGTTTTCATCTTATTTATGCCTTTTCCATAGCTATATGCTAGAGGTGGTGAGAAGTGCTAATTTGGCCAGAAAAGAACAAAAATGGCCCAACGTTTTAAAAAGAAACCCATTGTTTCTCTGATTTATTTCTCTGGTTCATTAGAGTGTTACTTGGGAGTAAATGCCAATCAACTTCTAATTAGTCTTGAAAAGGCTGCATTGTTAATCTCTAGTTCTGCCTGGAAAAAAGCCTTGTTTCCAAATAAAAACATTGCAAGACATTTATTTCATGAAAAGGTTGACAGAATGAAACAATCCATTTTTATGGGGAAGAAATAGCTTCACCATAATCACTGGCCCAGAAAGTCAGCCTCAGATTTACAGATACATACATCAGAGTCTGTTATAAAAAGGGTACAATTTTCATTAGATTTCTTACTTACCGGTAATCCTCAATTTATAACACTTCATTTAGTGGCTGTTCAAAGTTACAACAGCACTGAACGTATGACACTTTTGCACACTTACAACTACTTGGAAACTGACTCATATTTATGACGGTTGTTGTGTCCGGGTTCATGCAAATCACCTTTTGCAATCTTCTGACTAGCAAAGTCAATGCTGAAACAAGGTTCACAGTAACAGTTGTGTTACTAACTTAACAACTGCACAGATTTATTTAACAACCATGGCAAGAAAGATTGTAAAATGGGGCAAAGCTCACCGAGCAACAGTCTTACTACAGAAATTTTTGGCTCAATTGTGGTTCTCAATCAAGGACTACCTGTATTGTAGTCATAAATCAGCACAAGCAGAATTTAACAGAATTACAGAATTGAAAGAGACTTTGGAGATCTTCTAGTCCAGGGGTCTGCAAACTTGGCTCTTTTAAGACTTGTGGACTTCAACTCCCAGAGCTGGCTGAGGAACTCTGGGAGTTGAAGTCCACAAATCTTAAAAGAGCCAAGTTTGCAGACCTCTGTTCTAGTCCAACCTCTGGCTCTGGCAGGAAATCCTATACTCGGGATGGCGAACGTGCCATAGGTGGCACACAGAGTCCTCTCTGCTGGCACATGTGCCGTCACCCCAGGCCAGATCTCCGTGGTGTTTGTTTTGTAAGCTTCTGTTTCCCTGCAAACGATGAAACAGAAGCTCACGAAAAAAAAAGATCTTATCTCTTGACATGCTGCAGTGTTGGGATGCCCTGCCTCCCACTGGTCAGCTGGTCTTCGGGTCTCTGCTGCGCATGTGCACATGTGCACATTTGCACACGTTCATTCAGCACACATTTGCGCATTTTTGCACATGCAGTATGCATGTTCAGGCATGTTTGAGCATGCACAGTTTGGGCATGCATACACGCACAGTTTGGGCACTGTGTATCTAAAAGTTTCATGATCCCTGCCCTATACCAATTCAGATAAATGGTTGTCCAATCTCTTCTTAAGATTTCCAGTGTTGGAGCATTCACAACTTCTGGAGGCAAGTTGTTCCACTGATTAATTGTTCTAATTGTCAGGAAATTTCTCCTTAGTTCTAAGTTACTTCTCTCCTTGATTAGTTTCCACCCATTGCTTCTTGTTCTACCCTCAGGTGCTTTGGAGAATAGTTTGACTCTCTCTTCTTTGTGGCAACTCCTGAGATATTGGAACACTGCTATCATGTCTCCCCTAGTCCTTCTTTTCATTAAACTAAACATACCCCATTCCAGAAATTGTTATTTATATGTTTTAGCCTCCCAATCATCTTTGTTTCTCTCTTTTATTTGTTACAAATATATTCTGCCTCAAATATTGAGCCACTATGGCATAGTGCTTAGAGTACTGCAGGCTACTTCTGTTGACTGCCGGCTGCCTACAATTTGGTAGTTCATATCTCACCAGGCTCAAGATTGACTCAGCCTTCCATCCTTCCGAGGTGGATAAAATGAAGACCCAAATTGTTGGGAGCAATATACTGTCTCTGTAAACCCCTTAGAGTCGGCTGTAAAGCACTGTAAAGCAGTATATAATTCTAAACACTATTGCTATTGCTACCTTGATAAATGATAAAATTTAATACAGAATTAACATATATTTAAAAAACTAACTAACATCTATAAGTGAGGTCCAGGATGCAGATTATATTAAACTATAATAATTATATTTGGTCTCCTCTGTGTTTTATTGTCGCCTAGCTCCATTTTTTCTTCTCAAATGCAGCTAAGCTCATTGAAGACAAGAAGATATAAACACACTCAAATTGGAGAGAAATATTGCAAGCAGTAGTCTTAAGCACTCTACTTTTTAGTGCTGGACTTGGATGAAGAACTGGAGGGAAGCCGTATCAAATTTCAGTTAATAAAAAACGGAATGGGTAGCTAATACTTTAGAAAATGGAAATGAAATTCAAATGATTTTGATACGGTGGAGAAATAAGCGGATAGTAACAGAATACAATTTAATGGAGCTGGGTGGAAAATTATTCCACTAGAAAACAAAACTCAAATGCACAGGTATGGGATGGGGGATACCTGGATTGGTAATGATACTTATAAAAATATTTTATCTATCTATCTATCTATCTATCTATCTATCTATCTATCTATCTATCTATCTATCTATCTATCTATCTATTCTCCCTTTATAAGTAACTCAGGGTGGAGAACATTTTTATTTGTTTGTTCATTCATTAACTTAATTTGTATGCCACCCATCTCTCTACCAAGTGACTCTGGTAGTTTACAATACTACAGAAACAAAATAAAACAATTATAGGATTAAATCATCATAATACTTCTTCTTCTTTATATTTTCATAGATTGGGTTGAGAGAGAGTGATTGGCCCAGAGTCATCCAGTTGAATTCTATGTCTAAGGCGGGACTAGAACTCAGAGTCTCCTGGTAATTGGCCCAAAGTCACCCACCCAACATCCATGCCTAAGGCAGGGCTAGAACTGAGAGTCTGACAGTGGCTTTTCTGTTTGCTTTCTAAAATCCCAGAGGATGATGATGATATTATTATTATTATTATTATTATTATTATTATTATTATTATTATTATTATTATTATTATTATTATTATTAATGATCTTTATTCATTAAACATGAAACTCAGTCAACTGAACATTCAAAAAGGTATCACAAATACCATTGACTGGTGCTGATGGTTGATACGGGTTGCTGCCAGCATCCTATGTATCAACCAAGTACTTTCTTAAGATATACGATGTTCCGAGTAGCACAGTTTTTTGCAGTTCTGCTGGTGTTATTGCAGGAAGCTGCAATTTGCTGATGTATCTTATACAATTCTTGGACATGATATCAAGTGCCCCAATGACAATGGGTATCACTGTTACATGTTTCATCCATAGCTGTGTTGTTTCGATGGCCAGGTCGCGATATTTCATGATTTTTTCCAGTTCATTTTCTTTGATTCTGTCATCTCCTGGTACCATGATGTCAATAAATTGTACATTTCGGTTTTCGACAACTGTGGTATCTGGTGTGCTGTGTTCCATGTGATGATCCATCTGTATTTGAAAGTCCCACAAGATCTTCACCTTCTCATTTTCTATAACTTTTTCCACTTCATGTTCCCATGACTTTTTGGATATAGGCAAGTCGTATTTTTTACATAATGACCAGTGGATTAATTTAGCAACTCAGTCGTGTCTAGCTTTGTAATCAGTTTGTGCAATTTTGCTGCATTCATATATTAAATGTGAAACAGTTTCGACTTTGTTGTTGCAAAGTCGGCAGTTTGGATTGTCGGTGGATTTTTGTATCTTTGCTTTCATGGCATTAGTTTGTAGTGCTTGTTCTTGAGCAGCGAGTATTAAACCTTCTTGATGGTTCCCATCTTAAGCCATGCCCATGTTAAGTTGTCATCACATTTTCCTTCAATGTTTTTCAAGTGCTGTCCATGCAAAGCTTTGGTTTTCCATCTATTTAATTTGTCATCCAGCTGTTTTTCCTTATATTCTGCCTTTGTTTCTGTTGTTTTTATAATGTTCTCTGTTTTTACAGCCTGCAGCAATTTTTCTGTACTTTGGTTCACATAATCATTCAAACTTCGTTTTTCTTCTTCCACAGTTTGATGGATTTGAAATATCCCTCTGCCCCCTGTTCTTCTTGGCAGGTACAACCTATCAATATCATGTGATACATATTCAAAAGTTTACGTGTTTTCCGGTCCAGGTTTTCCAGTTCAGCCACAGTCCAGTTGTTGATTCCAGCTGGGTAATGTATAATACTACAACAATAACAGCAAGAACAACAACAACAATAATTTATTTGATTTGTATGGCTGCCTCTCTCATCTAAGTGACTCTGTAAGGCTCACAACAGATAGAAATTTATCCACATGTCATAAATGATGGAGACTTTCTACGCATTTTCTGTCATTTATACAACAGTCAATCAGGGGTGGGTTCTACTTATCTTTACTACCAGTTTGCATCGTGCCTGCGCCTTCCTTCCTTCCTTCCTTCCTTCCTTCCTTCCTTCCTTCCTTCCTTCCTTCCTTCCTTCCTTCCTTCCTTCCTTCCTTCTGATTTTTATCCTGCCTTTATTATTTATAAGTAATTCAAGGCAGTGAACATATATAATGCTCCTTTCTCTTTCTATTTTTCCCACAAAAATCCTGTGAGGTGTATTAGGTTTAGAGGGTGTTACTGGCCTAAAGTCACCCAGCCAGCTTTCATGCTTAATGGGGGGGGGGGCTAAAATTCACAGTCTCCTGGTGATTGGCCCAAAGTCATTGATATAGCTTTCATTCTTAAAGCCAGATTACAATTTACAGTCCTGTTTTTTAGCTTCGTGTCTTAACCACTAGACCAACTGGCTTTCTTGCTTTTATGTTCTTAATGACCAGTCTATCATGTATAAAGTGGTATATATTTTGTGTTTGTTGATAGGCTGTCATGGATACCCCCCCCACACACACACGTAGAGACACTTTGAGTCTTACAAAGAACATTTCAAAATTACTACTGAACTCTGAATTTCCTGATGATACACACTGACCTATGATGCATAAAGGAACTCAAAGGGCTGAGCTTAATCACTTGCAGGAGAGTCCTCTTTAGAAATTTTCTCAAAATACTTCAAGTTATAACTCCATGAAGTTTGCAAAGTGGCAAATATTAGCTGGCTTGTTCAGCTGGGCTAGAATTCCATGTTTCTTAAACTTGGCAATTTTAATTTCTGTGGACCAACTCCCATAATTCCCCAGCCAGCACACTGGCTAGGGAATTCTGGGAGCTGAAGTTCG
Organism: Ahaetulla prasina; assembly: GCF_028640845.1. Lineage (NCBI taxonomy): Eukaryota > Metazoa > Chordata > Lepidosauria > Squamata > Colubridae > Ahaetulla > Ahaetulla prasina. Next base: position 132,886,876 of record NC_080542.1, on the reverse strand, counting down.
CAAACCTTAAAATAGACAATTTTGAGAAACTCTGGCAGATGGCAAGTTGCTAAACAATTCCTAGCCTTAATGATCCTATAGTTCTAATTTTATTTGGATCTTGCATATTTTTCTCTTCTTCCAGCTAATATAAACAGAATGTAATAGTCTTTCCATAGAAAGCAAGAGTCGAATTGCTAAAAATGTATGTTTCTTGTGAATGCTACCTCTTCTTCAGCCTTCTTACAACCCCACGATTTCAAAACCAGACATGAAGCAAGTCTATAGAACAAGGGACATGTTGAAATGGCTGACGGACATGGTGCCAAAAATTATTGCTCTGTTGCTGTGTGGTAGCCCTCTTGCGCCACACGTTGCTTTGAACACAACATTATTTGCTCTGAGCTCTGCAACACAAGGTGGTGTGTGTGTGTCTCTGTGTGTGTGTGTGTGTGTCTGTGTGGAGGAAGTACTGTACTCTGGGCAGCAGAATCAAACATTCCTTCAAGCCTTTATTTAAGATAAGTGGTTGAAGCAATCCCACTATTACTCATAGGAAACTCAAAAATGCAGCACAGCCCAGCGAAATGGGCATAGCTCTGCAATCTTGGTTTCATCGACTATATTTATGGACTTACTTCCTGCCAAAGCATCCATGGTGGTTTATGGCTTCATGGTAACTCCAAGAAATGTTACAAATTAGGAACCAATAAAAGAGCAACCTCTGGTGATGATCTGCTATCATCTCCGACTTCAATTTCCCTTTTCTGTTTTCCCTCAAATCTCTTGAATTGTTCTCTCATTCATACTGACTAATGATCTAGAAAGCAGCTTAGAATATGTTCTCATCAATTTACCTCATCTGATTCCTTAAATGTCAAAGGCCGGGCAGATGCACTAGATCCATGATGGTACATGTGCCACAGGTGGTACGCAGAACCCTTTCTGCGGGCATGTGAGCAGTTGCCCAGCTCAGCTCCACCGCACATGTGTCCGCGCCTCCCGCCAGCCAGCTGATTTTCAGGTCTCTGGTGTGGGGGCAGAGTACATGTGGGAGGCGCACACACATGCATGGGGGGAATCACACATGTATGGGCGGAGGAGCATGGGGGTTGTGCGTGCATGTGCAGGGGAGCGTGGGGGGTTGCATGTGCGGGACACACAGGGGGCATTGCATCATGGGTGTGGACACGCGTACATGCGCCCCAGCCCCACACTCCTCCGTATTTGGCACATGACACCAAAAAGGTTGCCTTCACTGCACTAGATGCTACCCAAAATATCTGCAAGGCCCTGGTCAGCTATGCAAGATGTCATTCCCATGACTCCCAGCATGCATGCAGAATCCAAGATAATCCTGATAGATGGCACTGTTTAAAATTGGGCAGCCTCAGTTAAACTGAATTGACTTAATAAATTTGGTTCCTGCTGCACCTACTTGAGGCTTTCTTCTGGGGTGGGGGGGAGTTGATATCAGAGTGGTTCATTGGAGCATATCTTTCTGTGCCTTAACTTTCTGGTATTTTAACTACCTATCTAGTATTTCCCAAGGATTAAAACAGGCAAGGTTTCCAGTCTGAGCAAGGGGTTGGACTAGAAGAACTCTAAGGTCCCCTCCAACTCTGTTATTCTGTTGTTTGATAGTTCTTCTATTTGCTAGTTTTAGTACTGTGTGATTTTTCTCCTGTTCTTTCTCTTCTATAATAATAACAACAGAATAACCAAGTTAGAAGAGACCTTGGAAGTCTTCTAGTCCAGCCCCCTTCTCAAGCAGGAGACCCTATAGCATTTCAGAAAAGTGGCTGTCCAGTCTCTTTTTAAAAGCCTCCAGCAATGGAGCACTTACACCTTCTGAAGGCAAATCTTTCCACCAGTTTATGGTTGTCACTGTCAGCATTTTTCCCCCCTTAGTTCTAGGTTGGTTCTCTCCTTAATTAGTTTCCATCCATGGCTTCTTTTCCTTTAAATTAAGACAGCAAAATCTGCTCTCATCAAATGCAACTAATTTAAAAACATGACCACTATCTAGACTTTGTCTTTCTTACTGGCAATTGTTAAGACTGGGGTGTTATAGGTAGTTCTCATTTAGAAACCAAGCAAAGTGGTCGCAAAGAGAAACCGTGACTGTGCACAGGAGTGCATCAGTTTCCCTTTTCTTTACAGATTTTCAAAGGTCATAAATGTAAGGATTGATTGTAATTTTTCATAATCGTTATAACTGTGAATGGTTGCTAAATGAGGACTACTTGTATGTGACAGGTGCTTGTCTATTTGAATTCCAAACTCCCAGAGTATTTTAGCTTTTCATTTTCTATTACTTTGTCCATTTTCTGTTCCACCAGTTCTTGCTTGCAGGCAAATGTTATTCCTTGCAGATATTCCAATGCGCCATCATTGCTACTTTGTCATGTATTTTTATTATTTTATGAATATTACATATAAGACGAAGAGGGAGGAAGGGTGGTCTCCTTGGAAACTCCTCAGAGTCTGATGTAATCAAAAATGGATTTGAAAGAGCAGGTGCCTAAATTCTAACACTCAAATCCTTTGTTTCATTTTTCGATTCAGTTCTTCGACGGGTTGAATATACATGCAGGTACTTTTTCCCTTGCTATGACTGCATGCCACAAAAACACATGAAAGCAAGCTGTTTTAGAATTTTAGAATCAGCAAATATAAAGATTTGCTGATGCATTATGCATCCGCAGCATTATTTAAGCAGAGCTTTGACATGACTGATGTTGATCTGTTCTACCTTCAGTTATCCAACAAAGGATCTGGAGCAGATTTTTGTGTATATGTGTTTAAATGAGGTCATACAGGCACAATTTTGGACAGACAATTTTTTGAAGCTTCTCTGAAGCAATACTTTTATTGCAGGCTTTCTTAATAAACTTCAAGTCTGCAAAAACAACAGGCTGTTTCAAAATGGATCCATTTCTTATCTTCCAAGAGCAATGTTCCAACTACAAGGTAATGAAAAGTAAAATAGCAATTTAGATGCTCTGATTATTTTGATCCACCACTTGAAAGGACTTGTGGATACCTTCTCAATGTTAATTGTTTAATTTCAGACTTTTCCCTGCCTCTAGAAATGGAATATTCAAAAGTATATAAAGCTCATAAAGGTAGTACTTGACTTAAAACCATTCATTTAGTGACTGTTCAAAGCTACAATGGCACTGAAAGATGGGATTTATAACCAGCCCTTATACTTAACGACTGCTGCAGAATCCCTGTGGTCAATTGATAAAAATTTCCACACTTGGCAACTGGCATATCTTTTTGAAGGTTGTGGTGTCCCACAATCATGTGATCGCCATTGGTGACCTTCCCAGCTATTTCTGAAAGCAAAACCAATGGAGGAAGCCATTAGTGACGTAATGACTGCAGTTATTTATTTATTTATTTTGTCAAATACATATTAGATAAAATATATAAGTATAAGCATGAATTGAATACATAAAATGAATACAGTTAAAGGGAACATTAGGACAGGGATGGTAGGCACGCTGGTGCTCTTATGTACGTCCCTTATAGACCTCTTAGGAATGGGGTGAGGTCTTTGGTTAAAGTTTTGGGGATTTTGGGATGAGACCAGAGAGTCTGGTAGTGCATTCCAGGCATTAATGACTCTGTTACTGAAGTCATATTTTCTGCAAGCGAGATTGGAGCGGTTCACTTTAAGTTTGAATCTATTGTGTGCTCATGTATTGTTGAAGTAGTCACTGACAGGAAGGACATTGTAGCAGATGATTTTATGAGCTATGCTCAGGTCATACCGAAGGTGGCGTAGTTCTAAATTTTCTAAACCCAGAATTTCAAGTCTGGTGGCATGAGGTATTTTGTTGAGATCAGAGTCGTGGAGGACTCTTCTTGTGAAATATTTCTGGACGCGCTCAATTGTATTAATGCCGTGTGGGATCCAGACAGATGAGCTGTATTTGAGAATTGGTCAAGCAAATGTTTTGTATGCTCTGGTTAGTAGTGTGAGTAGTGTGAGATTACCGGAGAAGAAGCTACTCAAGATTAGGTTTACAACTCTTAATGCCTATTAAGTTATTGTGATGAAAAAGATCATAAAATCAGGTGTGACTCACTTGACACTAGTCTTGCTTAGCAATGGAAATTCTGGTCCCATTTGTGGTCATACGTTGAGAATATAGGGTGAAAATATGTCCTGGATTTTGATAGACAATCTCTCATGTTTGTCCAGTGCAGCCACAGATTTAAACTGTGAGGAATCCAACAGAATGATAATGGACAATTTATACCAAGGGTCTTCAACTTTGGCAACTTTAAGACTTCAACTCCCAGAATTCCTCAGCCACCTTTGCTGGGAGTTGAAGTCCACAAGTCTTAAAGTTGCCAAAGGTTGGAGACCCCTGATCTATACTAAAGGTCTCCAGATGTTCATTACAGCTTCAGTTAATTCCCATCTGACCATAACCTTCTTATATCTCTTACATTTCATCTTGCTGCCTTTTTTTCCCCTCTGTTTTTTTTCCTGTGCATTCATGGGACCCTTGTCAATGGTTGATCTATAGTTATTGACATTTTCTGCTTTCCTCTGGAAAATTCTAGAATTCAGATGTCTATGGATATTCTCAGTCATCCAGGTCATAGTTGTCCCAAAGGTGCTTTTTTTCAAGAGGCAAAGAAAAAGTTGCCTCTTTATGCTGTAATCATAATCGGTGCTAAAAACATTCAGGGTGGATGTTTGAATTCTAGACCCAAAGGTGGTTTTTCAAGAGGCAACTGGACTTTCTGCTTTTTCTTTGAAGATGTGTCACTTCTCATCCTTCTTCAGTCCAGTTGCCTCTTGAAAAACCACCTTTGGGTCTAGAATTCAAACATCCACCTTGAATGTTTTTAGCACCAATTATGATTACAGTATAAAGCTAACACTACACTACTAACCAGAGCATATAAAACATTTGCTAGACCAATTCTAGAATACAGCTCACCTGTTTGGAACCCTCACCACATCTCTGACATCAATACAATTGAACGTGTCCAGAAATATTTTACAAGAAGAGTTCTCCATTCCTCTGAAAACAATAAAATACCCTATCCCACCAGACTTGAAATCCTTGGCTTAAAAAACTTGGAACTCCGTCGCCTTCGACAAGACCTAAGCTTAACTCACAGAATCATCTATTGTAATGTCCTTCCGGTTAAAGACTATTTCAGCTTTAATTGCAATAATACTAGAGCAACTAATAGATTTAAACTTAATGTCAACCGCTTTAATCTAGATTGCAGAAAATATGACTTCTGTAACAGAATCATCAGTGCTTGGAATACTTTACCTGACTCTGTGGTCTCTTCCCATAATCCTAAAAGCTTTAACCAAAAACTTTCTACTATTGACCTCACCCCATTCCTAAGAGGACCATAAGGGGCGTGCATAAGCGCACAAACGTGCCTACCGTTCCTGTCCTATTGTTTTTCTTTTCTTCTTCATATATATATATATATGTGTGTGTGTGTGCTTATACCTTTATATACTATATAACATTTCTGTATGATAGTTACATATATTGTTGTGACAAAATAAATAAATAAATAAATAAATAAATAAATAAATAAATAAACAGATTTTCCTATTTCAGAACACACACTTTAACTTTCCCCCAAGATGCTGCATTTGGAGTTGACCTGGATGCTGCAACTGGCCCAAAATGAAGCAGATAAATTATTGAAGGGATAATCTAATGCTAGTTTAGCACCACCGCTATTAAAATCTATGTACTACATCCTGCACACTTTCGGTCCCAATTAAAAATGGTGGTTGTGATCTCTAAAGTCCTATATAGGGCATAGGACTAGATTACACTAGGTACTACATTACTCAGGTTGAATCTTCTGTCATGAGAAAACCTACTTAGAATTCATCCTCTGGCTGAGATGTGAACATGGACCAGATTAGGGGTCTTCTCTGTGGTGGCCCCTTTGCTTTGGAACTCCTTACCTTGTGGACATTTGAAGAACTTCTTCTTTCCTGGCCTTCTTGAACAATGTTACAGCCAAAGTATGTACTGTTAATCAGGACCGAATGTTTCTTACAGGGTTATCTATTAGTAGTATCTTCCTTGTTGTTCTTATTTTCCATTGTTATGATGTTGTATGTTGCCTAAGGTCTACTGACTGTGATAGTTTACAGAAACCGTGAAATACACTTTCTTGCATATGGTACACATAAATGCAAACATTACGATAGCCATCATGTTTACAATGTTAAAACTGCTGGGCTAAGAATAGGGAGACCCACGTTGCACCGCCTGCAGCACCACATACATTAGACAAACCAACAGAAGAATAACTGCACGCATTGAAGAACATAAGAACTCAGTCAAAAAAGAGGAACCAACTTCTTCCCTGATCCAACACCTTAAAGACACAGGACATAAAATTGACTTTAAAAATACCAGAGCTATCGCCAAAACTGAACACTTTAACAACAGAATAATCAGAGAAGCCATCGAGATAGAAAAACGCCCACACAGCATGAATAAACTAGATGATACCTCCCGCCTACCAGCCATTTGGAAACCTGCCCTTATTGACAAATGAGTCCCTAACATGAAGAATGACGCAAGACCCACACTCAGGAGTGCCACACCGCATGTCACCCCCACACATCCACGTGGAAAGCAAACTCAAACCCACAACGATGATGAAGCATGACCATGGACCAGAAGCCAGACTGCAGCTGCATCATTAGTCATTTCAAACCCTTCCAATCCATACATGCAGCAGACTGACACCCACCATGAAGATGTAGCACGACCATGATCGTGAAGCCAAACAACAGCAATGCAGCTCACCAACTCAAATCCCCCTGCAACTCAGACCAACCTGAGCACAACCAAGCCACCCCCAACAGAACACCCCACCATCCAATCAGAGCACAGCCAACCCCACCATCCATTCAGAGCACAGCCAAACCCCCAACCAATCAGAACACACCTCCACCCAATCAGAACACAGCCAAGCTCCCAACCAATCAGTTCAAACCCCCACTAGCAGTTAAAAGGAAGAAACAGCTGCGATCATACATTTCTCCTAGAAGCACGAAGCTGTAAACACCCAGCCTTAAGATGACGAATGAGACTTCATTGAACATCGCCAAGACACTTCCAATTTTACGCAGGAGAAAACCCAAATAACCAAAGATCTATATGTATACACACATACACACACACACACACACACACACACACACACACATTTGTAGGTTTTCACGGGTATAAGTATGTAGATCTTGGCATATTCAGGTCTTTTCCCGTGTAAGGTTGAGACTATCTTGGCGACGTTTTGATGAGATCTCACTCATTATCTTCAGGCTGGTGCTTTCAGCTTCGTTCTTGACTCTAGGAGGCGGTGTACAGATATTATGTATTCACCAAAACTGAATGATCACTGGATCCCTTGATTACACCATGCTCCAAGTAACAGGAGCATGGTGAAACTGTTCATGATGAAGTTCATTTTATAACTGAAATCCCCACTTTCAGCAATGCTATGAGAAACAGGTTATTTTCAGCCAAATGGTCGCTAACGTGCACTAGGACCTCAACACACCATCCCAAGATGTAAACCATGATTTATTAATGACCAATACCAACAAGTGATTTAATGTTGAGCAAAACCAATAAATAAGGAAATGTAGAATTTATGCGCTGGAATTTCCCCCCCCCCCCCCCAGCATGTTATCTAAGCCAAAATATATACAACCTTGGTCTTTGAATCAGTGGGAAGAAAAGAATGCTGTAGATAGTTGTTCAAGGAAAGGCAACATGTTGTTTTGCAGATGGTTACTGGCTTATGATTCCCAAGACATTTGACCTTTGATTATGCTAGCGTGGTACTCATTAGATTTGAACTCCTGAAGCAACATCTCAGGGCCACTGCTTTTCTCTTACAGGAAGAATTTTTAGCAGTCTTTAATGGTAGCACACACATTCAAGCGAGATCCTTTTATTCTTTTCCTCTATGGAATTTCAAAAACATTGAATTTCAGCCTACACCATGGTAGTTTGCATTTTGCAATCTGTCAGCCTGATTCTTCAGAATAGGAAATGGAGAGGAATTAAAATAGCTATAACTAAGACAAAAGAAGTCGGGAATAACTGGAAAATTTAGGCTGGAAGCTGCCACGTTACAGGACGGAGAAGAGTTTAATGATATCCAGATTACCAGCAAGATGGTCACCAGCCCAATAAGGTTTGGTTTTATAATAAAAATAGCTGAAATGCTGATGAAACTCCCAAATTTTTTGAAAGGTACTTTATCAGTTAAATCTTGATATGAAGATTTGTTCTATTACTGGGTCAGAATTGCTTTATAGTATGCAGGGAATGGACCTCAATGTTTTCTCATTTTTTAAAGATGGCCCTATAGCAGGGGTGTCAAACTTGATTTCATTGAGGGCCGCATCAGAGTTGTGTTTGACCTTGGGGAGCTGGGGTGGGTGCGGCCAGCTCGACATCACTCATATCGGGGGCACCCATGGTGGCCAAGTGCTAAGGAAAAACTTCCCTCAGACCCTCCCTCACTCTCGTAATCTCCTTCCTTCTCTTTTTTCTTCCTTCCCCTTTTCTTTTTTCCCTTCTTTGCTCTTCCCATTTTTTTCTTTTCTTTTTCCCCCCATTCTTTCTTCTTTCCCTTTCTCCTTTCTTATCCCTTCTTGCATGCTCAAATGCAAAACAGGAAACATTTTTGGGGTTTTTTTTGGTTTCTTTTGCTAGCCCTGTCAGCAAAAACAGGGCCTGTGAAGGAGCACATGGCCCTCCCAACTCCGTTTTTGTTGGCAGAGGCACCATGGACTGGTCCTTCTGTTTCCAGAGTAGCCCTGCGGGCCAGATCTAAGTACCCCATGGGCCACATCTGGCCCCTGGGCCTTGTGTTTGACATCCCTGCCCTATAGCCTCAAAACATATATACTCCACTGGTTTGGAATGAATACACATATCCCAAAATATTTTTTCCCTAACTAACCATGATTACAATGGGATTTTAGTAACTATTATATGTTTCTTGGATTCTTTGTATCATATGTGGTATGAATGGAGAATCAAAAGCTGAATCAATTTTTTCTTGATTTAGAAGTTCTGGTTAAAGTCCGTTGAAAATTATTGACCTTATTGTTTATGGTATTCAGAGTTTACGTAGTTTCAGCCTTTATAATGTATTAAATAATCATTTTAATTGTTATCCTAATAAACAACTTAATAACCCAAGCCCAAAGAACTGAAATTCTTGCACAAATTTAATTCCACATAAAGAAAAACAAAGGAAGACCAGATACGCTGATAAGAATTTTTTATGTTATTCCAATAAAAAATACATTCATACAGAAATATAACAATCTTGCAAAAAACAATTTCAAATAAAATCTTGTAAAACAAATTTTTTTACAAAAATCTTACAAAGAGATTCTTTAGATAATAGGGTGCTTCCAAAAAAAAACCAAAAAACAAAACCAAAAAAACAAACAAACATAAAAAGAAATTTTACGAATAGAAATTTTTTTTTCTGAAATTTCAAGCAATTTTTTTTTCTTTCAGCTTGATTGAGGCTCAGTTATCACCTGAACAAAATGTACTCATTTAACTACAAAACTGATTTCTAACTACTGCAAGAGAATTTTTTTTAAAATAGCAAATGATTATGGCTAAGCAGAAATCATTGCAATCTTACCCTTTCAAGTACAATGCTGGAACAGAAAAACTTGTAGAATGTCTTGATCGAAGGGTGAGTATTTTAATTCATACATGCAGTTAGGAATTTCCCGATCTACGGTATTGTTTTGTCTATGAAATGGCATCTCTCAAGAATGCGGTAAAAAGTGCCCTACATGTATGAAGCGCCACACATCTCTTAGACTTCCGTAATCCGTAGATAATAAAATGTTTTCTTGGGGTAATTAAAAAAAGAAAACTTAAAAAGTGCATTTTTGAGCATATAAAAATTCAAAACACAATGCAGATAAATGTAGGCCTATATATCTCTCAGCCTCAGATAAAATGGATTTGAACATGGTTAGAGGACTATTAATCTACACCATCATTTTCAGGGGGGGGGGGATGCTGCCCCTAATAGCAAGAAGCAAGCTACGTTCTTGTGGAAGGCAGCTTGGAAAACACATTGGGCTTAATGTTTGGGGAACAACTATTTCTAACATCTCATAAAACTGCCTTGCGAATTCAGCTAAAAGGTAAAATACCCGTAGGAATAAATTCACCATCAAGGAGCACATTTCTACATCTTCTCAATAAGCTCAGAGGACAGAAACGGAGAGGTTGAGATTCATTTATTTAATCTTAGCAGAAAGTGTCCATTTTTAAGTAGCCCTCAATTTAATTGCTCCCGTACGATGTAGAAATGGCTAAGCAGGCATCTTTAGCCCTTGGTGTTCCAATTAAATGCCCTTTTTGGGGGGAGATGAAGAGCTCACTGACCACCATCAAGGAAAGCATAAACTAGCAAGAGAAGAAGCAGAGGGCAGCAAAACCCAAAACCTAAAGACAAAAGGCCAAAGAAGGATTGCTGGGTGAACATAGGAGAAAGGAGCTAACCTTCTTAGAGCTTCTAAGAGGACTTTTTCTTCTTCTTTAAAAGCAGCCAAGTGTCTTGCATTTAAAAAGTAATAATTAGAAGAAAACCAACAGAAACCATTTAAGTCCTGTTTCAGCAAAGGGAGTCCAGTGCACTTCGTTTGAACACCAAGAAATTTTTGAGTGTGCAAAAGTGCCTATCGATAGGGAAGTAACTGCCTTCTCTTGTTAAAAACTGTGCACACTGATTGAAGCTCCTCCTCCTTTTCAGGTCTCTGCTAAAAGAAGTTAACAAACAGTAATAATAATAATAATATTAATAATAATAAGCTAACTTTTGTTTGCTTCTTCTCCACAAAATGCAGGAAAAGAGGAAGAATCCTCACAGGCTATGACACTTTACAGCAAAGAACTCAATACAATCCTTAAAAATAATATATTATCTATATATTTTATAGATGTAGACACTCACACATCCACACACGCACACCCACACACAAATATACATGCACGCACACTCACAGCTACAGATACTATAGACACGAATAGATATATACATACGTTATAGATATCCTGCCCACTTGATAATTACTTTTTTTTTTGTTGCTTTTTTTGTATTTTTTGTTTACTTTCCATTTTAATTAAGGGGAAGCTACATATACAGATGTGGACATTGTGCCTTTTAAGAAATCTTTGTTGTTGTTATTGTAGTTACTCCTGCGGTTTTAAAAATGCATGAGCAAAACACAGCATCCTGGATACAGGATCTTTTTGGTGGAGGGAGGGAACTGATGGATTTGTTTGTTTTCTTCCTTAATTTCTTGAATGGGAAGAGGGAAGGATGCAGGACAGGGGCAGGTTGTGCAAGACCAACCTTGTCAGAAGATGGACTCAGGGATGCATTCTTTGTTGGATTATGCCATGAAATTTTCAGTACAGATGTTTATATGGGGGATCACCCAGAATACCAGCTGATGGTCTTCCCACCTCTTCATAATGTACATTTGATACAGTACAAGTGTCAGGTGAAAAGAGAGCCTTAATAAAGCATATATCATTCATACCCCTGTATAAGACCTCCCAAAAGAGAAGTTCAATTTGCATAAGGCACCATTATTAAGGTCAACAGTGCATTAACAGGTAGAAAACCAGAAATTAGACCTCAAGGCATAAATAAAAGATAAGAAGGTAGGTGTTGGAGGCAATGGGGGAAACAGCTGCACGAGTTCATTTTTTTTTAAAAAAAAATAACCATCTCTAATCTACAGTGGTTTTATCCACCCAATAGGACAAAGCAAAAAGTAATTCAAGGAGGAAAAAAAAATACTATTTGGGTTTGGTATGTTATGTAACATTAAATCAATTGCAGTGTAGCAGCTTTGAACTGGAATTGAGAGAGAGAGTGAGTGAGAGAGAGAGAGAGAGAGAGAGAAAGGGAGGGAGGGAGGGAGAGAAAGAGAGAGAGAAAAATGGCAGTCCTGATTACAGAATGGGAAAGCATCTAGTTCTCCAGAACCATGCAATAACCTTTGTATTATAATGAAAGAAGTTATAGGTTGTGTTATATTGTAAATACACAGCTTATACAATGGATTACAAATGAGCTCTGTAGCAAGTCAGACAAGCTACGGGAGACATTGCACATTTAATAGCTGGACCAGACACCAATCGCCTTTCACACAGGATAGGGGCCCATGCCAACACTTCTCTATTCTGATTTTCCTTCCTTCCTTCCCTCCCTTCCATCTCCCCACTTCAGAAACCAAATATAAAAGGGGAAAAAAAAAAAAAAAGGTGCAGACACAATTTCCCCCCTCCCCCGTCAAAAGGATGCACATCCTTCCATCTTACATAACACTCTTCACATGAAGCACTCCCCCCCCCCCCAAGTTAAAAATAAAATTAAAATAAAAAATAATCCCACGTTCAGACAACTTTTTCTCTCTTTCGGTTAGAAAACAACAAGGAACAAATGTTTTGTTTTTTCTTTAAAAAAAATGTGCCTCAGCATCCAGTCATCCAGTAGATCCTCCATAACACACAAGTTGTCCATTCATTAACACTCCCAGTTCGCTCATGGCAGAAGGCGTCGGAAAGCCATTCGGAAGGTTTGGTCCCCTGGGCTGGAGACCTGCACCATATGGTCATTGCAGCCATTTCTTACATGACTTATCTAGCCCTCTAAAAACCTTCCAAGGAAGGGAGGACCTGGAGGCCACTGAGTTAGGGTGCAAAATGGCATGCTTTGGCTGGAATATGCATCTTTTAATCCAAGGCCAGCTTGACCTCGATGCCTCTTAGCCCACAAGCTTCCAATCATTCAGAGATGCCTCTTCATGTGAAGAGCCAGATGGTCAGACCTGGAGAAGCACCTGTCCACCAACAAAGAAAAGACATTTAAGCTCAGGTTACAATGGGGTATCAAGAAATATGCTGGTTTTAGGACACTCAAAGGTACTTTCCAAGAGGCAACTGGACTTCCTTCATTTTCCCTTGAAGACATTCCAAGTCTCATCCAAGAAGCTCAGAACTGAACAAGCTTCTTGGACGAGACGTGAAATGTCTTGGTATGGTACCATGACCTCCACAGACATTTAGATTTAAAGGCAGATTACTGTGCAGCAAGATACTGCCTGCACAGCAGTGGAAGGATCACTCCGCCACATGTCTAGAATGCAAGATACTGCATTGTAGCTAAAGGTTTTGCAACGGAGCTGACACTTCAGCACAGTGATTGTGATCTTGTCAGTCACAAGCCAAACAAACATCTACCTTTATTACTAGAAGAAGCTGATATCAGCATGTTAACACTGCAACAACTCATGGTAGAAGGAATGCAGTGAAGGACATCGCTGTAGCCTTGTAGGTGATCAGAGACTTGTTCAAGTTCAGCACATTAGTCACTGCGACATAACTTTTCTGACTCCCTATCTCCATATCTTTCCAAGGGGGGGGCGGTGTGATACCAGAAATAGTTCAGTTCAATTTGGGGAACTACAGGTTCTCTACATGTCTGCTTACGGCACTGTGCAAAAAGTGGCAAAAATTGGATTTTCTTTTTAAAAAGTGCTCCATGTCATTGGGTCCATCTAACTGAACTGTTGCTAATATTCATAATGTGACTTAATGATTCCGAGGATAATTTAATCTCTCCTCTAGACATCCCACAGAAGCTTCCTAATCGATTTGTCCTACTTCATCAGTTTGAAAGTTGCTCTTTCATTAATCCAGAAATTATCCAGAAATTATTTCAAACACAAATGTTCCAACTGCATTGCGAAGCTGGAATGCTTCCAGGAAAGTTGGAACAGCATTGGAACGTTTCTTGTAAGGTTAAAACAGGACAATTCAACTTTGGGGTTGTTTGTCCATCAAATGTTTTGCATATTTTTTTCAATATGCAAGGGGCCAATTATAGGAATAGAGCTTCCCAAGAAAGATGTCCAATTTTTTTTTCCTGAATATAAAAGAGGCCCTTTTTATATTTAAGATAAAACTATACTATTGTCATCAACAGATCTGCCTGAAATTTGCTGCTTTCTAAGCACAGGGGGAACAAGATAATATAGAACAAAATTCCAACCACATACCTGTCACAGTGATTACACTTAAAAGGTTTTGCACCCGTGTGCTTTCTGAAATGTCTGGTTAGCTCATCACTCCTTGCAAAACGCCACTCACATCCTTCCCATGAGCATCTGTAAGGCTTTTCTCCTGCAAAACAAAAACGAACAAACAAAAAACCTCAGTTACACAGAGGACATACAATATTGTGGAGGACATACAATATTCCTCCTCCAAAGAGGAATGTTGACTCACTGAGCATTTTTTTTTTCAAGAAAAAAAATATATAGGAAACAAAAGTTGCTCATTCTATAGTTTACTAGGTACTTCCAAGAATTCAGATGGATTTTTTTTTGTTTTTTTGCTGACAGTTTTGCTCCAATAGTAAAGCATCCCATCCTGACAAAAAGATTCCAGTAATCTAAACTTTCTGGAATCCTGTGATTCTGAAAATGATTTTTTTTTTAAAAAAAGGACTGAAAACTCAACATGTTAATTCAACTAAGAATAGTTTTTAGATTATCAGCTTTTACAAACACTTTATAAAAATGCTTCTTTGTTTCTTGGGGCCCTAATTAAGAGAGAGGTGTCAATGGAAGTATAAAGCCATATCTTGAGAATCCACTGGACTGAGATGGCTAATAAATCTAAAAAATAAATACATTTTGCCTCCTTTCTTATTAGGACAACCGTTTTGGCTTCAACCATTTTCATCTTCATTCGGAACACTTCCTTACACAGAACTTAAAATAAGCGGTCTGTAAACTCTACCCTACAAGTTATGTTTCCTGCATGGTTTTGTTTCTCTCTGTGTGTATTTTATCCAGTAAGCTCTGCAGAAGCTTTACATGGGCCAAATGGTGGGTGAAAAAGAAAATCAAGGAATAAAATCAATAGCACAATGAGTTTAACATTAGCACTGAAGTGACAGGCCAGAATTTCCACCAACCCCCAATACATTTTAGTTACAGGTTCTGGTTCCTACTTTCCTGATAACTATCACACAATTTACTTTCAGTTTTATAGCACAATGGCTATAGAACACAATAATCCTTCCCCCCCCCCCACTTTCCTCTGTTTACTTTAATTTGTGTTAATTTGTGTTGGGTTAATTGTGAAGTAGAATAGTTCTTCCTTCAAGATGTGAAAACACCATTTATGAGAAGGAGTAACCCTTTTAGCTTGTCTCAAAATGTGAGTACATTTTGCTGTGTACATTTATAAGTGATTTGGTGCATCTAACCAAGAAGTCATTAAAAGCAGGAGAATATTTACGGTCAAAAGCAACCATGGCAGCTTCTTACTCTATGAAAAATTTATACAAGCTCTGATTCCACTCTACATCTTTTCAGGCTGCTCTAGGGAACAGGAATGTATTTTGACATTTGAGTTTCACCAGGACTCTGTAGGTTTATCATGAATGGAAATGCACCACAATCATATGGTCATAAATCAACTGTAATCTTTCAAGGAGTAAATAATGTACTTTGTAAATGATGCATGCAGAAAGTTAATCTGCAGCACAAATACCATAAGTGAACCAGAATTAAGCAAGCACTTAATTAGGGTTTACTGACTAAACCAGAATTGCTTTGGATCACACAACCTACAAACCATATGAAAGTTTTAAGATGATCTGTAATTGGTAATTTAACCAACTGAAACCAGCCATGCACAAACAAATAAATGGACCACCTAGTTTAGATACTAATTTGCAAGAGGGTTATGGAAAAAGAATGAGGAAGTGAGGACCTGCATTCTGGGAAACTTTAGCTGGTATTGCATTATCTAATGGCCCTGAGTTCTTGCTCCAGAAATTGTGTAAGATTATGACACTGTGAAGCATCAAGATCTTCTTTAGCATTATCTGCTAGAGGCAGTTTGGAAGCTAGCCAAATCCAAATGGCCATCTGAAGACTAGTGTTTTTGGGAAACTGTGACCCAAAGATCCTTCTTTATATTTCGGTGTGTACTGACCATGAAAAGCAAGAGGATAAGAGAGAGAATGTTTACACCATAAAGTATGAACCAGCAAACAGCTAGAGTAGACTGTGAAAAGTCCAAGTGGATGGAAACAACCACTAGCAAACCACATTTTGAAGGTGCAAGACACCGAAAAAATATATTAAGAGGAAATGGACTGCAAAGGAAATAGGAACTGGGAACAAACGAAGTTCCCTTCTTACACTCATCTCCTGCCTTTCTCCACAACGGATGTTGCAACATTTCTATGGAGGCGTTCTAAAGGGAATACATGCAGCTGCACCATGCATTCAGTTCCTGGTCTAGGCCTTTCCTGGCCAAGTCATGAAACCATGAATTATGGAAATCATACATGATGCAACTGGACACCATCTAATTTATGAGAGATTATTCTAAGGTCAACAGGCACAGTGCAGAAGGCAAGACGAGTTCATCAGTCCTAGAGGCCATATGAATACTCACCTGTATGGGTACGCTGATGTGCTTTCAGATGTGAACTTTTGGTATAAACCTTCCGGCATCCATTGAAGTGACAGCGATGAACCCGCCTCCTCCCATCAGGAGAGGCATCACTAGTGACCAGGGTACCTTTTTCCACAGTCTTTCCGCCAGTACCAGTACGGATTTTGCCAGGTGAATGCAATTCACTGGGGGCACAATTCCATGGTTGGGAAGATGACTCCTTTCCCAGCTCAGGGGAAGAAGGAGGAGTAGAAGTGACAGATGAATTCAAGTTTCCAGCACTGGCCAAGTTTAAGACATCATTTATGATATCCGAGGTAAATTTTGTTGTAGGAGAAAGTTCCTCGGAACTATCTGAAGATTCACTACTGATATCAGAATTCAAACTGTTAGTCTCTAAAGTCTGATTGTTAAGGTTGTCCTCCTTTGGAGCACTTGCTGTCTTTAGTTCAGATTCTTCCTTCTTCTCCCGTGCCAAAATTATTTTGGTCCACAAATCTTCCTGACTGTCAAATTTTATCTCAGAGGCGGACACGTAGCAGGGCTCACTCTGAAGGTATCGCTCCAGCTCTAAGCAAGTCTACAGAATTAAAAATACATAAACAGATATTTAAAAAATCATTCATGTCTAAGAACATTCTGAAAAATTTAGCAGGAACCCATGCACACTCAAAGAGAGGAAGAGTTTATTTCTGGTTGCTAGCATGGTTTAAAGTTAAAGGCCATTCAAGTTTCAACTGATGAATGTTCCAAGAAAACAGTGTAATTCTCATGAACTTGTCAAGAATGCAGAGTCAAAAATAGTAACCCAGCTACATTCTTTAGGCATTTCCCTTATGAGTTAACTAAACAGGCATCCCGTAGAAAGATTTCAGTGGGATTAGCTTTAAAGGCAATGCTACCTTCTCCAAATTTTATTTAGGTTATTTTATTAAATAACATTGACTTTAAAAAAAATTCAACTGAACTCCCATCACGTGGACAAAAATTATGGTTCGCACTCTAAATTTAAGCATGTGTTGTGGCTGATTTTTACAACTTCTAAGCAAAGACATTTCCTGTGCATGAGAACTCAGCCTAAGGGACACACTGAAAAGAATGTCCAAATATAAGGCATGAGTCAGTTATAAAGTGAGACATTTCTTGCAGAGGCAGTAGGAACATCATCAGCAAAATCCCCAGATTTCTAACAGGACAGTGAATAAAAGAGACGAAAGGAAAAAAGCATGGAAAACTACAACTTTTAAGGTGCTAATGCTGATTCCAACAAGGAAGGAGAACTTTATCTGCTGGCCAAGAGTGGCTTGGTTATGAGTCATTCCCTTATTTCTTTTACTCAATGCCAAAAGAGACTTCCTTTTAAAATTTATGACTCTCTGCCAAGAATGCTCATGGTTCAAATCTACACGCAACAGGACAGGTTTTTTTTGTTTTTTTTTTAAATCCTCACTAAAAGACACCAACAGGACTTTGAACAGCATAGTGAAAGGCTGGCCCTGCTAATTGTATTGTATTATGAATCAGATTCTGGGCAAAATGGTCAGTCTAGCGTGTGTTGAACAAGAGCCCTTCCTCCACAATTGTGAGAGTGAAATAAAATGCTGCACTCAAACATGCACGCGCGCACACACACACACCATTTCAGCATCAATTTAAATTGGTCATAGTACCCTGTTAACTTCCACACTTACTTCTCCTGACAATTATCTGGACATAAGCTTCATTAAATTGAGAAACTCGCTCCGAGAGAAAGGTGAATTAGATTGTACGTTGCTAAAATCTTTGCTTATAGGGGGAAGGGGTGCTTATAGGGGGAAGAGAAAGCAAAATATTCTCTCTGTGGTCAATATTTTTAGGTCCCTCTATAATGATTGTGGCAAACCTTCCAATATCTTACAAAGGTAGAAAACGTATAGAAAGAATAGGTTTAACATTCAGGAATAGATTTAAAATTCCCCCTATTGGTCAAACTAATTTTGAGAATGAGCTGGTGGAAAGGGGGGGGGGCTAAAATGATTCTGAAAGCTATAAAGAGCCAAATAGTAAAATCCAACCCCCCAAAAAAACATGTTAGACCCCTTTATAATGCGGGGGGGGGGGAGAGAGCGTTCTATGTAGACTGCCAATCCTCTGAAAAAATTGGTAGTGTGTCATATTTCAAGCTCCAAAATCAGATTTTCAAGCCTTACAAACGGAAAACCCAGATGAATTAAATTGGGTTAGAGAAAGCAATCATTACAGTAATGGAGGCAAGTAAACATGTCTTCTCAGTCCCACAATCCGAGGGAAAATCCCATAAGCAAAGCAAAAAACAAAACAAAAAAAACGTTTGCCAGTGTTTGGAATCAAATGACAGGGACTAAAAACAACAACAACAAAAACTTGTCTATTAAAGGCAACATGCCTCAGATTTTCCTCTATTAGGATTCATAAGGTGAAGTGGGGGAATCATTGTCATATGACTGACAACTCGTTCTGCGGGAGGGGGCCGTTTTAAAAAAAGCTGTACATGATCCTGCCATAAAAATAGTACAGTACTGAAAGAGAGGGTCAACCCCCCCACTTCTTGCGAGAAGATATTCGTGGGGGGGGGGAGAGGGAAGGGGAAGCACGGAGAGCAACTATTTCTAAACAGAACTGTTTGGATGACAAGTTCTCCTTATAGCAATTGGCTTTGTTTCAAAAAAGGAGGGGGGTGGAAATAGAGAGGAGAGTGGGGGGGGGGAATAAACTTTTTTATTATTATTGTTATTATTTTATTTTGCCAAGAGTCGGGACAGGCAAATGAGAAAGGCAGAAACTTGGCAACCCGATTCGATTCCAAGGTATGATTTTATTTAGAGTATTAGCCAGCTTTTCATTCTCTTTAAGGGGTTTTGAAGTCTGTATCGGTGAGAGCCGGGCACAGCGCGAGCAAACAAGGGTTCAAACACACACACAAAACACACACACAAAACACACACACACATACAGCCGCTGCTCACAAGTTCTGACAGCCACGTCCACTGAGAAAGGGGGGGGGGTTTAACCAGAACTAGCATGCATTTTTTTAAAGGGGGGGAATAATTAAATAACACACATGCCCTTCGCTTGCTAATGGCCAAAGATTAAAATAAACCGAATTTCGATCTTTGTCCTGAAGCAATCTTTTGATCCGGGAAAATAATATATATTTTTTTAAAATTTAAAGAAGCTCTGAAGCTTACGCATTGCTTGTGGTCCCCAGCGTTTAAAAAAACAAAAACAAATCCCGACATGGTTGCAAACATATAGCCCATCCTCCTTTACCTGTTGCCAGTATTCCTCCAGAGATGGCAAGGCGGAGAAGTAACCAGTGTCGTGAACAATCTGGAGTTCCTGAAAGATGCTACACATTGGTAGTACATCCATGCCTCTCGTGGGGGGGAAAGGGGGACGGGTAGGGAAGAAAAGTTGCAACCAGGAGCCCTCCGGCAAAGACGAGCGTCCGATCGCTGGGGTCTTTTTTTTTTCCCGCAGGTCGGAAGAGCAGAGCAGCTCCGGCTCTCGGCTGTAATTGCCACAGCAGGTGACGGTGACAGAAATACAACCGGCTATTTACAAAAGTCTCACTTCCTCCTCCTCCTCCAAAGACCACCGAAATCAAAGCAAAAAAAAAGAAAAAAAGAATAAAATCACAAAAAAAGGGGGAGAAATATCACCCAGCAGAAAGTACCTTAAAGGGGAAAAAAATAGCAATCTACGGCTAAATATATATATATTTAGATATATATAAAATTCCTGTTCAGAATTTCAGACGAAGTTTTTTTTTAATAATATATATATATATATATATATTTATATATATATATGTATGAGTATATATATATATAAACGTATATATATTTCAAATAATATTAAAAAAAGCAAAGTTTCATGCAAAGTTTAATTGCACAGCAATAGATCAAAGGTTCTTTTTTTGGCCCTTCTCTTTTGGCTGGTTGGCTTTCGTTGTTTTCGCTTTTTTCTGTAGCTTTTTTTTTGCAGTCTCCTCGATGCTGCTGTCGAGATTGCCTTCCACTCCTGGGGCTCTCGCTCGCTCGCTCTCGCTCGCTCGCTCGCTCGCTCGCTCTCCAGAAGATAGTTGCCGAGAAGCCTACTCAATATTTGCAAACACCGAGGTGACTGCAAATGTAACCCGCTGCAAAAGTTCCCTTTCAAAAGCTCTCCTTGGCCGCCACCTCCCCCTCCTTCTACTCCCTCCTCTTTTCCCCCCTCCCCTTCTGCTGAAAGCCACACTCGCTCCTCCCCTTTACTCCTCTCCCTCTGCCCCCCGCCCTCCGCCACCTCGTGATCCCATTACGCCGGCTCTGAATGCTGCCCAATCTATAACAACAAACTCGTTACACCGCGTTCCAATGATGTCAGACTAGCCCAATGGCCGCGCGCGGCGCATCTCGGCTCCTCCTGGCGTGACCGAACTTCTCCGTGACGCCTCACCCCATTGGTCCGATTCGAAATTCGACCCGTCCTGATTGGCCCTGGGAGCGAGAGGCTATTTTTAGAAGGGTATATAAGGCTGGAAACCCGTTTTAGAGAAGCGACTCAGAGTGAGAGCGTTTGCTTGTTGTTTGTCGTTGCTGGGGGTTTTGGGGGAGGGGGAAAGGAGTCGCTGTAGTGCCGAAAGTGAAATAGGGAGGCGCTGCTAAGCCGCACACGGAGCGCTTAGGACAGTAACTGAAGATGTTAAGCAATTCGCACAAGTTGCAATAAACAAACGTGGGTACAGCATGATACCTAAGCAGGCTATTTGGTCTGCAAAATTCAGGACGGTTGCTACATCGCGGCGGAAATGTCTTTTTCCTGCTGTCTAGTGGCCGTCCGGATTTTGGAAAATATTTAGAAAAAAAAAATCCTGGCTGCGTTTTATATCTGACATTCAATCCTGCAACCAAACCCCCGAAATTAGATAGGAAAGGAATTATTCTTTTCTTGCACGCGTCTTTTTCCAAACATCAAACCTGCCCCGCCCCGTATTTTAATTTAAATATGATTTATTCCTTATGATTTATATTGATATTGATTGTTCCTGATTGCTTATTTGTACCCTATGATTATCATTAAGTGTTGTATCATTAAGTGTTAAATTTGTACCCTATGACCATCATTTGTGTTGTAAATGTTGTACCTTGATGAAGGTATCTTTTCTTTTATGTACACTGAAAGCCTATGCACCAAGACAAATTTTATTTATTTTATTTATTTTAAGATTATATTGTATATAAACATATATGAGTAAATATAAGGAGGTACAAGCATATATATAGAAAGAAGAAAAGAAAAACAATAGGACAGGAACGGTAGGCACGTTTGTGCGCTTATGCACACCCCTTATGGTCCTCTTAGGAATGGGGTGAGGTCAATAGTAGAAAGTTTTTGGATAAAACTTTTAGGATTGTGGGAAGAGACAACAGAGTCAGGTAAAGTATTCCAAGCACTGATGATTCTGTTACAGAAGTCATATTTTCTGCAATCTAGATTAAAGCGGTTGACATTAAGTTTAAATCTATTAGTTGCTCTAGTATTATTGCAATTAAAGCTGAAGTAGTCTTTAACAGGAAGGACATTACAGTAAATGATTCTGTGAGTTAAGCTTAGGTCTTGTCGAAGGCGACGGAGTTCCAAGTTTTCTAAGCCTAGGATTTCGAGTCTGGTGGGATAAGGTATTCTATTGTTTTCAGAGGAATGGAGAACACTTCTTGTAAAATATTTCTGGACTCGTTCAATTGTATTGATGTCAGAGATGTGGTGAGGGTTCCAAACAGGCGAGCTATATTCTAGAATTGGTCTAGCAAATGTTTTATATGCTCTGGTTAGTAGTGTAGTGTTTTTGGAAAAGAAGCTACGCAAGATTAGGTTTACAACTCTTAGAGCCTTTTTTGCTATGTAGTTACAGTGGGCTTTGGCACTTAGATCATTTGACATGAAAACTCCAAGGTCTTTAACGGGGTGGGGGTCATCTGTAAGGTCATCTGTAAGGTAAGGCAAAGCTGGCTGAGGAACTGTGGCAGTTGAAGTCCACAAGTCTTAAAAGAGCCAAGTTTGCAGACCCCTGCCCTAGTGGGTTCTACTTACCTTTACTACTGGTTCGCAACAGGAGCACGTACGCATGCGCAGATCATCAATTATAACATCCGGGTGGGTGGGCGGAGCCTCCCGCCACTTTTACTACCAGTTCTATAGAACAGGATAGAACCGGGAACAACCCATCACTGGTACAATAACAGAAGAGGAAAAGAATGCTTCCTCTTTCACACACATACTTCTCCCCGTTATGTTAACCATTTACTGGCTGGCTGACTGCTTCTGTTAAGAGAAGCTTTCATAAGGATGATGATCCATATATAATGTAATTAATCAGAATGCCTTTGTATTAAGAGTGTGATCCCGAAGTCCAAAATTCTTTTAAACAGTTCAGTGTAGTCGGAGGTGAGACAACCTCATGCTGAAGCCCATTTTGTCACATCTGGCTAATTGTTAACCAGGCTTTTTTTTAAGGGAATAACAGAGTTGGAAAGGATCTTGTAGGTCATCTAGTCCAACCCCACCCATCCCTGCACAAGCAGGAGACCCTCCACCATTTCTGAAAAATGGCAGTCCAATCTCTTCTTGAAAGTCTCAAGTGATGACGCTTCCACAACTTCCGAAGGCAACTTCTGTTCCACTCTCATTTTCAGAAAATTTTATCTTGATTTCCAGGTTGAATCTCTCCTTGTTCAGTTTCCATCCATTATTCCTTGTCTGGCCTTCAGGTGATTTGGAAAATAGGTTGCCCTCCCCTCTGGGACAGCCCCTCAAATATTGGCACAGTGCTGTCATGTCACCTTAGTCCTTCTTTTCATCAGGTTAGACATATCCAGAACCGTTCTTTATATGTTTTAGCTTCCAGTCCCCTAATCATCTTGGTTGCTCTTATCTGTACTCTTTCTAGAGTCTTGACATCATTTTTATAATGTGACCAAAATTGGATGTAGTATTCTAGGTGTGGTCTTACTAAGGCTTTATAGAGTGGTATTAGTACCTCACATGATCTTGATTGAATCCCTCTGTAATGCAATTTAGAATTGCATTAGCTTATTTGGCCGCCGCCGCACACTGTTGGCTCTTATTTAATTGGTTGCCCACTAAGACTCCAAGAATCATCTCCTTTAAGCCGGTCCTGGCTCCTGCTGATCATATGGTTATACCTGATTAAATTTCTTGGCAACAACAGTTGTTTGCCATTGTCTTCAGGGATATTTTGTTCAAAGTTGGGATTTCCTAGTGGTTTTCCAACAGGGCCTCAGTTAGGTCTGTTTAGCTTTGTCAAGATCTGCAAGGGACAAGCTTATGTTACCCAAACGCTTGGCATTTCAGAAGTAAAAAAACAGTTAATACATCAAGAAGCACTCTGTGTTTAAAGCACACATTTTAAAAATGTGTTTCTGTCATGATTGCAGATAAATAGTGAACTTAAACACCCAATGGATCACCAAATCAGATCATTCATTAGCTTTTCAAGATCAGGCAAAGTTGGCTAGCTGCTGAGATGTCAACATGAGCTTTTGGTATGATCCTCCTGCTTTTTATAAATTATGGCCAGTAGCTTAAAAATAACTCTTAACCAACATATGTCTCATATAGTCAGGGATCTAAAAATTGTCATTTTGCATAGGTTTAGTCCTTGACTTACTTCCATTTGTTTAGTGACTGTTCAAAATTGTAATGGCACTGAAAAAAATGACTTATGGCTGTTTTTCACATTTAAAACCATTGCAGCATTCCACTGGTCACATGATCAAAATTTGGACACTTGGCAACAGGCATTTATGCATGAATGTTGCAGTGTATTGGGGTTACGTGATCACTTTTTGTGACCTTCTGATAAGCAAAGCCAATGGGGAAGCCAGATTCATTTAATAGTCATGTTACTCACTTAACAACTGTAGTGATTCATTTAACAACTGTAGCAAGAAAGGTCGTAAAATGAGACATCTCACTTAACAACTGTATTGCTTAGCAACATAAATTTTGGGTTCTATTGTGATCATAAGTCAAGAACTATTTTTATAGGAATTGCGATTTCACAAGCAAGGAATTGTTGGGGCATCACATTTTGCTAATTCTTAAGCCATGGAGTAAAAACCACAGTGACCAAGTCCAGTTTTATTGCTGGTTGATAAAATATGGTTTCTTGAATCCCACCAGTAAAATGCCTCTGTGGTTAGCAGGATCAGTAAATTTAGCTAAATTCAAATACAGGTAGATCTTGACTTAGTACTCATCGCTTAGTGGTCTTTCAAAGTTACAACAGACCCCCCTGAAAAGATACTTGCAAACAAGTTCGCTCTCACAGAGAGGAACTTCTCAGGGTGCCGTCCACCAAGCAATGTCGGCTGGCGGCCCCCAGGGGAAGGTCCTTCTCTGTGGGGGCTCCCACACTCTGGAACGAGCTTCCCCCGGGTTTACGCCAAATACCCGACCTTGGACCTTCGCTTGTGAACTGAAGACACATCTTTTCACTCGCGCGGGGCTGGCTTAAGTTTTATCGATTTTAAATTTCTTATTACTAATTTTAAATGGGGTTTTAGTTTTTTATATATTTTAAAGTTTTTAGGCTAATTATAATAAGTTTTTTAACTTGCATTTTAAATTGTATATTGTATTGTCTGTTTTTTACTTTTGCCTGTACACCGCCCTGAGTCCTTCGGGAGAAGGGCGGTATAAAAATCAAATAAATAAATAAATAAATAAATAAAAGTTCCAACA
Source organism: Ahaetulla prasina (assembly GCF_028640845.1). Classification (NCBI taxonomy): domain Eukaryota; kingdom Metazoa; phylum Chordata; class Lepidosauria; order Squamata; family Colubridae; genus Ahaetulla; species Ahaetulla prasina. Next base: position 132,861,560 of record NC_080542.1, on the reverse strand, counting down.
GCCCCTTCCTATGGTCACGTGACCACATTTTAGGCATTCGGCAACTGGTCCATTTGTAGTGCCCTGTAGTCATGTGAGCCAAATCAACAATATTTTTGTCAAAACCAGCACTGAACTTCCTGTTTTCAGCAAAAATGCCTCATAGCAAACAATGAGTTTGCTTAACAACCACAGATTCACTTAATGCCTGTGTGATTCGCTTAATAACTGGTGTGAAACTGGGTCGGTCACATGACCTGCTTTACAACCATCCAGTGGTGAAATCCTTCGTGGGTTGCCAATGGTTTGGTGCCCGCACATGTACAGTGTGTGCCAAACGCACGCCGCCTGCATGCACATGCGCAGCGCATGACAAATGTATGCTGCACGTGCACACATGCGCAGTGCACACCAAACGCATGCTTCGCATGGAAAAAGGAGACTTAAGAAGGTAGGTAGAACAGTGGGGGGGAAATAGCTGTGCTGCACAATTTAGATTTGCTAGAAGGCAGGATTTCCTGCTTTCTAGTGAATATAAATCGTGCGGCACAGCTGATCATCAGAAATACTGGTTTGGACAAATCAGTAGCTTTTTTTTTTTTTACTACCGGTTCACCCAAGCTGGTAGCTTTTATTACTATTGGTTCGCTCGAACCGGTGCAAACCAGTAACATTTCACCCCTGCAACCATCATGACTTAATGTCTAAGGGCAGGCTCCATTATGGTTTTAAGTTGAGGACTTATAACTATAATGCATTATGCAGGGTTTGAAAGCCAAAAGGAAATGAAAATCTTGCAGTCAATTTTCTAAGGGCTTACCATAGGTCCATATCCTTTGCTGCTGGTGGCAACTGCATCCTGGGGGGCAGGGAACCTAATAAAAAGCAAAGGGAGGTTATGACGTAGGTAGAAACCTCAATGCCTTTCTCGCGTTTGCAAAAAGCACCGTCTTGCAATGGTGTGAGGGTGAACTTCTCTGCCCCATTTTATTATTTTATTTTTTTTATTTAATTTCTATACCGCCCTTCTCCCGAAGGATTCAGGGCGGTTTACAGCCAACATAAAACAGATTCATCAATAAATTAAAAATAATTTTAAAAATCTAATTCAATTAGGCCAAATTCCGTTAAAACTATTAATAAAACGATAATAAAACCCAAGTTAAAAGCTATATTACAATTAGGCCAGCCCTGCGCGGTAAAACAGAAAGGTTTTGAGCTCTCATCTTTGTGGTCTCCCAGAGCAAACTGTCGGTGTTCTCTCTGAGCGCATTTGGTTATGGAGAAGTTTCTCTCCATGTCACTGTTTGCTGCAAAGCAGTTGGTATCATAGGGATTATTATTACTTTCATGTCCTGTGGAGCTTGATCATGTCAGCCCTCACAACAGGAAGTTATCACCAACGGTGTGACAACATGATTTATCACTAATGTCCAAAAAGAACAGAAGCAGTGGAAGAAGGAATGGCTGTTCATGCAAAAGCATAGAATCGGAAGGGCAGGGATGAAAATTTTTGAAACCAAAGCTGTATTAGATCCTTAATATCTGGGCTGGGAGTGGGAATTTAGGCTGAGACGCCTGAGAGAGAAATAATTTTTATGCAACATTTACTCAGTATGGACTAAACTGTTTTCTCCAGTATTAACCGAGTTTTCTGCACTTGAACACCAGCCTGAGCCATCAACTAAGCATAAGATCCTGAGAACTCCACAGCATCACTATGAGCAAAACCAGATGGCTGCGTTAAAGTGCTATTTTCTTTTCTTGAGGCAGTAGAAAAATATGCTGGGATAAACTGTCCTCATTGCTGATCTCTGTTCTGCTTCATTGTCTCAGCTGTGACTTGTAGTGCTCTTAATGTGGGACAAGTTAAGGAAAGGAAAGGAATTGCTGGGTTTCCCTGGCTTTGTTTTCTTACCAAGAATTGCAGGAAAATAATCACTAGTTAGTTAGTTAGTTAGTTAGTTAGTTAGTTAGTTAGTTAGTTAGTTTTGATGCAGTGGCACAGTGGCTAAGACGCTGAGCTTTGTTGATCGAAAGGTCGGCAGTTCAGTGATTCGAATCCCTAGTGCCACGTAACGGGGTGAGCGCCCGTTACTTGTCCCAGCTTCTGTCAACCTAGCAGTTCGAAAGCATGTAAAAAATGCAAGTAGAAAAATAGGGACCACTTTGGGGTGGGAAGGTAACAGCGTTCCATGCGCCTTTGGCATTTAGTCATGCCGACCACATGACCACAGAGACATCTTTGGACAGCGCTGGCTCTTCGGCTTTGAAATGGAGATGAGCACTGCCCCCTCAGAAAAAATAATTGCTACCAACCTGCCTTCCATTGAGGACCTGTATACTGCACGAATCAAGAAGTGGGCCGTGAAAATATTTACAGATCCCTCACAGCCAGGACATAAACTGTTTCAACTCCTACCCTCAAAACGACGCTATAGAGCACTGCACACCAGAACAACTAGACACAAGAACAGTTTTTTCCCGAAGGCCATCACTCTGCTAAACAAATAATTCCTTCAACACTGTCAAACTATTTACTAAATCTGCACTACTATTAATCTTCTCATTGTTCCCATCACCAATCTCTTTCCAATTATGACTGTATGACAGTAACTTTGTTGTTGGCAATCCTTATGATTTATATTGATATATTGACCATCAATTGTGTTGTAAATGTTGTACCTTGATGAACGTATCTTTTCTTTTATGTACACTGAGAGCATATGCACCAAGACAAATTCCTTGTGTGTCCAATCACACTTGGCCAATAAAAAAAAATTCTGTTCTATTCTATTCTATTCTATTCGATTCGATTCTATAGTCAGGAATGACTAGTACATATGGGCAAGGAGAACCTTTACTTTTACCATAATCACTAGTTACTGTGTTTAAAATCTCTTCAATCTGGAAAAGGTATAAAGTTGGATGGGGAGGTGATAGACAAGCGTCGGTAGGTGGATCTATGTAAAAACAGAACATTACTGAATAGTGGGATCTTGGGTACTTCTAAATGAGAGCTAAACCCATGTCTAGATTGGTGCTTGGCTCTATTTAAAAGCAGAGCATTACAGAATATGGGGGTCTAGTGTACTTCTGAAGGAGAGCTGAAATCATGTCCCAAAATTAGATGGAAAGTTATAGGGATGCCTTAGGGTGAAGTGAGAGAGAACAGTTTGATGAATAAGCACCTTGCTTGACTACCTCTGCAATGGAGTAACACTTGGAGCTTCGCTGCATCCAGAAGTAGGTAACAGATGTTCATGGAGGACATTTAGTTGTGATTGGCCTACGTATAATAATAGCAACCATTACCTTGGGCACCTAGAGGTACCGAAGTTGAAATGGGATGGGCAAAATGAACTGCCCCCTGCAAATTAAAACAACAACAACAACAACAAAAACAGATAAAATAGGGACATGCAAAATCCATTGCCAACAATGGATCACCTTCCATGTTAATGTAGGTGGCAAGTGCCGATGTGGAAGGCCAAAGCAAAGATGGTAAGATAACAGTAAATGTGGAGATGAAAAATGCCCAGTTGGGTTGGGATGTTGCATGTGATTGCACAAGATGGTGTTTGTTGACCTGAAAAGCAGACCCTGCAGTTGCAGGAAAACCAGGAGGAGGAGGAGGAGGAGGAAAGAAGAGAAGAAGAAGAAAAAAAGAGAAGAAGAGAAAAGCAGAGGAAAAGAAGAGAAGAAGTGGAAAAGAAGGAGAAGAAGAAAAGAGGAGAAGAAGAAAAGGAGAATGAGGAGGAGAAGACAAGAGAAGGAGAAGAAGGAGAAGGAGAGGGAGAGACTAAACCAATATAGACCTGGCTTTCTAGCTGAAACTGCCTTATATACAGTAGAGAGGAATAGTGTTCTCTGAAAAGAATGCTAAGTCCATGCCTACCAAATAGGTCCAGCAGTCTTTTGAAAGAGAGTTAAACCCATCTTTCTAAGGAAACTGTGTAAGATCCTGATAAGTGTTTTAGAAAATTGCCTACCAGGCATTAAGCCCTGCAGATGCATCATTGAAAGCTACTTCTGGAGATGAGACAAAAGACAACATCATGAGGACATGGCAGGAAAAATTAGTCTCAGACACCTTTGTGACATTGCTAAATGAGGGGGAGGAAGAACCTTTAAGCTGCAACAGAGGGATCAGCTAAGGGTTCAGTATGAGAATTAGCATGATCAAACTCTGATAGTCTCCTAGCCACCCAATTTCAGCTAAACTTGGATTTCCTGTATCCCTGCATAAATTAATGTTCCTTACAAGAAACCATTTTCAGGCCATTGTAGCCAATGGGACTTGTATTCTACCATTTTGGAAGATAGCTATGTGGGGAGGTTGTCTTATCCATTTGGGATAGAGATAGCGCCAACTCAGTAAGCTCAAACTGCCCAAGGAGCTGCTGATCCAATTCTACAGAGGAATTATTGAGTCTGTCATTTGCACCTCTATAACTGTCTGGTTCGGTTCTGCAACCCAACAAGAAAAACACAGACTTCAGAGGATAATTAGAACTGCAGAAAAAATAATTGCTACCAACCTGCCTTCCATTGAGGACCTGTATACTGCACGAATCAAGAAGAGAGCCGTGAAAATATTTACAGATCCCTCACATCCAGGACATAAACTGTTTCAACTCCTACCCTAAAAACGACGCTATAGAGCACCGCACACCAGAACAACTAGACACAAGAACAGTTTTTTCCCGAAGGCCATCACTCTGCTAAACAAATAATTCCCTCAACACTGTCAGACTATTTACTGAATCTGCACTACTATTAATCGTTTCATAGTTCCCATCACCAATCTCTTTCCACTTATGACTGTATGACTGTAACTTTGTTGCTGGCAATCCTTATGATTTATATTGATATATTGACTATCAATTGTGTTGTAAATGTTGTACCTTGATGAAGGTATCTTTTCTTTTATGTACACTGAGAGCACATGCACCAAGACAAATTCCTTGTGTGTCCAATCACACTTGGCCAATAAAAAATTCTAATTCTAATTCTAACTTACAGTAGTTCATTTAGTGACAGTTCAAACTGAAAGAAAGTAACTTATGGCCATTTTTCACACTTATGATTGTTGCAAATCCCCATGGTCATGTGATCAAAATTCAGAGAACTGAGTCACATTTATGACGGTTGCAGTGGTCATGGGATCACCTATTGCAAATTTCTGACAAGCAAAATCAGTGGGGAAGCCAGATTCATTTAACAACCATGTTGCTAAATGAACAACTGCAGCTGTTCACTTAGCAATAGTGGCAACAAAAGGTCGTAAAATGGGGCAAAACTCACTTAACAATTGTATTACTTAGCAGTAGAAATTTTGGGTTCAGTTGTGGTCACAAGTTGAGAACAACCTGTACATTAACTACCCTCTTCCTGACTTTAAAAACTAAACGTAGATTGGTGTTCAAGTACATGTTTAGGGCAGAAAGTATATTTAACTAACCTGATGTTATCTATTAGAACTGTTACACTTTCATTTTTGCATTCATAATTTGGTTTTCTTCCAGAGGTGCCAGTTGTAAGATAAACAAACCGTAAGGAAAAACGTTAAATCGCTCCTCCTTTTTCTTTTTTTTTTCTGTATTTAAGTGACATTCCAGAACAATTTTGCCATGTGTTTGCATTGTTAGCTCTGGAAGTTGGTTTGTTTCTTTGTTTATCAAACAAATTTAGGTACTGCCCGTCTCAACTCACAGAATGACTTTGGAAGTAGATGGAAATTAATTCGTGGCATTGTTAAACTGTAGAATTCTCTGAACTAAAAACATTGTGCACAGAGAGCTAGAGAAAAGTGTATCGGTGCAACAGTGGTGGGTTTCAAATTTTTTTACTACCGGTTCTGTGGGTGTGCCTTGGTGGGCGTGGCAGGGGAAGGTTACTGTAAAATCTCCATTCTCTCCCCAATCCACAAAAAAATCCCCATTTCCTTCCGATCAGCTGGGACTTGGGAGGCAAAGAATAGATGGGGTGGAGCCAGTCAGAAGTTTTACTACCAGTTCTCCAAACTACTCAAAATTTCTACTACCGGTTCTCCAGAACTGGTCAGAACCTGCTGAAACCCTCCTCTGCAGTACAAGTGAGTTTGCTAATGATTTAGAAAGACTTATTGCACATCTTATGAAAACATTTTAGGAGGCAATTCAGCATCTTGTTGGTACTGGTTTGTTCAAAGTATTCAGGACTGTCAATCCTGCCTTCCTTCTGGATGGTGACACATTCTCTCATTTTCTGCATTTCATTAAGATAGCCAAAAGCTTCAGAAATTACACAATTGTTGAGGTTATCTTGTCTTTTAGCTTTTACTTTTGTGGGCTCAGAAGCTAAGCAGGAATAGATCTAGTTAATATTCAAATAATATTTCAAACTGAAATCACCATGATTTCAATTCCAAAAGCTAGACTGGAACTTTAAAAAAACAAAACTGTAAAAAAGTGATAGAAAGCATCTATTCCATATTTTGAAGGGGGAAAAAAAGAACTTTGCATGTGTCAATAAAGTCAAAACGACTTGAACTTGAGACAGAACACTTCTTTCCTTTCCTTTCCTTTTGAAGTCAGTTGTATTGATAGTTAACTTTCTTAACTTTCATTTTCCTTTATCACTCTTCTGAATCTGTTTAATCTAAAGCATCTGGAAATTCCTTAAAGTCTGATTCTGAATTAGGAAAAAAATTCTTACTGGTCCTTGTGATGGGGATCTCTCTCTCTTGTGTTTTTTTGTCTCTCTGTCTGTCTGTCTGTCTTTCTATCTCTCTGTCTCTCTGCTTTTCTCTGTCTCTCTCTCTCTGTCTCTCCCTCTCTCTGTCTCTCTCTCTCTGTTTCTCTCTCCATCCTCTGATGAATATAGGCTTTGCAATAATATTTTAGCTGCTCTTAATATTTTTTAAAAATATATGACTTGTTTTGTAGAAACTGTAGAATTTCTGCAAGCACATTGTAGATAATAATCACAGTGCAATTCAGTGGAAGTCTAATGAAAATATATGTTTAAGTGTTCAAATAGTTGCAAAAATAATGTGTTCAGATGACTATAAAAGGGAGATAGAGTAGTGGTGAAATAAAAGATCCACATTAAGTGTTTCTACCTATGTGGTATGGTCTTACTGTAATTGTACTCCTTCAGATGTAGAAAGAAGAAAGGAAGGAAGGAAGCTACATGTACTACAAAAATCCATTGATAAGTAGCAGATAAGTGTGTGAAGAACAGCTCCTAATCTTTTACACTTGGATACTCAATTTCTCCACTTTTTGATTATTTAACTAATTTATTATTTCTCCATTTTAATGATCAATAATGATCAAATACAGGAATAATTCCTTTTGTTGTTGTTCTTTTTTTTTTTTCAATGGTGGTTAAACATTCCTTATTCTTGCAGATTTTATTCCCCCCCGCCGCAATTTCTAACAATGAGTGAAAAATCTAGACATTTGGGGGGTATTTTGTAACTAAAGGGGAAAAACACTCCTTCTATGTATAACTTCATTAAGGAGAAATGTTTATTTTGAATTTTTAAGGAAGGAAGTCCAAAAGCATTTTTGGATGGAAAAACCCACATGCCACTTGATTGAAGGTGACACAATCTTTCCAAGCACGCCCCCTTTTCACAAAAAGAAGTGAGTTACAAGGAGATTTTACAATGTTTAACTTTTTGTGGGAGAAACATGCATTCCTTGGAACTGGTTTCAATACAAGTTGAATGTAACCACATAAATAGTTGCAACTCATCCATGCTTCAGTTGCATACAATGGGAAAAAAAAGAGACAAAGAAAAGTACTTTCTTTTGTCCCTGAATAATCTTTCCTAACCTTTGTCCTCCAGATGTGTGCAATTTCTGAACATCTGGAGCACACCATGTTGAAGATTTATAGAGTACTGTATGTAAAAACACAAGCTCTCTGTTCCCATCCCCCCTCTCAAATTCAGTTACATTAGATAACCATATTATGCTTATGGTTTGACATATAAAAACATATAATTCTGGCCAATCTGTGATACTACATCATTCTTATATCCTGCTCTTGCCGTACAAAGTAAGAAAACCTATTTTAATGTGTGGGGTTTTTTTTTTTCAAACTTTCTTTCTTTCTTCTCTTGCCTATAGAAATAAACTGTACTTCTCATGTGGGTGGATCATACATGAAAATAGGAATTAGAACAAATGCATTATATTGCATTTCTGCATTGAGCCATGAAAATTATTTAACATAAGTCTCCTTAGAACTTAGAATAATAGAGTTGGAAGGGACCTCCGAGGTCTTCTAGTCCAACCTCCCGCTCGAGCAGGAGACCCTATGTCATTTCAGACAAATGGTTATTCAGTCTCTTTTTGAGAGCCTTCAATGATGGAGCATCCACAACTTCTGAAGGCAAGCTGTTCCAGTGGTTAATTGTTCTCACTATTAGGAAGTTTCTTCTTAATTCCAGGCTGCTTCTCTCCTGGATTAATTTCCACCCATTGTTTCTTGTCTTGCCTTCTGGTGATTTGGAAAACAATTTGACCCCCTTTTCTTTGTAGGAACCCCTCAAATATTGGAACACTGCTATCATGTAACCCCCTAGTTCTTCTTTTCATTAGACATTAAGGTGACCAACTATTTTACAATGAGAAGGAGGACACAAATAAATTGAAGAAGAAAAAATGTGTGCATGTGTGTGTGCCCTGTCGTGTTTTGATAAGAAGTAAACAGCCATTTGCACGCAGCCCACTCTCTTAAAACAATTTTCCTGTGCAGAGCGCATGCATCTCATAATCGCGTCTCATCGCACTGTACCGAGCCTTGACGAATCGTCATGTCAAATACAAATACGTCACATCACACGCAATGGATCAGCTTGGCATCGATCAAATACGGAGATATACAGATTACTTTTCAAATATCGAAAAGGAGGACATGAAGGAGGACACTTTTCAAGAGAGGACAGAATAAAAGAAGGACTGTTCTCCTAAAAAGAGGACGATTGGTCATCTTATTAGACATATCCAGTTCCAGTAACTGTTCTTCGTACATTTTAGCCTCCAGCCCTCTAATAATTTTGATTGCTCTTCTCTGCCCTCAACATATTTTTTTATTTTTATTTTTTGTATTGTGGTGACCAGAACTGGATGCAGTGTTCTTACTAAGGCATTAACATTTATATGTTAGGTTTTGTGATTCTTTGGAGAGTTGTATGAATCTGTTCTGTGATTGTCGCAAAGTACTTTCACTGATTCATACATAGGAATGTCCTCTTGTACAAATATACCAAAACAGAAACTCTACATTCTGAATGTTTTAGAATGCTGTCCTTAAATCAGTCTTGTTTAATAATTTCAGGGGGCATAGTGATACATCAGTATGGATACATAATATACGTAAGTATGAGCATAGTATTTCTAGTGTGTAACTATATATATACATATATCTATATATATTTTCATGCAAATATCTTTCTTTTTCAATGTCTTGCATCATATTCCAAATTTAATAATTGAGCAAAAACCTAGGCAAGGCATCCTGAAGGAGGAGAATGTCACAACATGACTCACAATACAAACTGTACAATTTATGTCCTAAGATGCAGTATCATGTAAGAACAAAAGGGCAAAACTCCAGTTGTGATGTCACAATAAATGTTTCAACCTAAGGCATCTGTTTGCTACTGTGTTGTCATTTTTAAGGCCTACATTCATCTGCAGTTATACACAGCAACAAATCATGCTTTTATGTATATTCAAACAAATCTGGTTGTGTTTGCATAACTGGTGGCAGCTCTAAGCTATCCATGGCCAAACTAAAAAAAAAAACACAAAAAACCAAATAGGGTCAGTGATGGTTTGTATTTGGATTAAAAAAAAAACCACAATATTTTAGAGATGTCAATGAAAAGAGAGAGAGTGGGGGAGAGGGAGGGAGGGAGGGAGGGAAGGAAGGAAGGAAGGAAGGAAGGAAGGAAGGAAGGAAGGAAGGAAGGAAGGAAGGAAGGAAGGAAGGAAATCCTAAGTGAAGAAGATGCTCATGTCTACTTAGTTACCATGACATTCAACACTGTTGAAAGTTTACTTTAAAAAAGGAAGCATTTCCTGCTATCGCTACTGAGCATTTGACTTCTATTGAAGTAATTAAACCTTCACAGATCCTAATTCTGTTGCATTTCTCTTTTTTAGAATTAAAAAAAAAATACTATTCTTATTATGGATAGTTCCCTTTCCACAGCATCCTCTCTGATGCTTGGAGGAAGTGTTTCTCTATGTGATGAACTCCTCCCCCCTCTTTACCAGAAAGTGGAAATGGTACAACTTTGAAACACATCAAACCGCACAGCAGTTGTGTGCCTCAGGCAGAGCAAAATAACAGGATATATAGATGGCAGATCATAACAGCCTGACAAGTTGGGATGTGCCTCGTGTGAACTGGAAGTGAGACAGAGTTAGGTCACGTATGTCAATCTCACCCGCTCTTCAACTCAATAGCCTAACTGAAGGAGTGGGTAGATGGATGGATGGATAACCAACCATCACTCCAAAACCTTTACACATCTACAAATCATGCAGAGAAAGACAAGTCTATTCTGACTTGTCATCTTTCCTTGCCTTGAGCAATCTGTCTGAGCAGAATGTTCTTCTGAACACCAAGCGGGTTTCCATACTTTTCTTCAGAGCTGTCCTGAAGAAGGTTCATTCTGGCACTTGTGCAAAGCTAGAAATATCAAGGAACCAGTGTGCTATGTGGGTTGATAAATGTTGGATTACTGCACTTTCTGGAAATTCAAAGGGGAAAGTCCATTGAAATGAGATGATCAGTCAAGGAAGAACATAGATGATTCTGTTACGAGTATATAGAATGTAGATCCACTTGTGAGTCGTCCTTCCAGAGATGCTGACAAGACAATAGAACAATGGTTTACTTGGGCCAGTTGTGAAACACCACTATTGGAAAGTTGTCAAGGCAAGAGTCACTAGCGATATCAAGCCAGGCTTCTGGAAATATGTGGCTATTAATAGCTCCTGTTATAAAACTGTTGTGGTGGTTGCCTTAGCAGCTTTTCCTGGCATAAATGAAAATTCATCCTTGGACTTCAAACTGCATAGTTCTTGCAGGAAGCGGGTCCATTGATAAATGTGCAGTCCTTAAACTCTACATTGGACCTACCTGCGATTGGCTAGCTCTTAAGTTAGTATAAATGAGATGTTTTTACAATGAGTATTGGTTTCATCAAAAAATGCAGAAATGTTGGGTTTGCATCAAGGACAGAAAACTGCTGGTACTGATGTAAATAGTGTGCAAAATGGGATATTTTAATCCAAATGCTATTTGTTGATTGAAGTAGGTGAGCAGTCTGTAAAAACATACTTTTTTCTTTAAAAGAAAATTCTATTTTATCAAACTGAATAAGAACTAGCAAGTAAAAAAGGTAGAATTTCTGTGCCTGGCAATAAGTCAGGTGCATTAAGTCAGGTGCATTAAGCCACAGAATCTAAATGTTATAATTTCATCAATAAGCTGATTTAGATATCCAATTTTCTGAGCGACTGAAATGAAATTCATTTTTAAATAAATGTGACTTTACATTATTAATAATTATTAATATATTACTACCGAAATGTCTTCATTTCTGATGACTGATAAGCTTAAAAGCATTAATATCAGAAGATTAAAAACAAAAACCATTAATACCTATAGAGCCAATCTATAGGCATCATTATTAGCATCAATTCACTCATCCTCAGATGCATTTCTGAAGATCAATGTTTTTTTATGGTTAGGTTAACGTTCAGTAAAGAGGTTAGAATGTCTTGAAATTAATTGTTACAAAGGAAAGGGGTCTTCCCAGAGACCGCTTGAGCATATAGTCCTTGAAGATGACATCTTCCTTTGTCCTTCTGCTTCTCCATCTCACTGGATAGTTTCAACTTGAGACGTTTGATACGTGATATCTATGACTTGAGCTAGGTAAGATTTTGAAATTGATGACCAATAGCTTGTATCCCACGTGGAAGAAAAAAATGCCACCAATGCAGCTCGTGTAGTAATTGGGTCATGTGGACAAACCTTGGTGAATCCATAACTACTTGGTCCACCTTCTCACACTGCATCTGCTAAAGTTTCTGGATAGTTCTTCAAAAGCTTTCCCATGTACAGCACATTACAGTAATCCAACCATAAAATGACAAGGCCCTGAGTGTCAGCCACATTAAGTCGATCAGGAAATCAACTCCAAAAGAAAGCTAAAATCAATGGATTGTTTTGAGATTTACTATAATAGAAGTCTGACTGTTCTGTATCTGTTCCATAGAGTTTAGTGAATTAGGGAGACTTATGCCTAAGTTACTTCTGAACATTATCTCATATTTTTGGACTTTAAAACGTTTCAGCCTGGAGAAATGTTCCTGCATATCTCTATCAAAAGTCTTCCTTACTGTCTATAGTGAGTGACTGAATAAAATCTCCTGGTTCAGGAAAAGTCTCACCACAGAAATTATAACTGTTCAAAGATGATCTCCATGGTTTAAACAAGAGGTGTGAATGCAGAAAGATCACCAATGTGCAAACTAGCTCTTTCTGGAGAAGTGCTATATCATTCAGTATCAAGGTACATTTTGTCTAGACTCAAGTAGGTTTCAAATCCACAGTCATTCTGTCTTGGTAAGATTCAAGTTTAAGCCTGCTTATTTCTATCCAATGTGACATCTTTCAGGTACCTATGAGAACTTCCACCCCATCTCTTCTCAGGATGAAGTAACTGGCTATCATCAACAAATTTATGATACTTCTCCTAAGCCAGCAGCTGCTCCCAGCAATTGCATGTAGACATTAAACAGAAGTGGGGAAAGGGGACAGTTATGTGACATCTCCTAAGGAAGGTAGCTGAAGGTTTGACCTTTGTGTACCACCACTACTGAAGAACAATGCCTCCATAACTAAACCAGGAGGATACCATGAAGACCATCAAGAGATTCAAAGGATGATCAGGATAACCTTTCATTATCGTCCTACCAAAAGTCATCAACAAGAAGAACCCATGGGGTTTTGGTCTACACTCAGGCCTTCAAACTCATTGAATGAGCATGCATGAGATTTTTTTTCTGCTGTTTAAAAATATCCTATCAGCAAAGAAAAATGTGCAATGTCAGTTTTCCTTGCCTCAAACATTCTCTCCTTCCTCCACACATTCTTTCTTTCTTGAAGAAAACATATGACAACTTCATTGTGGAAATTCCCAGTCAGCATTTGTTGAGCACACACACAAGCTCACAAATATAGCTGTCCATTTCTCTCTAACCCCCCACATTTCATATAGCAAACAGAATTACCTCATTACTACAACTACAGTACAGATATCTATGTGAATATAACATTTAAAATCATAATTTGACCTTAATTTTGAGATGCGTGGTAGAGAAATAAATTCATTGCAGTTTTTGGCTGCCAAAAAAAAGGAGGGAAGCATGCTTTAACCAGCTGTTTTTGTCTTCTTTTTTTCATTCAATATACAGTAACTCAATCATAGTTCTGTTCTTAAAAGACACTGAAAGCATTTTGGAAAGATTACAACAATACGGCAAAGGCATACTGTTCTGAGACCATCTTCTCAATGTAAATTTGCTAGGCTGCATTTTTCAGTATATTTCTTTTAATGACCAGGAACATTTGCTGGCAAACAAGATGGTTGTTTGTATGAATGTTTCTATCCCCGCTTGCGCATTTAGTGCCTGAGAATGCAATCCATCAGCATTCATAATGAAATTATCTGTTCTGGGAGGTTTCACAGAGGAATGGAAAGGTTGCCAAGTCAGCAGGTGAGTCTCCCACATAGCAATTGCAATAGCACTTAGACTTATATAACACTTCACAGTACTTTTACAGCCCTCTCTAAACGGTTTACAGAGTGAGCCTATTGCCCCCAACAATCTGGCTCCTCATTTTACCCACCTCAGAAGGATGGAAGGCTGAGTCAATCTTGAGCCTGGTGAGATTGCCAAACTACTGGCAATCAGCAGTCAGCAGAAGTAGCCTGCAGTACTGCACTCTAATCACTGTGCCACCACGGCTCATTGGTGTAGGGGTAACTTTACACCTATGAGGATTGTCACTTAATCAGTGCAAAGGCGTAAATAATTCCATTCTCCTATCCAAGAATTTTTTTTATTGCAATAATAAGTAATTAATTATACCTGAGAAAGTGGAAAAAGTAGTGTAGGGTCAGACTCTGATTGCATTTATTGAAACAACACTTTTGAAGGCTGGCCATTCCATTACTGTAGGTGGAAGTATATAGTTTCTTATAAGGTTACATGAGGCTTTCCAAGATACCTTTTGTGACCTGCAGACCCCCTTGGAAGATCTATTTGAAGAAGAAACTTTTCCCAATCAGGAGAAAAGGTTTTTCTACAAGGATCTGCTCTCATCAGATGGTATTTGAAATGCCATCTCAGCATTTAGCCCTTCATTTTAAGAAAAAGTCAGCAGGACTAGGAACAAATAGAATAAAGAATTATGAGGATTTACATGGATGTACGGAGAAACCAAGACGGTAGCCTTAACTGGATAATGGAATCCTGCTTCTTCTGGGGGAAACTGAGCCTTAGACATGGACATGCCTGTAGGGGAATGTTAAGAAAGTCAAGATTGTGATTGCAATCACAATAAAAAATGAAGGGAATGGCCTTGTCAAGACAAAGTCTGATAAAAGAGTCTGATAAAAGAGAAGTGAGTCTGGGGCAGGAGTTTAACATTAGTAAACATTTCAGCAAGATCTTCATAATTCTCATGAAGATTTGCAGGATTCTGTTACTAAAGCTTTACAGTCAAAGTAGCATTGACCTATAACACTGGAGGCTTTTAAGAAGAGATTGGGATAAAGTTTCCTGCCTGAGCAGTGGGTTGGACTATAAGAAGTCTGTTAACAACTCTGTTATTCTATATTACATGGGATGTTTAGGCTGATTTAGGGCTGACATCAATCCTGCAAGTCTAGATATGCTTCCCGACACTTGACTTTTTGATCAATGTGTAGATTTCTCCTTAGTCTGTCTTGGTTTGAGAAGAGCAGTTTCTTCGTTGAACTGGGTTGAGTCCCTTTGTCTGCTTTCATTGTTAAGAGAGAAACAAAAGGGATGTGTCATAGCTAAATTGTTGCTTGCACTATGTCAAAAATTCTTAGTGGTAAAAGCCTTAAGGTTATTTCCAGACTGAAAAGAGACAGATGTGTCTATTGTTACTGCTATTTTTTAAAAATCTTCATTAAACTACTAGCAAATGCTGGGTGTCATTGGGACCTTAGCTTATAACCATGCCAATCCGTCAGAGGTCTGAAGACTGCAAGCCACAAATTTGTCACTTCCTTAAAATAAAGCCATGAAAGTAACTTTAAACATTTTTTAAAATAACTGTTAGAATAACATGAGGGCAGCAGTATCGTTGAACAGATTATATCTAGGATGGCTTAAGTGGACTTCGGTGTTTATTTAGATTGTGATTCATAAAAAATAGGTACTAGAAAGAATTATTTCTGTGTTGAATTATCATTTAGATCAAAAGGAATGAAGCTACTGAATGCAACAGATGTAAATAGATAGAGGGAGGGATAGATAGATAGATAGATAGATAGATAGATAGATGGATGGATGGATGGATGGATGGATGGATGGATGGATGGATAATCCTCACTTAACAACCACAATTCAGCCCAGAATTTCCATCATAGGCCATGATTGATGGATAGATGGATGGATGGATGGATGGATGGATGGATGGATGGATAATCCTCACTTAACAACCACAATTCAGCCCAGAATTTCCATCATAGGCTATTGTAATGGAATCCCTGACTGACTACAAGGATAGTCGTGATACAGCAGCTATAATTTTGAGGACAGGTCATGAATAACTTTTGGGGGGTTCATTGTAACTTTGGTCCTGAAGCAATTGGTCATTAAATAAAGACTACCCATAGATTCAGATTCCTTCCTTCCTTCCTTCCTTCCTTCCTTCCTTCCTTCCTTCCTTCCTTCCTCTATCTATCTATCTATCCATCCATCCATCCATCCATCTATCCATCCATCCATCCATCCATCATCTAACTAGCTAGATAAAGGGGAAAATAAAGGTACATTTTTCCCTGTCCAGTCATGTACAACATGAGGTGGTTCTCATCTCTGTTTCTTAGCCAAGGGAGCCAGCATTGTCTGAAGACACTTCTGTAGTCATGTGGCCAACATGACTATATGACAAGGCACATGGAATGCTGTTACCTTCCCACCAAAGTGGTACCTATTAATCTACTCATATTTCCATGCTTTCAAACTGCTAGGTTTGTTCACCCTTCATGTAGCATTTAGGTTTCAAACCCAGACTGTTGACTTTCCAATTGACAAGCTCAGAGTCTTTAACCACTGAGCCAGTGTATCCCTTTATCTGTCTGTCTGTCTGTCTGTCTGTCTGTCTGTCTGTCTGTCTGTCTGTCTATCTATCTATCTATCTATCTATCTATCTATCAATCATCTCTATTTTTTCTTTAATTTTTGTGAATGTTTTATCTTTAGTTATTCAAAAATTTTAGGCCATGAAATGATTTTTTCTTGAGTGTATCTCTTAATTTTTTCATTCCACTTAAAAATATATCCAGAATTTATTAGCGCTCTTTTAATTTTCTTGACCTAAGGCCTTGCGAGATAGGCAAAATAAATAATCAGCTAATGCTTGCCTGTTCATTTCTAAACATGTAAAGATGTATGGTGCTTGTAGAGAACTGACAGCCAATTAGCACCTGATTTTTATGGCCCATATTGAACATGTGTGCTACTGTTTTTAAAAAGGGAAATAGAGATAATGACCCACTTTGGGCATTTTAGCCATAATCTTCTTAAGATATCATGTGAATAACAAAGTCGTATCATGAGTTTACCCCCTTATATCTGGATGAGACTGGGTATCCACTTAACCCACTAAACACAGAAATGTTAGGGAGGAATGAGGTTGAAAAAAGTCAAAATTGCTACCATAACCATATTATGGGTACATACGTAAAAGTGATGATTACATATAGACCACTCTGAACTCCCCAAACTTATGGACGCACCTTCCAAAGAACTTTACACATAGATTAAAATGCAGCTGCAAAGCAGCATCTTACTCCCAAGAGAACTTCTTAAGTACAAATGTTTCCTGCTGCAATAGTTTTAGAGATTTTTTTAAAAGTCATCTTTTCAACTTATAATTATTGCTGTGCTAGATTTTTTTTCCTCCCCTAGCCCCTAAGGAGCTATGAGGAGCGGACGTCTCCCTCAGCAGTTGCCTTGTCAGCAGTTGCTTCAGTTCTAAGATAAGTGAACAACCAGTCAACAGAATTTCATTAGAATCACATGATAATTAGATAGTTCCTTTTAGTTAGAATCTATCTTTGAAAACAAGCTGTAAATATATACCAGGTCTTATTGGGGTTCTCCATGCAAGTCTGCAAAATACATCTTTGCAGTTATAGACAGATGGTCATCCAACCCTCCACAAATAATAAAAAAATTGTTTAGTTGAGCTAAAACAGTCCACCTGCACAGTTACGTTATATTTTAAGTCCCTGGTCAAGAGGCTGGAATTTAAGGGTGGGGAGAGGATTACTCTTAAAGGAAAGGACCTCAAAAACTCTTTGGAATTGTTGGAAGAACTATCCTTCTGGCTTCAGTTCCAAGTGGGGGAAAAGACACTGGATTCATGGAATTTGCTTGGAAAGAAGGTTTATTGATGAACCTTCATCAATGGTTGAGTTCCTGAGCAGAAAGGGGCAGAGATGCTGTGAGTGCCTTGGTTTTATGCCCTCTGTTGTGCGTTGAATTTGAGCTTGTATTCTGATGGTTGTCAGACACCCATGTAGCCATGTAGGGACAACAGTAGGCTGTCCTGAGTCTCAAGCTTGGCTGAGCCTTGCTGGGTGATGTAATCTTCCCAGGCGCCATGTGCTGAGTTCTGTTGCTAGATGGGTAAAGGGCTAATCCTACCTTTTTTTTTGGATCTTGGGTGAGGATATTTGCTTATGAATAGACCTAGCTATCTCTTTATCTCTTAAGTGCTGACCTCTGCTGTGGGCTATTGAGGAGGGTGGGGGCTATTAAAAGTGTGTCTGTTTCCTGCCTAAAAAAACATGTTTCTCCATTTCTCAGCCAGGGAAATATAATATTCTGCCGTTTTAATGGATTCGTAACTGGCTGACCAACCGCACTCAACGTGTAGTCCTCAATGGAACTACATCCACATGGAGGGAAGTATGCAGTGGAGTACCCCAAGGCTCTGTTTTAGGCCCAGTACTCTTCAACATCTTCATCAATGACTTGGACGAGGGGATAGATGGGGAACTCATCAAATTTGCAGATGACACCAAGCTGGCAGGAATAGCCAACACTCCAGAAGATAGGCTCAAATTACAGAAAGATCTTGACAAACTTGAACATTGGGCGCTATCTAACAAAATGAAATTCAACAGTGAAAAAAGTAAGATTCTACATTTAGGCAAAAAAAACAAAATGCACCAGTACTGTATATGTGGTACCTTGCTCAATAGTAGTACCTGTGAGAGGGATCTTGGAGTCCTAGTGGATAACCATTTAGATATGAGCCAGCAGTGTGCAGCAGCTGCTAAAAAAGCCAACACAGTTCTGGGCTGCATAAACAGAGGGATAGAATCAAGATCACGTGAAGTGTTAGTACCACTTTATAATGCCTTGGTAAGGCCACACTTGGAATATTGCATCCAGTTTTGGTCTCCACGATGTAAAAAAGATGTTGAGACTCTAGAAAGAGTGCAGAGAAGAGCAACAAAGATGATTAGAGGACTGGAGGCTAAAACATATGAAGAACGGTTGCAGGAACTGGGTATGTCTAGTTTAATAAAAAGAAGGACTAGGGGAGACATGATAGCTGTGTTCCAATATCTCAGGGGTTGCCACAAAGAAGAGGGAGTCGGACTGTTCTCCAAAGCACCTGAGGGTAGAACAAGAAGCAATGGGTGGAAACTGATCAAAGAAAGAAGCAACTTAGAACTAAGGAGAAATTTCCTGACAGTTAGAACAATTAATAAGTGGAACGACTTGCCTGCAGAAGTTGTGAATGCTCCAACACTGGAAATTTTTAAGAAAATGTTGGATAACCATCTGACTGAGATGGTTCCTGCCTAGGCAGGGGGTTGGACTAGAAGGCCTCCAAGGTCCCTTCCAACTCTGTTGTTATGTTATGTTATGTTATGTTATCTTAATATTTCCTAGAATATTTCATTTTTCTAGGAGAGGGATGGATGCTAACTTGGAGTTTGCAATGACAAAAGGCCCACTCTCCATTTTCAGCTGTGGAAGTTAGAGAAAAGCCATTCTTCATTGTTCCACATTAAGTCAGTTCTTCTCAATGTTGGCAATTTTAAGTTGTGTGGATTTTTTTTAACTCCTAGAATTCCTCAGCCAGCTAAGCTACAGGTAGTTAAAGACACTTTAATTATCATTTATAAGACATATATAGTTTACTCAGTATTATTACCTTGATTGGAAACAACCGACTTTCTAGTCCTATTTGCAAATGTCAATATCACAAATTCTTTTGTTGTTGTTGTTAGTTGTGAAGTTGTGTCCGACTCATCACAACCCCATGGACAATGTTCCTCCAGGCCTCCCTGTCCTCTACGATCCTCTGGAGTCCATTTAAGCTCACACCGACTGCTTCAATCTTCATCCAGCCACCTCATTCTCTGTCGTCCCCTTCTTCTTTTGTCCTCAATCTTTCCCAGCATTAGGCTCTTCTCCAGTGAGTCCTTCCTTCTCATTAGGTGGCCAAAGTATTTCAGTTTCATCTTCAGGATCTGGCCTTCTAAGGAGCAGTCAGGGTTGATCTCCTCTAGGACTGACTGGTTTGATCACCTTACAGTCCAAGGGACTCTCAGGAGTCTTCTCCAGCACCATAGTTCAAAGGCCTCAATTCTTTGAACCTTCCTTATGGTCCAACTTTCACAGCCATACATTGCAACTGGATAAATCATAGCCTTGACTATACATGCTTTTGTTGGCATGGTGATGTTTCTGCTTTTTAGTATGCTGTCTAGATTTGCCATTCAAAATTCTTTAAAGTAAAACATGTTTTTACAGATTTTCTCCAATCTCAACTCTGTAAAAGGCCAGATGCTGGTTCTAGTGTTTCTCCCTTTGACCCTGATCTTCTTACTTCCAGCAGGATCTCAAGACATTATTCCCCCCACCCCGCCTGACCTATCCCCTGGCAGGGTCAACAGGCACACAAGATTCCAACAATCCAAAATTTATTATAAAAGTCATGAAAGTTAACAAAATAATTTCAGGGATGCATCAGACTCAGTCCTATTTATTAAAAAACCTGAGATTCGGATTTTTTTATGTCTCTTCTACGTATTGCATTTTTCAAAGAACTGGAATCCACTTTCTTTTGGGAGGAAAAGATAATTTTCTACTTGTCTCCTCCTCTGCCAATGGATAGAATTGACATCCATTTTTTTTCACACTCTCAAATTTTTTACACTCACCTTCAACCAAGCAGATTAATCTGTGCTTCATTTCCCAGCTGAGAAAGGACTATTTCTCTGCATTAATTATGTCAAACATGGCACCAGTTTAGTATTTTATCACAGAGGAGCAATGAACCATATTCTAGCTTGCTTTTTTCCTAAGGTCTCAGTGGAAATGCCCAGATTTCTACATATATGTCACACATCATTTTTTTTTTTTTTTTTAGTATTTAGTGCTCCAAAACAATCGCTCAAAGTAACAATCTGACTACAATTTCAAGCTGGTATTAGCAAGTGTGTATTTAGTTTCTTATGAATCTGCACTCATCCATTGACGCTTAGGATAAAGCTGTAGTGATTCAGCGACACTGATATATTCTAAATGACATTGCAAGTCCAGACTTAGCAACCGGATTGTTAGTAGAGGATGACGAGACAGAAAATCAGATGTTAAATATTTCTTGCCATGTCTTGGATATATAAATATACACAAACACACACACCCAGACTTTGTCAGCTGTTCATGAATATCACATCCATTTCAATCATATACTTTTAAGGGGGTGATGAGTAATTCATAACACAAATACAAAGCTCTCATAATAAACTTCAAAGTCTTATTCCGTTGTATTTCAATTTTTGTTTCGGCCTGAAATAAAACTGCCAAATACCTACTCAGACATTTCCAAACCAGTGAAGAGTTAAATAAACATAAAAAAATCCATGCGGCTCAGAATCACACAACACGTCTGCAGCGGTTTCAAAATCTACACAACTGCCCAAAATTCTGTTTTGAGGTGCTTGTGCAGAGGAGGGCAAAAAAAGGTGCCCTGTCAAGGTGACAGACACACTTACACAATGGGAATCTCACTTTTGCTTTGTAGATGAAAAAGGGGTATTGTTGCAGTGGTGGGATTCAGCCAGTTCGCACCACTTCGGGAGAACCGGTTGTTAACTTTCTGAGCAGTTTGGTGAACTGGTTGTTGGAAGAAATCATTAAGGCAGAGAACTGGTTGTTAAATTATTTGAATCCCACCACTGTATTGTTGTAAGTGTCATACTGATTTTCAGACAAAAATATGTTAGCAGTTATAGTGAGCACCTTTTATTGTTTTTTTTTTCCTAAGCTGCCTTTTATTTTTGCAAAGTAAATTGCTTTTCTTTGGACCTATGATGATGAATTTGCTTTGCTTTTAACAAGGGCTATTATGTCTTAGTGCTAATGCCCTGATAAATATAGAATTGGAGAAGCTTGAAAGATTATATCTGTACTTGTCATTTAGGTTCATAGTGGGAGCACATGGCATAAGCCACAAATTGTGGGAGATATGAACAATCACAAGGGCAGATTTAAGATTTTTTTTAAAAAAAAGTCTGCCTCACAGTTTGCAGATTTTGAAATGTAAAAGTTGCTCAGTTATGTAAATTTGTACCAATGTACAATGAACATTAGTTAAAAAGGAGAAAAAAAGAGTACGGCTGGCCTTGACTTTAATATATTTTTTTTAAAGGAAACGGATAAAAAAGTACTACAATATTTTCATGCCCCAAAGCCTTAGCAGTTACTCAAGGTCAAGGCCAAAAATATATGAATGTAAAAATATGGGGGGAAAAAACCTACCTCTAAAGTTTTATAGACTTTTCCGGTTAATCTTGGTTGTAACATTGCTAGACTGAAATTCATCCAATTTCCTTTTATAGATTATATGTGGCTGTATAATGCTATTAGCACAAGTTTTTGACCTTTATTCATTTTTTTTTGACATACATTTTTAGAGCAAGCCTCCCGATTTGGCAGATTTTCTGTCTGCAGTGGACTTATTCTCAAAGAGTTCAGTTAGAGTAGGCTCAAGTTTTAAATAGATAAACCAAAGAAGAGGAAGATTTATTGCCAGTCATTGACTATGAAAGGCAGCATGGTGCTACTTTCCAGCATGTAATTCAGACCAAGGAAATTTATATTAAGATCCAATTAACCATACAGATCATCATGAGACAGTCAACATAGCTGAGCCACTTCTGCCCTTCTGTACTAATAAAAGGAAAGAGACTTTGGGATGGAAGAATGGATTAAAAATCAATATATGAGCAGGTCTTTGTTACTCCTGTACAATAAGGCAAAATACAAATAGCCCTTGACTTATGATCGCAATTGAGCCCAACATTTCTATTGTTAAGTGAGAAATTTGTTAAATGAGCTTTGCCTCATTTTACAACCTTTCGTGCTTCAATTGTTATGTGAATCACTGCAGTTAATAAGTTAGTAACACAGTTGTTAAGTGAATCGGTCTTCCCCCATTGTCTTTGCTTATCCAGAAGGCTGCAGAAGGGCCTTCTGAAACACAACTCTGGAACACAGCAATGGTCATAAATATGAACCAGTTGCCAAGCATTTGAATTTTGATCACATAATTATGAGGATGCTGTAAAGGTCGTAATTGGGAAAAATGATCATATGTCACTTTTTCAATGCTGTTGCAACTTTGAATAGAGGAGTGCAAGTGTAAAAGTGTCTGATCTTGCTATTTGCAAAGGAAACCATCTTTGTGCATAACCAAGATAAGGAGACATTGACTTATGCATACGGTCATATCAATAAATCTTGCTGAACTGATTGGGTGTGTTTGAAAGCAGGAGTTTAGGCATATGATGCAATGCAGAAAAAGCCACATTCTTATGTGTAAACCAAGTCATGTGCAACTCTCCTCTGGCCTATCAGTTATTAGGTGTGATTACTAGCCTGCTACTAAATTTGGATTGAGACCTAGGCAGTGGTGGGATTCAGCCAGTTCGCACCACTTCGGGAGAACCGGTTGTTAACTTTCTGAGTAGTTTGGCAAACTGGTTGTTGGAAGAAATCATTAGGGCAGAAACCAGTTGTTAAATTACTTGAATCCCACCACTGGACCTAGGTATTTGCTTCTCAAATCTATTCTGAAAGAAATATAGTTTCTCTCTTTCTTTCTCTTTCTCCCTCTCTTTCCCTTCCTCTCCAAATAAAATACATTGTGTTGGCCATCTTATCAAATAAATCTACCATGGATTACCTAGAGTTATGATAACTGTTATGAATGTTTGGTAAATTATTTCAACTTATTTTAGAATCCTGAAATGAATTTCAGCAATTTTTTAATTTGACTTTCATCCAATTTCTGTTATTTTTTTGCAAAGTATTCAGCTGCTACCCAATTAATTATTCTGAGTTGCATGCTTTCTATTTCTCTTCACCCAAATAAATTAAGCTACCGGTAGATTAAGAGAGAGCTATCAATGCTAGGATGCACTTAATTTAATCTTAGCTATTCTGTTACATCTACACAGTCCCAATTTTATTTGACCTGATTCTCTGACCAGGTTCTTTTGCTAAGCTAGTTTTTCTCACTTAGATCACTTTAAGATGTGTGGACCAACTCTCAGAATTCCCTAGCCACAATGGCTAGCTAGGGAATTCTGGGAGTCCACACTTCTTAAAAGTTGTCAAGCTGAAGAAACACTGCCAGCTAAGCTACTGTTTGATTGGTGATTCTGGTTCATAAACCATGTTGTTGTTCAGTTTATTGTGGCAACCTTGCTAGTTTAGTCAAGCACAGTGACCTTTCAAAATTCTTCTCTAAGTTGGAGAATGGGATCAAAGAGCAGGTTTTGAAGGAAGGATTGTCTTATTATTGGTGAGAATGGAGTCAGAAGAAGGAGATGGTTGAGTGCTGAAGTGGAAAAACCTTGGTAGTTGGAAGAAAAAATGCTGTGAAGGGAAACAGTTAGGTAAGAAACTTGCAAGACTGAAGATGACCTCACTGGGCAAATCAAGTAGGGATCCCTGGTGAGAAGATTCTACTTTATTGTAAAGTTACTCAGATAGAATCTTTCAAGTCTGAAAATACGTATCCCCTCTCCATTTTTTACACTCCAAAAAACTAGGGAGGATTTTCTTCCAAGCCTGCCACTTTGCTATGCTGTCTCTTATCTGATAATTCCTTTGGCAAGGTCTCTTCATCCATTCTCCCAAGGCCTTCCCCACATTCCATTAGAGGTAGAGAGACATAATTGGGTGGAAGATGACTTGGAGGTGGGACTCAAGAGTATGTTGAGAGCACCTAATTGTAAATCTAAACCTTTGGTGGAGGAAGTGATATGCCCAAGTGGGAAGGAACAGATTGAAGCTCAGTTCCAGAAAGATGGAGTTAGTTTTGGCTTAACAGCCTACCATGTCCAATGATAGTCTATTGTTAACTCTGAAAACTGATGGTGATTCCCAAGATAGACTTGATTCGCAATTTGGAGATATTCTTGGACTTCCAGCTCCTCCTTGAAGAGCAAGTAACAGCTGTGACCAAGAGGGCTCTACCTTGTCTCTAACTGTAATCCTTCTTTGTACTAGGATGCATTTATCCCTGTCACTTACAGGGATAGATTAAATCCCTCTTGATTGGACTAATGCAACATATTCCAGATTGGGTTTCTCTTGAAGAACATTGAGAAGCTAAAGCTGGTCTAGAGCTCAATGACTTGAATAGTGATATATGCACCTCATGCACTTCTACCTCTACCTACTATCTGGATGGCAGGTGGGTGGGCTGTATTTTAACCTACTGTTCTCCAGATGTTATTGACCAGTTGCAATTCTGTGCCCTGCACAGCTTCATGTATCAGGGGTGTCAAACTCAAAGCCCGGGGCCAGATCCATCCTGCAAGGTGATTAGATTTGGCCCAGGGGGCTGCCCTGGAAACAGCGAAGGACCGGTCTACTGCCGCAGAAAACAGAGCTCAGGAAGGCCCCGTGTGGCCATTGCAGGAGGCTGTTGCAACCAAAAACGGAGCTCAAGAGGGCCACGGGTGGTCCTCCTGAGCTCCATTTTTGCTGGCAGAAGGTTGCAGGAGGCTATCTCAGCTGAAAATGGAGCTTGGGAGCCCATTTTCACTAACAGAGAGCTTGGACCATCACAGGCACCCCTGACATGAGTGATGTCTAGCTAGCCATGGGCTCACCCACCACGGCCCCCAGAAGTCAAATCCAGCCCCGAATGAAATTGAGTATGACACCCCTGTAGTAGATGCTGCTTTCCATGAGGTTGGATATGTATTCTAGGTCATATGGAACAGCCATTCCTTTGCAACAGTTGTGAAGGAGCTTTGTCGTTATTGATTGTCCTTTTTTGCTTCATTCTGCAAGACTTCTCCATGACTATAGTCATGTCTATTTTTTTACAAGTTTAACAACATCCATTTTCAGATAGAGCTATGTTTATCTGACAAGTCAGAGGCACGGAGCATTCTCACACCTGCAGCTGGTATTTCTGAAGATGGCTAACATGCTATTTCAGGCCCTCAATGTGGGGCAGAATAGACATTGGCAACACCAGCAACAATATTTATGCTTCAAGGTACAAAGAATTGCATTTAACCTGGGCAATCTGCTTTTTGCCCTGAGTAGAACTGTTTGAAAATAACAGCCACTGCAGAGAAGCTGTCACAACTGTTTACAATGGGCAGTGCAAAGTTAGCAGCCATAATTTCTCAAATATTGACATCATCATTATATTATTGTGGAGGAAGTTTACCCAGTGAATTCACACGCCCTATTGATTCATCCAGGCCAGAAGGACAATAAAGATCTTTGGGTAGAGAGGGGGAGGGAAATGTGATAACGCTTTCTTTATTTGGCAGTAGGTGGAGGACGGAAGGAGAAAGAGAGATAAATGGACAGATTTGCGAGATTGGAGTCATAGGTGAAAATTGGGAAAGACTTTGGAAAATGGAGGGGAATCCATGAAGAGAAATGATGATCTAGTAAGAAAACCTTAGTTGATAATCCCTTCCTGGAATGGGATCAGAGTAAAAATCCAATGGTTTCCTTTCCTTTCCTTTCCTTTCCTTTCCTTTCCTTTCCTTTCCTTGCCTTGCCTTGCCTTGCCTTTCCTTTCCTTGCCTTGCCTTGCCTTGCCTTGCCTTGCCTTGCCTTGCCTTGCCTTGCCTTGCCTTGCCTTGCCTTGCCTTGCCTTGCCTTGCCTTGCCTGGCCTTGCCCTGCCCTGCCCTGCCCTGCCTTGCCTTGCCTGGCCTTTCCTCACCTCGCCTCACCTCGCTTCCCCTCTTTCCTTTCCTTTCCTTTCCTTTCCTTTCCTTTCCTTTCCTTTCCTTTCCTTTCCTTTCCTTTCCTTTCCTTCCCTTCCCTTCCCTTCCCTTCCCTTCCCTACTCCCGTTCCCTCCTATCTTTCTCCATTCCTGCTTTCCTTCTTTCCTTCCTTTACCTTTCCTTCTCCTTTTTTCCTGTCCCACAGTCTTTACCTTTTTTTACTTAGCAACCATTTGATGTTACAGTGGTACTGAAAAAAAGTGACTTACATTATAACCAATCCTCGCATTTATGACCATGGCAGCATCCCCATGGTCATGTGAACAAGACGTTGGAATCTGACAACTGGCATGTATTTATTATGGTTGCAGCTTCCCCATGTTATGTGATCATTATTAGCAACCTTCCCAGTTGGCATCCAACAAACAAACTCAGCTCATTGGCTTGACTGCATGATTGAGTTTAGATAAACAATCAAGCAGTAAACAACAGCCTATCCAAGAACATTCCTACAAACAGGGAAAGCCAGGGAGAAAACCCCACTCTCTCCTAGCACTGAAGATGTTACCTAGTCTGGTAATGAAATGTCTGCAAGAAAACAAACAAGTTCAGAGAGCACCAAGGACTCCACAGTTCAATCCAGAAGGGCAAATATTCTCTTCTATTGGCACTACTTGTATGTATGTACAAAATAGAGGAGTATATATTATATATCATGTGTATATTATATATGGATATATAATTTTATTAAATATTTTTGACAATAATTTTTTTTTAAAAATACAAAGGGTAAGAAAGAAAGTAAGGATAAAAGGAAAAAGTACGCAGTACAAAAAAAGAAAAGGAAGAAGATAAAGAAGTAGCTTCCTATTTTATTTATAATCACAAGTACAATTACAAGTTTACCTCTTGCTCTGTGGTTACAACATTCCTCTCTAATCATCAAAAACCATCAGTCATACGCTCATAGTATTTTCTTTCTTTTCTTGAAGAAAAGTTTTTGCTGTTTTTATTTGTTTCTGCATTACAGTACTGATGGTGGAGGGGAAGTAGAGGAAGGAATGACCACCAATGTTGCTGTATCTGCTTTCTTGTTGCCAAGCCTGAGTCATTTCCTGTCACAAAAACAAGACTGTCATCTAGAAGGAAAAAACCCATGCAAAACAACAGCCTTCTCTACGTCAGCCTGAGATGCTTGAATGTGATCCAAGAGCTATCCAGCGACCACAGAACCATATGTCTAAATGGATTTAAGCATGGGTAGTCCTTGAGTTACAACAGTTCATTTAGCCAGCATTTGAAGTTACAACAGCACTGAAAAAAATGGCTTATTACCATGATTAAACTGTGGTGGTGCAGTGGTTAGAACGTAGTATTGCAACCTAACTCTGCCCACTGCCAGGAGTTCAATCCTAACCCGTTCAAGTTTTGACTCAGCCTTCCATCCTTCCGAGGTTGGTAAAATAAGGACCCAGATTGTTGGGGGCAATATGCTGACTCTGTAAACTGTTAGAGAGGGCTATAAAAGCACTGTGAAGCAGTATACGAGTCTAAGTGCTATTGGTATTGCTATTTTTCTCACTTACAACATCCCCATGGTCACATGATCAAAATTCAGACACTTGGCAATTGACTCATATTTATGACGGTTGCAGTGTCCCGGGGCCACCTTTTGTGACCTTCACACAAGCAAAGTCAATGGAGAAATCATATTCACTTAACAACTATTAACAACTTAACAACTAGCTTAACGACAGTCGTGATTCACTTAACAACTACGACAGGAAAGATCACAAACTAGGGTAAAATTCCTTAACCACAGAAATTTTGGCTCAGTTGTGGTTGTAAATCGAGGATTATATGTAGTTAGGAACCATTAGCTGCTGTTGGGTATGATAATCATTTGAAGCTTCCAGATCCCAAGGCAGTCTATCTTTGAGTAACAGGCAGGAAGAAAAAGTGAAAGAGTACTAGCTTTATGTTTTCTTTGGGAATTTTCTAGAGAATTAGATTTGGTCTGATTCCTAAAATCCCTTATTTCTCTTAGTGTTTTAATTGAACAGGTGGTGCTGACTTTTTTGACCTCCCAAGCTTTGGATCGCTTGTTTTATGCTGTTTCAACAAATTCTTGCTCCACTGTGTCTCTATTCCTCCCTAAACCCCACACTCTCATAGATTGTAAGAAGATTGTTAATAATCTCCTCTCTCGCCTCCCTTCAGATTCTGACAGGTGGTGTTAAATAAAATGTCTAAAACATCTCTTTATTATCACGAGAAGCAAGAATAGCAGGTTTTTCTCTCCCTTCACTCTAATCCTGCATGGAAGACATAATGCAATCACATCAGAAAGCCCAAAATTATTTGGTTAAAAAGTGAAGATTGCCATTGGACCAGTGGTGAAATCCTCCGCCAGTCACCACCGATTTGCTGCCCACACATGCTCGGTGCACCCCAGATGCACGGTGCACATGCATATGCATAGTGCGCATCAGATACATGCTTTGCCTGTGTGCATGTGCAGTGCGTTCCAGATGCATGCTGCATGCATGCGCACACACAGTGCGCACCAAACACATGCTGCATTCACATGCGCAGTGCTCAGCAAACGCAAGCTGCGTGCACATGCATGCACAGTGCCTACCAAACACGCACTTTGCATGGAAAAAGGAGCCATTTGAAGGTAAAACGAACAGCAAGTGGGGAAAAGATCAGCTGTGCGGCGCGATTTAGATTCTCTAGAAAGCAGGATTTCCTGCTTTCTAGTGAATATAAATTGCACGGCACAGCTGATCGTCAGAAATACCGGTTGGTTCGAACCGGTAGCATTATTTTTTTTTTTTTACTACTGGTAGATTTTATCACTACTGGTTCACCCAAACCAGGGCGAACCGGTAGGATTTCACCACTGCATTGGACGGAGATTAACGTATAACTTTTGTTAAAGGACAAGACAGAAACTGGGATCAAGAAACTGGAACTTTGGGGAATAGCACTTTATGGCCAGGGGTGTGAATGTGGCCAAGTAACAGTCACCACAGAAGTCCCTGAATGAACCTTGATTTGTAAAAGACCTTCTGGTCCAGAAATTCCAGTTGCCTTTTGGAGGGAAAAAAAAGCACCTTTGAGACAACCATGACCTGGATGACTAAGAACCTCCATAGACATGAAACTCCTAGAATTCCTCCCCCATTGTGTAATCCCTAGCCTGAATGTTAAAAAGAAGAAGAAACAACAGTATATCTAATCTTTCTTTAAAACTGGATACACAAATATGCAGGCAATCGGATTATTGGACCTATTCTTTAGTTTCTTTTTCACCAATTGTACAATTACATATGCATATAGGGGGGTCCACAAATTGCAACCGTTTGTTTAGTGACCATTTGAGGTTACAACAGCCTTGGAAAAAAGTGACTTACAACCAGCGCTGTCACTTATAATTTTCAAAGCAACCTCATAGTCATATAATCAGACTTTGGGCAGCTTGGCAATTGGCATGTATTTGTGATGGTTCAATGCCCCAGGGTTCTTGTGATTTGCAACCTTCCAAGCTGGTTTTTGACAAGCCAAGTCAAGAGGGAAGCCAGATTTGCTTAAAAACTGTGTTAACAACTGCAACTGATTCACTTAACAACCATGGCAAAAAAGGTTATAAATTTGGATGGGACTCAACTGCCTTGCTTAACAACAGAAATTCTGCTCTCAGAATCTGTGTATAGTCAAGGACTATCCGTATACATTCCTGCACAAACATCACTTGAGTATTATAACAGCCACTGCTGGTGAATCAATACCAAGTACACCAGCCAACATAATTTATTATTTAATAGGTCTTTTTTTATCTATCTATCTGTCTATCTATCTATCTATCCATCCATCATCCACCTATCCTATGCTATGCTATGCTATGCTATGCTATGTTATGCTATCCCCTATCTATCTATCTATCTATCTATCTATCTATCTATCTATCTATCTATCTAGATCTATCTATCTCTATCTCATCCGGTCCATCCATCCATCCATCCATCCATCCATCCATCCATCCATCCATCTATCCCTATCCCACTTATCTATCTATCTATCTATCTATCTATCTATCTATCTATCTATCTATCTATCATCTATCTATCTATCTATCATCTATCTATCTATCTATCTATCTATCTATCTATCTATCTATCTATCTATCTATCTATCTATCTATCTATCTATCTCTATCCCATCCCATCCCATCCATCCATCCATCCATCCATCCATCCATCCATCCATCCATCCCTATCCTATCTATCTATCTATCTATCTATCTATCTATCTATCTATCTATCTATCTATCTATCTATCTAGCTAGCTAGCTAGCTAGCTAGCTAGCTGGCTGGCTATCATCTCTCTCTCTCTCTCTATCCCATCCATCCACCAACCCACCTACCCACCCACCCACCCACCCACCTATCTATCTATCTATCTATCTATCTATCTATCTATCTATCTATCTATCTATCTATCTATCTATCTAAAATGATGGCAATGAGGGTTCTCTGTGGAGTGAAGGCAAAAAAGTCAAGATGGCAGTTGCCATAGCCAGGAGAATCAAAGTTCAGTTCTTGTTTGATGTTTGTCAGATGTATGATGCACATAAATAAAGCCATGGAGCTGTGACCATCTAGCTATCACCATTTGGGCTTTGATATGCCTCTGATGCCATTCTTGCCTTCGGGTTATATCTTACATTTATTTATTCACTTTTGGAAATCATCAATTAGATTTAGTTTTATACATTTTCCTTCCTTCCTTCCTTCCTTCCTTCCTTCCTTCCTTCCTTCCTTCCTTCCTTCCTTCCAACTTCTCATCCATCCCTCCTTTGTGATTGTTCTCTGAGTTTTTCCCATCGCTTGCTACCTAATATTTCCAAATGAAAAAGTCAAGGGAATCCATTAGGATCCTTTGTTGGCCAAGCCTAGAAGACTTTTGAGATAAAATTCCTTTCTGGTCCATCCTTTCTTTGACTGGCCTCGTTCCATGCTTCTCATCCTCAAAGATGAGCATTGTCTTAATTCTTCTACCTTTGAAGTTTATGAGGTCCCTTACCTGCCCTATTGTTTCTCTTCCACAAACAGTGGAGGGCTTCTCTGAATATCCTATTTATTTGAACACACAAGCATATAGGATGAGCTGGGCTTTCTATTTCTGCACAGCCCTGCTGCTGCAGATGGAATTTATGGTAGTTTGGGAATTCTGGATTAAAGCCACCAATTAGCCCAGGAGAGTCAAACATGGGGTCACATGGGGGGAGGGATTTCTGTCATTAAAAGGGGTCAATGCTTGCTTGCCTTATAAGCAGCTGCGAAGATCCAGCTTTAAGAACCCATGGCTGTGTAGAAACCTTTGTGTATTCTTCCATTATTCCTGGCAGTGGATGGAAAAATACTGCTGGTTATTTAGTTCCCCTCATGCTAAAGCAAAACAAATGTTGGCCATAAAGGTGCATAGGTAGTTTTCCAGGCTGTTTAAATGCAAAGAACTTGTATTTGCTATCCAAGCATTATTTCACATCAAAAGGAAAGCGGGGGAAAAAAAGGGCAATTCTTGCGATCAAGAGGTGCATTTATTTGCTGGTGGGGTTATACTGCCTGCCATATACCTGGAGCTTTCTGAAGCAGCCTAACAATTCATTATTCTTTAACAGTGTTCGTTTTCCTTCTCCCATGCCTCCATTGTCGCTTGTCCCTGGAAATATAGTTATATCTTAAGTTTCAATTGAGTATTAGAAGGGAAGGAGGCGTTCATTTTTCAAAGGTCACATATCACTTGAATGGGGATCTTAGTCTACCATCCTTTGGGGAATACATTCAAGTGAATTTGTCAGTTCCGGGGCAGGAAAAGGCTTCAATAAAGAAAGCCGTGACCTTTTATAAAATTCACTTGCAATAAGCAAGGTAATCTAAGGAGGTACAAAACTGGATCAATTTAAGAAGGGAGGCCTGGACGAAGAGAAATCAAGGGGTATTCAGTTTCTCTGATATAAATGAACCGTATATCACTTATATTTTAGAAACAAGGTCTGGGGTCAGAAGCATCCACCAGAACATGCAATATCATCTCATGTGTTGTGATGTCATCAGTGCATGCATTGTGATGTCAGTGCATGCTTTGTGATGCCAACATGAAAATGAATTGAATAGTATCGTTGGTCTCTTGTCTTCTCCTGCTGGTGTCCATGAGCAGAACAGGTGCCCATGGGATTTTCCCACCATTAATTTTCTTACTCCATTCCTTTGATGAGAATTTCCTTCCACAATCTGATGATACCTTCTGGATGCATTAAATCCAGATTCCCCAAATGCAGGGCCCGTAATTTATGCTGGCAATAATTTAGAATTTTGGAAAGCTGGCAGAACTATTCCGTGTATCTTTTAGGCATCACAAAATGTCTTTCATGGGGTGGGGGCTGGATGGGTGTTACAGTTTGTAAATCAAGGAAAGTATTCCTCACAATTTATGGATAAAAAATCATTGCAATTGCTATGAATTAAGAATTGGATGTGATATGTTTTTGCTAAGATAAAAGGTAAAGGTAAAAGTTCCCCTTGCACATGCGTGCTAGTCGTTGCTGACTCTAGGGGGCGGTGCTCATCTCTGTTTCAAAGCCGAAGAGCCAGCGCTATCCAAAGACGTCTCCATGGTCATGTGGCCGGCATGACTCAACACCAAGGTGCACGGAACGCTGTTACCTTCCCACCAAAGGTGGTCCCTATTTTTTCTACTTGCATTTTTACGTGCTTTCGAAACTGCTAGGTTGACAGAAGCTGGGACAAGTAATGGGAGCTCACCCCGTTACACGGCAGCACTAGGGATTCGAACCGCTGAGCTGCCAAACTTTCGATCGACAAGCTCAACATCCTAACCCCTAAGCCATCGTGTCCCTTTTTGCTAAAATACCGTTTACTTAATCATAATTTGTCAAATAAACAATTGGCTTAGTTGACATGGCACAGAAAGACCTAAACCATTAAGCCTGGTTTTAATTCAGTCAATGTGTAAAAGTAAAATAAACTGTGGTTAAGTACAGAGAGTAAAGTGGTCAGGTCTTTTCCTTTCTGTCCCACTTTCTTTCTTAATTTATTTGTTCAAAGTACATGTAATCCTCAACCATTACAACCGGTGGTAGGCAGCTGCCGATTTGGATCGGTTCAGGCGAACCGGTAGTTCTGACGATCAGCTGGCCCTGCCCCTGCCCTATCCTGTCCTATATTTCCTTCTTCCTGGCTCAGCTGATTCGTGCGGCACAGCTGATTTCCGCTCATTCGCTGTTCTACTTACCAGGGCTGTCTTAGAAGATAAGCAGCTGAGCTTCAGATTGCTATATTTTGAATGCTGCCCACAAGTACGTTAGATGCGCTCACAGAACTGGTTGTTAAACCTGTTGCAGCCCACCACTGATTACAACCATTTATTTAGCAATCATTTAAAGCTATGACACTGCTGGGGGAAAAAAAAGTAACTTACAACAGTCCTCACATTCACAGCAATCCCACAGTTACACGATCATGATTTGGGAGCTTGGCAACTATCACATATTTATGACATGGTCATGTGATCACTATTTGTAACCTTCTAAGGCAGTTTCCAATGGGCAAAGTCAATGGGGAAGCCAGAAGGGAAGGTCCAAAGTCATAGTCATGTGATGTTTTGCCTAATGATCACAGCAAAAGAAAATATCATAAATCAGGTTGGTCGTGTGATGCCTCACTTAATGACCACAGCAAGGAATCATTAATGTTCTGTTCCTTATTATGGTTGTAAATCAAGGATTACCTGTAACCTATTATGTTGGCATTTGTGTAATCTTAGCATGTCAAGGGTTCTCCTCAAACTCCAAATGAGGACCACACTTAAACTATTTTTCTTTTCCTGCTTATAGGCAAATCACAGATTGTAAAAATCAGGTTTTTCAAAGTTCAAACAGCATGATAAACTGTTGTAAACCAAGGAAATGTAGAAGGAATTAAGAATAGATGCAAGCAGAATAAATGGTAAAGGTAAAGGTTCCTCTTGCACATATGGGCTAGTTGTTCCTGACTCTAGGGGGCGGTGCTCATCTCCGTTTCAAAGCCGAAGAGCCAGCGCTGTCCAAAGATCTCTCCATGGTCATGTGGCCGGTATGACTCAATGCCAAAGGCGCACGGAACGCTGTTACTTTCCCACCAATGATTGTCCCTATTTTCCTACTTGCATTTTTTATGTGCTTTCGAACTGCTAGGTTTGCAGAAGCTGGGACAAGTAA
This sequence comes from Ahaetulla prasina, assembly GCF_028640845.1. NCBI lineage: Eukaryota > Metazoa > Chordata > Lepidosauria > Squamata > Colubridae > Ahaetulla > Ahaetulla prasina. The sequence goes on along the minus strand of NC_080542.1, from coordinate 132,826,714 downwards.
CGGGAGCTCACCCCATTACACGGCACTAGGGATTCCAACCATTGAACTGCTGACCTTTTGATCGACAAGCTCAGCATCTTAGCCACAGAGCCACTGTGTCTATAGAATAAACGGTAGGAACTACTTATAGTATAGTATCCCATCTTTCTGGGACATAATCCTCCGAACACCCCCACCCCCCCGCAAAAAAAAGTTGATATACAATTTCAATGTGCAACAGGACAGAGACGAAAATAACTATCCCTCTATATTTAATATTAATATCTGATTTAAGTTTAACTTTGTTTTGGCTGCAGCCTTAACTCTGACCTTGCTAGGTTTGGGCATATGATCCTTTGAATATCACTCAAAGACTGAGCCGGAATATTTGCCTTTGGTTAAACCAAAGCTTGAAGACCTATCAAGTCAGGTTCCTTGTACCTTGAACTGTCTGATTCCATTTCTCCATTCCTCCCTTTCTCTCTTTTTCTTTCCATATCCTTTGAGTCAGGAATGAAACTGCTGTGTAAAACCTTTGGCATTCAACACTTCAGTTCAGGGAACTGGTGAGTACTTAGTTACAGCAAATGGGAAGCTGATGTCATGGCAAAACTATTACTTTTCATTTTAAAAGAAATGGATGTGTTTTTCTCCAAGGTATTCAAAGGTCTAGAAAACTGAAAATGGGTGGCAGGAATGGGAAATTCTTTGTTGTAGCTTGTGGAACAGGAAGAGTTTTTATTTTATTTTATTTTTGTTTCCTCTTGCCACTTTGCCTTTCACTTTTCTCTTTCTGTTTCTCTCTTAATTTTGCCAACTTTCAGATTGTTGCAGGAATTAAAATGCTAACAGAAGTCATGTGGTGGGGCAGGGTGGCGATGGTGGTGGAACAGTGAATCAGCTGTTCTTCACAGACAAAAAGTGCATTAAGTAAACATACAGGAGTGCCTAAACTTATTTGGAAAGATTAACCCAAGCAAAACACATGGGAGAGTGAGCTTGCAGATGGTGTCTAGAGGAGAGAAATTAAGGGCAGGCGATAAAAAATATAGATTTCTACCTGGGAATTAATGTATTCCCAGGTAATGTATTCCAGGTATCTCTCTTTCTCCGTCCCTCCGTCCCTCCGTCCCTCCGTCTCTCTCTCTCCCCCTCTCTCCCTCTCTCTTTCTCCTTCTCTCTCTCTCTCTCTCTCTCTGAATTCTCACCAGGTGATTCATAATTTACATCTTGAATTCAGCTACAGGAGTGAAGTGAAGCAATGAGGACGATACACCCGGAGGCAGTCTGTACGGATTACAAAGAGGAGGCCTCTGAAACAGTGCTATATATGGGCTGCTCCCAAAATAATGTCCAGTGATGTCATGTTTCCTCCTTCACATGGAACAGTTCAACATATTTTCAAAGAGAGCAGGGGAAAAACATATCCACTTGCTCTGGGAGCTTATAAAGGGCTGCCGGTTGGGAAGACATGGAAAAACGGCTGGAATTTTTCCAGCCGTGTGTCTTGAGTCAGTTACCTGATTCAAGAAAGCACATCCAGGGAGAGAGAAAATGGCAAGGGGGGCATCTTAGTGCATGCTGGGACATGGGACAGGAGTCAAATCTTGCAACAGTAAGATTGCACCAACAGTTGCTGAGTAACCACCATCCACGTCTGGGGATTCTCCTTATATAATCCAATTTCACTACATGGATTTACATCATACTTGGAACGCATTGTTCGATGAGGTTGCCAAATTATGACAACAGACACCCTGCACAACAACTCTTTCACTCTTACTGTAAAGAGTTTCAGGTATCTAATTCATCTGGAAAATTGCCTTCTATGTCCTCCAGTCCAGAGCCTAGTTTTGTGATGGAACTTCTTCCAAGCAATGCCCATCCAAGGATTGGCTTGCTTTTCCATTGGCATTATGAAGTCTTGATGGCTTTGCAGTTTCTCTATCTATAAAGACAGCTACTAGATAGTACATGAGTTACCAACCTCTGCCCAGATGGAAACTACCCTCGGGCAGAGGTTGGCAACCAGTATATGCCAGGTGTGTTTTGAACTGCAGTTCCCACCCCTCCTTATCTTTGAGATTTGTTGGAAGTCTAAACCATCTAGCAAGGAGTGGGTTTAGTACCCCCAGTAGTATCCACAGGTTATTGTCAAATAAGTCAAGGTGATGACCATGATAGTGTGAATGTAGCTCCAGTCACTTTAATTTGTTTGACAAAATGCTGAGGACATTCTTGCATATCCTGGACTAGAGGTTCCATGCCATAAGCCTTCAGTATGTGCCAAATTAATTAATGCAACCATAAAATGATGGCTTTTCTCCACTTGGCATTTTTTCATGATTCTTATCAGCTCTTTAGATGTGGAACATGAGAGTTATAATCTAAAACTTCTGGAGGAGGGCTGATATTCCTCCCAGCAAATTCCAGATGTGTGGATGTCACTACTGGAATTTCATCACTGGCCTTACTGCTTGGGGAATTCTGGGAGTTGACAGCTAGACAATTGGAAATTCCTAAGTATGAGAAGCTTTCTACATGACAGATCAGTAATCATGATTTATTCATGGATGCTTCAGAAGCAATAATATATGTCCATGCTAAGCAGGGATTCTGGGAATTGCCATGCTTATATATCTGGAGGGCAGCAAGTTGAGAAAACGTTGATCAGATTTGACCATATTTCCAGATTTGAAATGATCAGCAAAATAGATGGTTAATGGATTTGTGATCATCTTGTGTAATGGATTTGTCAATTGTCATACACAAACCCATATAGATAAATAACCCACTCCGGATGCAAAAATTTGAATCTTGTGATTCTCCCCAATGCATCTCATGATTTTGATGGTTGATCTTGTAACTCAAAAATAAATCACAAGATGCACAATAACATCATGAGAAATCTGGAACTGCTTTTCACTCCACCCTGTTCTCCAGACCACTTCATATCTTTGGCAAAGGCCTCAAAAAGCTCATCTGAATTTTATCTCAAAAACCTAAACAGTAAAAACAATGAAATGAAGACAACATTCTGCCCTTTGTTAAATATCTGATGCTATTTACTTGAAATAAGGCAAAAATGCATGAAATATGTAATTTTGATTCATCCTGTTTATAGTTTCATAGATTCTGTATCTGTATAAATTTTGTGCAATTTTAAATGTACCCAATTATTTATTTTTCAACCTTGGCAACCTTAAGTTGTGTGGACTTCAACTCCCAAAATTCCGCACTCTGCATGCTGGCTGCAGAATTCTGGTAGTTGAAGTTTATGCATCTTAAAGTTGCCAAGATTGAAAAAAAACCTGATCTGTACCATTTGCATATTTTCTCCTCTTTTCCCCCCCCTCTCTCTTTTAGCCAGTTTTGTTCTGCTCTTTTCTGTGTCTAAGTAAGCAACAACTTCCCAATTTTTGGTGTTTCTGTAGAAATCTCCATGTTGTTTTGCAACCACCAATAATAAAAGAGGTTCACTTTGGCTTCTTCGCCTCTTTTTGTCTTTTCAATATTATCAAGAACTGTGGGGTTTCCTGCAGAGTTTTCTATCTAAGTCCTAACCAGGCGTGATCCTGAACAGATTTTTCTGGGCATCAGTTGCTCCAACTGGAGTTTACATTTGTGACTAAACAATTTGTTAAAATCAGATATAATCAAAACACCTGTTGCTTCATCTGTAATCTCATCATATTCAGAGGTGAGCGAGTTAAGATTTGTCTATCTCATTTGCAAAATATTATGGAAATGTAGAGGCATTTCCACACATACTGCTTCTTTACTCCTATTCCTCAAAACATTTTGAACGGGCTGAGGGTTCTTTTTCATTCCTGTCATGTCTTGAGGAATGAAAAAGTACTTGAGAAAAGTACAGGGAAGGTATACCAATAACCAATCAATGTTTCTTCTGGCCAACCAATAGGAAAATGCAAATGCTTTGGTTAAGCAAGTAATCTGCCTCTGAGCTATGGCATCTCTTGGTATAACAAAAATATCCTTGCACTTATCTCAATGCTAGTCCTGCCTTCATAATTTGATTTCTTTTACCCAGCAACTGGATAAAGGAAATATTTAATGATATGGCTGGATATAAAAATCAATTTTGTCACTAGGTCAGGGCCAAGAGTTTTTTCAATCTAAACTCTTGAATTGCTAGACAAGTACTGAATTTGCCTGATCACATCTTCATTGCACTCAAGATCAGTTTTAGCAGGCAATATCAATACCAACCTAGCAGTTTGAAAGCAAGTAAAAAATGCAAGTAGAAAAATAAAGACCATCTTTGGTGGGAAGGTAACAACGTTCCATGCGCCTTTGGTATTTAATCATGCCGGCCACATGACCACGGCGACGTCTTCGGATAGCACTGGCTCTTCGGCTTTGAAACGGAGATGAGCACCACCCCCTAGAGTTGGGAATGAGTAACACATATGTGCGAGGAGAAACTTTACCTTTATCCATGGGTAGTTTGTGAGAATACTTTGACAGATACCCATGCCTGCCCTTCTTCGGCCCTGATTTTTGGAATTTGTTTTTAATGAGTACTATGAAGTCTGCAGGGCAGAATGGGTGTCTGCAACAGAGACCAAAGAAACGCAAATGACGAAATGTGTTTTATGACATCATAATACAAAGTTCACACTTTTATACAGGTAGTCCTCATCTTATGACTACAATTGAGCCCCAAACTTTTGTTGCTAAGAAAGACAGTTGTTAAGTGAGTTTTGCCCCATTTTACAACCTTTCTTGTCACTGTCATTGTGTGAATCACTGCAGTTGTTAAGTTAGTAACACACTTAAATGAATCTGGCTTCCCTACTGACTTTTCTTGTCAGAAGGTCACAAAAGGGGATCACATGACCCCCTACAGCAACGGTCATAAATATGAGTCAGTTGTCAAGCGCCTGAATTTTGATAAATGTGACCGTGGGGATGCTGCAATGGTTGTAGCTGTGAAAAATGTCATAAGTCACTTTTTTCCACTGCTGTTGAACCTTCCAGTGGTTACTAAACAAACTATTGCAAATTGAGGACTCCCTGTACTGTATTATGAAGTCTCATCCAAGTACATTACAAACAGCACAGCTATCCTGATTTTGCAATACATTTTTCTCCTTTTGACGAAGTTTTACCTACATTTACCTACAATGGCCCCCAATTGCAAGTCTATTCATTTTTCTCTTGCTTGGTGCAGGCAAAAATACATCATAAGACAAAAGGAGGATCTGGATTGGCATGGAAGGGACACTGACAGGGGCTGATTTCTATGACAAGAGGTATAGATAGCCAAGCGGAGGGATAAATGTTTTAAGGCATTGATTGTGCTGGGAAAGAATACTGGAGGTCTCAGATAAATTAGAAGATAAAGTCTGCCTTTTTCAATAAAATCCAAATGGGACTTATAATTAATCCTGGTATAAAGTTTATGCACTTGTTACCTCTATTACTCCATGAGACGTTTCCTGTAAGATAAGGTTCAAGGAGACACTTTGGGCCGGGTTACCCTTTCTCAACAAAACAGCCTCTTTGTCAACTGGAATTCTCTTTGTCCAAGTCATACCGTAAATTAACACGAAGTGAGTAATGAGGGCAATGAATGGGAACAGACAGAATATAGTGGGTGACATCATTCCCGGATGTGTGTGTTGCGTGGGGCTCACCTGTTAGACAGGTTTAGTCAAGTCTGGAGTTAAACTGTAAGCTCAACATCTGGTAAAGAGCTTTCAAAACTTTGGGTCAAAGTTAAAATAGGCCCTTGGCCTAGAGTGATAGATAGCCGTGCAGCTTGAAATGACCATTCTGGAGTTTATCTGTTATATTTATTTATTCTATTTATCTTGGGGAAAGATGACACTTTAGTGGCAGCCAATAAGCAACCAATGAAATTTACAGGGAAGAAAAGCAGGTGAGCTGGTTCATGCTCTCTGTGGAAGAAAGGGCAAGACATAGTTTCCAAGAGAGGTGAGTTACTGCTGCTTATTTTGCTCTCTCTTATGCCCTCTATGAAAATCCACTGGGCTGCCAATTATTGAGTTATTTCGTTTAGTCAGCTTTTATCACCATGGATAAGAGCATCTAGCTGGATCCCAGCAGGGTTAAACTGGGTTTTTCTTTTGATAGATAGCGCTAGAAAATCTTAGACCTAAAATAGGGATGTCCAACTTGGCAGCGTTATTTCAATTCCTTGTATTCCACAGCCAGCCCTGTGGACTGGGAAGTTCTGGGAATTGAAGTCTACAAGTCTTAAAGTTGCCAAGGTTGGATATGCTTGGCCTAAAATGAGAACTTGGGGAGTCATGACTCAATAAATGGCCAATAATGTCCACACTATAGTCAAAATAATGCACAGACATGTTCCTGTGAACATAGGAACTGAACTTGGCTTGACAGAGACTTTCCCTTAATCCAGTGTTTCGCATCCTTGGCATCTCTGAGATGTGAGACTTCACCTCCCAGAATTTCCCAGGATTCTGGGAGTTGACGTTCACTCATCTTAAAGTTGCTAAATTGGAAACACATTGTTCTAAAGTCATGATGGCGAACCTATGGCACTCATGCCACAGGTGGCATGCAATGCCTTCTCTGTGGGCATGACAGCTCTCGGCCCGGACCAGCTCCACTGTGGATGTGCATGCATCCCATTGGCTAGATGGTCTTCAGGTCTCTGCTGCACATGCACAGGGGGCAAGGCACATGCAAGGGACGCACGCATGCATGTGCAGGGGGCAGGATACATGCACAGGGGTGCAGGTTGGTGCAGGAAGTTTTCTAAGTCCAAAACTGGGCATGGGGGGCTCACATGCCCCCTGCAACCCATTTTGAGCCTGGAAAGCCTCCTGCACCAACCTGGAAGCTCAAATGCAGCATATGTACAGGGAGCCCAGCAGCATGCACAGGGTTGTGTGGAGGTGGGGTACAGGCATGGGAAGTGCTTGCATTGGATTTTAGAGGTTCAGCCACACGTGCATTCATTTGCGTGTGTGCTTTGGGCACTTGGCACCAAAAAGGTTAGCCATCACTATTCTAAATGAATAGGGCTATGTAAAATCTTGTATGGGACATGGTGGCTCAGGGGCTAGGACGTTGAGCTTGTCAATCGAAAGATCAGCAGCTCAGCGGTTCAAATCCCTAGTGCTGCCGTGTAATGGGGTGAACTCCCGTTACTTGTCTCAGCTTCTGCCAACCTAGCAGTTTCGAAAGCACGTAAAAATGCAAGTAGAAAAAAAAATAGGGACCACCTTTGGTGGGAAGGTAACAGTGTTCCGTGCGCCTTTGGCGTTGAGTCATGCCGACCACATGACCACAGAGATGTCTTCGGACAGCGCTGGCTCTTCGGCTTTGAAACGGAGATGAGCACCGCCCCCTAGAGTCGGCAACGACTAGCACGTATGTGCGAGGGGAACCTTTACCTTTACCTTTTTAAAATCTTGAAAAAAATAAAGTTGTATATGCAGGAACACCTCCAAAATATTGCACTGCCCATTTCCTGTTTCTCACAGTAATGTGAACTTGCACTCTTGCTTTTTCTTATGTTCTGCTTTATCTGCTTTATCTTCTGATCATTTCTGCAGCAATTCCAGCAGTGTTCACACCAGGGCTGAAGTAAATCATAGTTCAATGAACAAACTGCAGCAAAGAATAAATATTGCTTTTCATTCCTGATGTAAGGGATAAAGAAGGGAAATTTGTGACAAATGTGAAATGATCTCTAGTGATGCATAGCTTTTGAATGATCATGTGTACTCATATGTAAAAAGCCGCTTTGGTTGTTGCAAGGGCCATCTGTCACAATACATGCACACACATATACTGTTCTGTCCTCCCTTGCCTCCATCTGAATGATGGCTTAATTAGCCGTCACTATCAGCTCTGGCAGCAGAATAGCCAGCGTCTGCCAAGAGCCTCCGTTATCTTCCATGACGCTGGTGAGTCACTCAGAAACAAACTTCAGCTCGTAATCAGTGGATTTGCCTGTTACAAAGAGACACAGCAGCTCTTGCTGCCTTTTATATCCTGTGGGGTGTGGCTTCATGACTCAGCACTTCCTAGGCCTGTCCCACCCTTGCTTCTGTTGTTCCCTCCTCTCTTGCCTACGAAACGTAGGGTTCAACCAAGCCGGATTGCCATCAGCTGGGTCTGAAGGTGTGGCCTGGGGGGGAAAGAGTCAGGGGATGGAGGCCTCATTATCTCTTCCACCTGGCCTGCTTCTGGCTCCTGGAGCTGAGCCAGGCAAGCCGGAGCTCCTGAGGTAAGTCCTGATGGCCCTTCCCCCTCACTATCCAAGTCACTTTCTGGCAGCAGGCCCGGCTCAGGGGGCGCAGACACAACACACACATACACACACACACACACACACACACACACACACACACACATATTTAAGAATAGAAGTGCATAAGGGTGGAGTTTGTATTAGGATGTTATCATGTGCCAGTCATCATTCTGACATAATCTCAGTTTACCATAGATAACGATTGTCAGCCAACATCAGGCTGTTAATAGCAAATTCCAGGAAATGTGTCTGGTGGAAACATCTGAATATTTCTTAGAGTAATGTGGACTTCTTTTTATCAGGGTAGTCCTATATTCTTATCAAATCCAGGATCAATTGATGTGGGCAGAAGAAATTGGGACTGCATAAAGGGACTGGCTGCTCAAGTAATAGAAAAAAAAATGCTTCCTAACTTTCCATGTTTCATTGGCAACCGTCAGTCTCAAAAGGCTATGGCATCGTGCTCTGGAAAGAGGTCCTAAAACAGCATCTAGTTAGTGTGACTAGAAAAGCCAATTTGAGAGTGGCAATCCCTTCCACAGTGAGGGCAGAAACATTCTCTCCTTTGCCCAGCCCCCAGATTTCTCTGGTTCTGGCACTGCCTCTTTGCCTCAGCCTGCTGAACAAATGTCTCTTCGAATTGGAGAAGGCCATGCTGCGTCTTTAGCCTCCAAGCTGAACGATCAGAGGTCAAGGTTTCCCAGTCATTAATGTCCATTCCCAGGGCCTTTAGGTCCCTCTTGCAAATATCCTTATATCACAGCTGTGATCTCCCTCTGAGGTGCTTTCCCCGCACTAATTCTCCATACAGGAGATCTTTCGGAATCCGACCATCAGCCATTCTCACGACACGCCCAAGCCAGCGTAGACGTCACTGTTTCAATAGTGTATACATGCTAGAAATCCCAGCACGTTCCAAGACTGCGCTATTTGGAAATTTGTCATGCCAGGTAGAAGATCCATGAAAAGTGTCTGGTGGGTTATTACAATTCACAGAGAAGAACTTCATATTTATTTATTTATTTATTATTTACATTTCTATACCGCCCTTCTCCGAAGACTCAGGGCGGTTTACAGCCAAATTAAAAAGACATATACAAAAATTAAAACACAATATTTGAATTTAAAAATCTGAATCCAAAATCCGAATATTAAAATAACAAGTAATAAAACCACCCATTAAAAATTACCCTTAGGCCAACCCTGCTCGGTGAAACAAAAAAGTCTTGAGCTCGCGCTTAAAGGCCCGGAGGTCGGGAAGAAGGCGTAGCCCCAGAGGCAGTTCGTTCCATAGGGTAGGTGTCCCCACAGAGAAGGCTCTTCCCCTGGGAGCCGCCAGCCGACATTGTTTAGCTGACGGCACCCTGAGGAGACCCTCCCTGTGGGAGCGCATGGGTCGATGGAGGCTATTGGCGGCAGTAGGCGGTCCCATAAGTAACCTGGTCCCATGCCATGAGAATACTTATAAATAACATCTTTTAAAATTTTTTAATAATACTTCCCATTGATCATTTTAACCTACTTTGGTATCCAGGAACAATATGAACTGCTTGCAGAGACATGCATAATAAGCTTTACTGAAAAGATAAACATACCCTATGAATGTCTGCAGAACAAACTATTGTTAAGATAAGAAAACCAGGAGAGTTGTTAAAAAATAAATGACACCCTCAACCAAAATTAGCAGCCCTAAGTCAAGAACACAGGCATCTCTGTTGCTATGATGTCTATTTAAGCAGCTTCTGCTTTAATGGGAGAAAGCCTCCCTATTTTGCTTTGATTCTTTTTATGTCTACTTATAGGCCATCCCTAGCACAACTAATGGGCAAATACTTCGTTGGTTCCTAAAACCTTTTTATCCTCTGTGTAAATAGATTACATGCTGAGTAATAGATGTAGTTTCAGGAAAGCATTTTCAACTTTCAATGTTATGGTGGAACTTTCTCATTTTGGATCTTCATGCTGGAATTGAACTGAACTTATTTTTAAACCATAGTTGTGGATGTACTTGTTATCCTTTTGTGGCAGACTAGCACACTTTCCTAGGTTTCTCCTTTAAACTGAGTCCTGTGTCTGTGTTTTTCATTCTAAGCCTATAGTTATCTGAACATTTATCCTGGAAAGCAATGGTGGCTTTCATATTTTGTTACCACCGGCTTACCGTGCGTGTGCATGCTCACTTTGCGCATGTGTGCACTTTCTGTGCATGCGTCTGGCCTTCTGTACTTACACTTCAGGCACGCATGAAACCTGCACTTTCCACACATACATCCAGCCTCAAAAACATGCCTAAATAGGATTGTATAGCACCGGAGCGGGTGAGCAGCCCCCCCCCCCCCACGATCTCTAATACTAGTTCACCCAAACCAGTCTGAACTGGCTGCTGGAAAGAGTTTGTTGAACTTATATATATTTAAATCAGGAATGCAGTACCTGACTCTGTGGTCTCTTTCCAAAATCCCCAAAGCTTTAACCAAAGACTATCTACTATTGACCTCACCCCATTCCTAAGCGGTCTGTAAGGGGCATGCATAAGAGCACAAATGTGCCTACAGTTCCTGTCCTAATGTTCCCTTTTATTGTATCCAATTCATATAGTTATTTCATGCTTATGCTTATATATATATTCTTACATATCGTATAGTTATTTCTTGCTTATGCTTATATATACTGTTGTGACAAATAAATAAATAAAAAATAAAAATCCACTAAGTCATCTTCCCCAAGCTGATGCTCTCCATTATTTTAGGACTTTAGGTATCTCATCTGCACAGCAAGAAGATACTAGAAGAAAGCTGTTCTCATATGCTCCAGGTCCCCTTTGATTCTATCAGCTCAGTTTCTTAGACAGGGGACAGCCAGATTCTAATCTTCATTCAGCTGTAAATCTCACTGGTTGATCTTGGGCTTGTCACTTTCTCACACCCTAAGCCTTTTTATAGGTTTTGTTATATGTGTAAAAATATGTGTGGGGGTGTGGGCATATATGCTGACCTGAGGTCCTTGGAGGAAAGACAGGAAATAAATGTCATAAATAAATGGAAACAAAGCCTAACATTACAATTTTATGTGCAAGGGTACCACCTTGAACTTAGGGAGATATGTGTCTCAGTACTTATTTTTTAATTCCATTTATATCTTGCCTTTCTACACATGGGACATTTAAGGCATCTGGAAGGAAGAGAGGGACAAAGAAGGAAAAGAAAGAAAGAAAGAAAGAAAGAAAGAAAGAAAGAAAGAGAGAGAGAGAGAGAGAGAGAGAGAGAAAGAAAGAGAAAGATAAAACCAGTTAAATTCTTTAAACTATTATTAATATAATTCAAAAGCCTTGGCTAAAGAAGGAAGTCTGGATTCTTTTCTGAAGGCAGAAACAGTGGCTGGTTCCTTTGGGAATACATTCCATAGTTTATGAATAGCTAAGTAAAGACATCTGGCTGGATTACTCAGCAATAGCTTCATATGTAATGAGATTACATGTGAATTCAGGAAATTGCAGGCCCCCAAACAACTGGAAAATAATTTGCCTGTCCATCCATCCATCCATCCATCCATCCATCCATCCATCCATCCATCCATCCACTTTTATGCCATATACAAATTTAGTAAGTCCAGTGACTTACTAAATATACATAAAATCAATTTTTTAAAAAAATAAAACAATTCATCGTAAATAAAACAATTATATATTGTTGAAACAACTGCTGCTCTCATTAAATCCCTATAATCCACTGAAGATATTTATCTAGCCTGCTAACAAAACATTTGGAAACCAATCCACAAGCTTGGAGAAAGAACCTCCACTCTCATCCCTCACCCAAACTACAAATATTCACCACTATTTCACCATTAGATCTTCACAGGAGAAAATCTCTCTTTCTCGCTCTCACAAAAGGACTATTTCATGGAAAGACAAAGTAAGGGCACCTCTAGTTTTATGGGGCAAGATGTTTCGGAGGTATGGAGTGTTCATTCTCTGAAGTGCAACCTTCCTGATATCTTCTGGGTAGACATCTGGAGCAATATTCCCTTACTAGGCCCTGTAGAGTGGACCTATTCTACAGGGGTATTCTACCGGGTTAAGATGGTTCAAAAGGTAACAGGCGCTGAGGACATATAGTGTATTATACATTAGTGGACATATAGTGTATTATACATATAGTGTATTATACATATAGTGTATTATACATTTGATTAAATTATCTTTCCATTGATAATTTTATGGTACTACTCCAAAAAAAGTGGTGTTATTAGCTAGTTTTAGAAAATACACTTTTCCCAAAATGTTTCCACAATTTTGGCCACTACTGTAGGCAATCAACAGTGCCTTAACATGGACCTAATGGTAGCTAAGGCAGCTGCCTTGGAACAGAATGTTTTCTGCTGAATAGCCTAAGGGCAGTCAACAAATGGTCTTCAAGCTCGGACCTATCTGGACCAAAATGCAGTAGTTAAGCTCAAAGAGGGAAAAGAGATGAGTCACTGTCCTCAGTGCCTCCTAATCTTCCCTTCCTTGTCCTGCTCTTCTTCTTCTTCTTCTCTCTCTCTCTTTATTTTAAAAAGGCATGTTGTTTATTTTGCTGAAACTAATCACTTAATAAAATCAATATTTTTGTATATGTCTCTCTGTCTGATGGCTTTGCTCCATTGCTGGAGTATTAAAAATAACCTCTGTTTGAGCTGTGTAAATAGTTAGGAGTTCAGCTCTCCCAAGGGGGTAAATAATATGTGGGATGTTGACGTTTTTTCTGCACTGCAGTTGGCTTCTCCTTTGCCTTGCTGACCTCACCCAAACCTGAAATTAGCCAGTTTGTAAAGAATAGGAACTTGTCTCAGGCTTCCACTTGCTCTGAACAGCCTAAATAAATATGAAGGGAACAAGAACAGGGAAGTAACAGATGTTTCCTAAGAAGGTATAAACAGGAGGGAAAAATTAGTTTTCCTTTAACATTTGCAGGCTCACTTGGCAGGTTTGCCAAGTTGAGTGGGATGTCCCAGATTTTGGAAGATTATTATTATTTTTTTAATTTTTAATTTCCTGAGCAGCTTGATAGGCTTGATAAGATGTTCCCTTAAACAACTTTATCAACTGGCGATCAGATAGCAGTACACTAGGATCTTCCTTCACAAAGATTTTGGCACCTAATTAAGGGGAAAATAATCATGAATTGTCATAGTTTTGGCTGGCGCATAGAAAAGCTTGATCATTGGGGTAGAATAGCACTTATGTCATTTGGAATTTTCCAAAAGCCTAACTGTTTTAGTTTGTTCAAAGAGACATGTTACAAGTTAGGATATTAAATATGGTCTGGTCTTGCCTTTTTATTTTAGCTCTTATTTTAAAAAGAGACTTAAGAAAAATTTGCTGGGGTCCAGGACAAATTTATAACAACTGCATCTGGATGATTGGGGTGGGGGGCAGGGGGGGGATTGTATTTTCAGAAAATTGTATTTTCTTGTCTTTCAGTAAATAGCAGTGTAGCCCAGTGTTTTTCAAATTGGGCGATTTTAAAATAATGGACTACAACTCCCAGAATTCTCCAGCCAGCATAGTTTTGGGGAGTTGAATTCCACACATCTTTAAGTTGTCAAGGTTAAAAAAATACTGATCTAAATCAGAGGTGGAGAATTATGGCTCCTTTATGACTTGTAGACTTCAACTCCCAGAATTCCATGCTGACATAGGAATTCTGGGAGTTTAAGTCCACAAGTCATAAAAAGGCCATAATTCCCCATCCTGCTCTAAATGGAGACAGGTCACTTCCAGTAAAAAGAATTCTGGGAATCACAATGCATGCATCTTAAAGCTATCTAGTTTGAAAAAGAGTTCTCTATCCCATTCTCAGCTATCCAATTTCAGACACACCCCAACATGACAATATATACGTGTACTAATATGTACAAGTGAGATATTTTTTTTCAAAGCCCAGAGGTAAAATCCCATGCAACCCAAAATGATTTCTTCTTGCTATATTATCAGATTTATGTAGCTTTCCTTGTTTCTGTTAGTGATTTAACTAACTTTTTTTTTAATTTTATCTTCCATGCTGTTCAAGTTGTATTTGTGTATGTTAAATCAGATCAGCAACTGTAAATAGTTATAGCATTATTACCACTACTCACTGATAATAGGTTTGTAAATTCAACAACCGTCAGCAAGTATAGCTAACGGGTGTGGAAATCCTTCAGTTTCATGATGAGCTGTCATCTATTCAAGTCATAACAAATTTGTTAATGTTTAAAATGCCATTATATTTTTGCTGTAACAGATCATTATCACTGATTCTTGAACTTGATCCTTAAGATGAATTTTCATTTTTAATATTATTATGAACATAGTCATTTGAGTCAAAATTGCTCCCAAAACATTTCCAAAGATTGGTATTGAGACAATTCCTGCCTCAGGCTTATAATTTTAAAATTCTTGATGGAGAAAGAATAGAGAAAAAGAAGAAACAGCTTGACAGTTACACTGAAATTACAATTCTTATGTTAACTGGTTGGGATGAGAATATTTTTATCTGTTTGTCTGAATTTATTATAGCCATTCGACTCCAATAGACTCAACTCTAGCAGCTGTTTGAAACATGGCTTCCTCAAAATGGGCTGAAATGGCATCTCCCAGAATTCCTGGCACCCATGATCGAAGAAGTGGCCTCCCACTTAGGAGAAGCCAAGATGAGGAGCTGTATTGGCCAGTGTTTCACAACCTTAGCAGCTTTAAGATATTCCCAATATTCCCTAGGTAGCCATGGGGGATGCCATACATTAACTTTTGCTCTGAAGTTAGAGGACAGTTGAAAAAGGCTAATTAGGATGTGTGTGAAAAACAATATCACACTACTAACTAGAGCATACAAAATATTTGCTAGACCAATTCTTGAATACAGCTCATCTGTCTGGAACCCGCACTGCATATCACCCGCACTGCATATCATAAATACAATTGAACATGTCCAGAAATATTTCACAAGCAGAGTCCTCCACTCATCTGCTCGCAACAAAATAGTTTATGCCACCAGACTTAAAATTCTAGGCTTAGAAAACTTAGAACTATGCTACCTTTGGTATCACCTAAGTGTAGCTCATAAAATTATCTGCCACAATGTCCTACCTGTCAATGACTACTTCAACTTCAACCACAACAATACACAAGCACACAACCAATACAAACTCGATTGCAGAAAATATGACTTCAGCAACAGAGTGGTCAATGCCTGGGATGCATTACCTGACTCTGAGGTTTCATCCCAAAACCTCCAAAATTTTAACCTAAGACTGTCTACTGTTGACCTCACCCCATTCCTAAGAGGTCTGTAAGGGGAGTGCATAAGAGCACCAGCATGCCTACCGTCCCTGTCCTAATATTTCCTCTATTTGTATCTATTTTATGTATTCAGTTCATGCTTATAAATATTACCTAATCCGTTCTTGACAAATAAAATAAAATAAAGTTCATGATGCAACTACTTTTTTCTTCCTACAGTCAAACATTTTCAACTTGATATGATAATATGGTTTATATGTTTATCAGATAAGCTTTCTGGTTTTCTATTCACTAAATGCTTAACAATAATATTTCTGCCAGTTTGTGCAAGAAATTAAATTATAACTTTCTGCCAGCTTGTGCAGCAAGAAATCAAACTGTACCTCTCCATTCTTTGAGTGGCAAGAAAAGAAAAGAGTTTTCCTTCAGGAATTGCCTTTTTTGTTTGAAAAGGGGAAAGAAACCCTGTTATTTGAGTATTTGTTTGGCTGCTGCTATGTTTATTTACTTTCTCAATAGTTATCCATCCAAAAATGGAAAATAAATGAAATAGAATCATTCCTTTAGGAAGCAGCTGGGTTTGGGATGAGTGGGTGGCTGGATAGAGTGAAGAACTTGCTGAAGAAAGATCAGTTTGTCAACTTGAGAGAATAAAGGTCAGTTCTGCTGTTCGGCTGTAAGGCTGCAGAGAAACACTCAACGTTTATAACATTGTACCTTCATTTTCAAAGAAGTCTTTCAAGTTGTTATTATTATTATTAAGTATTATCTGCCAAACTGATTAGATTAGACTTAGCCGGTTTTACTTGTGTTGAGGATCAGGCAAATCCTACAGCTTTGTGATCTTCAAAAGACTCCCCACTATCTATAGGAATGAAAAGTTGCATTGCTGTACACAAGAAACAACAACTAAGTCAGGAGGATGAGGATACGGTAACAGGAAAACCATGCTCAGTGGACAAGGTCTTCCTTGGCTTGGTGGATTGCCTTGCAGTTATTTTTAAGTAGGCTTTTGTGCAGGGGAATCCTGGGAATTGAAATCCATACACTTACATTGCTAAGGTGGGAAACCCTGTAACAACTTCTAGTTCAGGAGCAGGTCTAGAAGTCCACATCCTAAGTATAATCATAGCATGGGCCAATTGTTGTGGCCCACCAGCGGCCAGCACAGCTGGCAGCAGATTCAGACAGTGAGGAAGTTGGGGAGGAATGTGGTCCAGTCCTGGGGTCTGGGGAAGGCTCGGACAATGGCTCTGTGTCAGAAGCAGAGTGGGGGCCAAGGCCATCTGGTAGTTCTTTGCTGCCTCTGGAGTCTCCAGAGTCTGACATCAGCGAGGCAGAAGAACAGCGTGAGGCCTGTTCCCAGGGTGCGCATGCAAAGCTGCCATGAGACAGGAACAATTAAGGAAACAGGGTCAACTTGTGAGTAAGACTTGGAGATGATTGGCCCCTCCCATAAGACATAAAAGAGAAGCAAACGGGATGTGAGCTTTTGCAGGAAGCAATTGATTCATCTGGCTGATTCAAGATCTGAAAATTCTGTTTGTGACTCTGTATCAAGTTTGGCCTTGCCCTGCAACTGGAAATTAGCTCTTTGGCAGTGTTCCATGTGAGATAGGTGGGCGTTAATAACCTTCCACTGAAAGACAATTTATCAAGCCTTGCAGACTGTAAATGAAAATAATTTACAGCCGTATGAATTAAAGTGGTTTGCCGGGACTAAGTTTGTGCTGTTTAATTTCTAAGGAAATTAATTACATTTCCACCCCGAGCCACCCCAATGAAGCCGCTGAGGTCTTGAGGCCGTGCGGGTCTGGATGGGGAGGAACAGGCTCCAACTCAACCCTTCCAAGACAGAGTGGCTGTGGGTACCGGCGTACCGGTACAGTCAGCTTACACCATCGCTGACTGTGGGGGAGGAAGTACTGACCCCCAGGGAGGGAGTGCGCAACTTAGGCGTCCTCCTGGACGATCGGCTGTCCTTAGAGAATCATTTGACAGCCGTCGCCAGGGGAGCATTTTATCAGGTCCACCTGATTCGCCAGTTGCGCCCCTTCCTTGACCGGGACGCCTTACAGTCACTCATGCCCTCGTCACTTCCCGCCTGGACTATTGCAATGCTCTCTACATGGGGCTCCCCTTGAAGAGCACCCGGAGGCTCCAGTTAGTCCAGAATGCGGCCGCGCGGGTGATAGAGGGAGCACCGCTGTTCCCATATAACACCTATCCTGCGCAGCCTACACTGGCTACTGGTAGTCTTCGGTGCAATTCAAGGTCTTGGTTACCACCTTTAAAGTGCTCCATGGCTTAGGACCGATACCTTCGAGTCCGCCTTCTGCCGATTGCCTCCCAACGACCTGTGCGCTCCCACAGAGTGGGCCTCCTCAGGGTGCCGTCGACCAAACAATGTAGGTTGGCGGCCCCCAGGGGGAGGGCCTTCTCTGTGGCGGCACCAGCCCTGTGGGACGAGCTTCCTCCAGGATTACGACAACTACCCGACCTCCGGACCTTCAGACGTGAACTGAAGACTCTATTATTTCAGCGTGCGGGACTAGCCTAAGATAAAATGTTTTAGCATATTTTAATGGGGTTTTTATTGGTTTCTATTGTTTTAGTGATCAGGCCATGATAATATTTAGTTTTAACTGGGTCTTAATGTTTATTTATTATATTGTTTTAATATGCCTGTGAACCGCCCTGAGTCCTACGGGAGATGGTGCGGTATATAAGTTTGATTAATAAATAAATAAATAAATAAATAAATAAGGAAGCCTAGGTCATAACATCAGCTTTCCACAAGTTAGCACCTGTTTTCCAAAGCACCAGAAAGCAAGCCAAGATACAATGGATTGAAACTAATAAAGGAGAGAAGCAACCTAGAACTATGGAGAAATTTCCTGACAGTGAGGACAATTAACCTGTGGAAAGGCTTGCCTTAAGAAAGTGTGGGTGCTTCATTACTGAAGGCTTTTAAGAAGACACTGGACAGCTACTTGTCTGAAATGATATAGAGTCTTGTGCTCGAGCAGGGAGTTGGGTTAGAAGTCCTCCAAGGTCCCTACCAATTCTAATATTCTGTATTCTAAATATATAGATTTTTGACTTCAAATTTTCCCAGATATTTTTCCATTGCTGGTAGTTATAGGAATTGAAATCTGTCCATTTGGTGGGTGCCCAAGTTAAGAAAAGCTGAAGAAGGCTATAAAACTACATAATATATGCTAAGCATATATTATGTTTGTGCTGTATTTGAGACTACAGGTTTGAGACTAAGACAACAGGTTTGAGACTAAGAGGTACCCCACCTTGTTGAGTTCTTGTGGCTCTATTTATTTCCAGATAATAGTTTTAAAGTTTTCTATCAAGAGGGACAACCAGTTGTACCCAAAGGTTTGCTACTGGGCTTTGGGCAGTGGTGGGATTCAATTTTTTTACTACTGGTTCTGTGGGCATGGCTTGGTAGGTGTGGCATGGCTTAGTGGGCATGGCAGGGGAAAGATATTGTAAGATGTCCATTCCCTCCCCACTCCAGGGGAGGGTTACTACAAAATCACCATTTCCTCCCAATCAGCTGGGACTTAGGCGGCAGAGAATAGATGGGGGCAAGGCCAGTCAGAAGTGGTATTTAACGGTTCTCTGAACTACTCAAAATTTCTGCTACTGGTTCTCCAGTACTGGTCAGAAGCTGCTGAATATCACCTCTGGCTTTGGGTGAGCCCTACTATAATTGATGCACCATCATAATCTGAACAATTGTTATGGAATGTAATATGGAGCTGAATTCCCAGGAGGGAGGAGGTGCATTTCACAGGAATAAGAGACAACTTAGTCTAGATATTATGTCTGAGCAAAAGAGAATGAAAACAGTCTTTCCCTAATCATTCACAGAGTATATTTTAAATACAGATAGTAGAATGCTCAATCTTGCAAGACTTGCTGTCAGGGTTCCAGACAAATGCCCTAATTAAATCATGAGTCTCGAGCCAAGCTTCAAAAGAAATCCA
The DNA here is from genome assembly GCF_028640845.1 of Ahaetulla prasina. NCBI lineage: Eukaryota > Metazoa > Chordata > Lepidosauria > Squamata > Colubridae > Ahaetulla > Ahaetulla prasina. Next base: position 132,807,195 of record NC_080542.1, on the reverse strand, counting down.
GTCATTTATTAGGAGCTTCAAGGCAGCATGTTCCCAAATGAAGCCAGCTCTGACCCTACATAATTTATGCTCCAATTATGACCCTGTTCCCCCCCCCCAGGGTGTGTTATCAATAATATTCACCAATGGAGCAATTTTGTGGGTGGTAGAGATCACTCCCCTTCGACTACTGTAGATATCCCTGAGATACAGCCTTGAGGGAGATAAGCATGGAACGTGCATCTGTTTTTGGCTGCTGTGCAGTTTCACCAGTTTCCCATCCCCCCTGGCCTATGGCAACTGTAGAGCAGGTCAGGGATGCTTTCCGGTTTGACACTCCACTTATAGGTATGAAATGAGTTCTTTACTTTATTTATACGGATATGGATTCTTCCAAGTTTATATGGATTCTTCCAAGTTTATATACCTATAAACTTGGAAGAATCATCATCATTTTTTATTTTGAGCCTGATAGCAGTAGAAGCATAGAGTACAGAAAAAGAGACCAGTTGTCTCAGCAGGAATAGAACATGAGCATCATCCAGCAATTGTCTCCAAATTCAGATATACATTTCTCAAGACATGCAAACTAGGATATGTGACATGGGATCTAGGACAATTCAGTGCAGCCAACTCAATGTGGCCAACTCACCATGGCCAACTCACCACAGCCAACTTGCTGCGAGACAACTCACCACGGCCAACTTGTCATGGGGCAATTTGTTATGGGACAAGAGGTACACTAAGATTGAAGGAATGGTGGACTAGAATAATTAAAGAAAGTATGCAAAAGGAGGGACAAAATAAATTGTGAATGACATTAAAATATTTTTTTAATTATTTTAAATATTTAAATTGAATTGTTGTCCCACAGCAAGTTGTCCCATGGTAAGTTAGTCAAGGTGAGTTGACTGGTGTGTTGCCCATGGTGAGTTGGCCACGCTGAATTTGCCATGCCAATTGTGACATCTTGTCTATACTATACTGTAGGGAAGTCTTTCTGATTTCTGTTTAAAGTTGTCTTAAGTATTGGGGAGACCAAATATTTTCACAGCCATTTCATGGCTGTAGAAGAAGCTATGTCTCACAACAAACCTCACCTTTAATTAAATAATTGTAGGGGGTCCTTGATTGAAAGGAGGATAGCCTTTAGTGATAAATCAAGCAACAAGGTAATGACAAATTCATTTATGCAACAGTAAATTTTGACACATCTCTGTGTGTCAAAATTGGGGGCAATTCTGACGACAGTGCCCAATTACTGCTTACCAGTAAGGTAGAAAAGGTAGTGAATTGGGCTGGAGCATTTTGATATCATGGTATATTAGAATGATATAATATACAACAAGTAGAAGAAGCCAACACAATAAAGTCAATTCAGCAACAATTGTTGGATCTGTCTCACAGGAGCAGATACCAGTATTAGGATGGTCGCATTCCTAAAAAACACACACAGCACATGAATCAATTTCTCATTGATTTAATATGTCCTTTGCTTTATATGGTTAAGGTTCACCATTTTTTTGCACATGCAAAGACACTTTTGAAATACTATCATTTCCCCTTCTTAGAATATCTTGACATATCTTCTGATTTATTATGGTGGTTTCCTTGAGATGACCTATGGATTTAGAGCAACATTTCTCAACCTTGACAACTTGAAGATGTGTGAACTTCAACTTCCAAATTCCCCAGCCAGCCATATTGACTGGAAAAATCTGGGAGTTGAAATTTATACCCCTTCAAGTTGCCAAGGTTGAGAAACACTGATCAGAAATAATGGAGAAGGATCTTTATTTGTCTTCTTCCTGGCACTTAACTGGGAAAATGTCTATGGAGATTCTCAGCCATCCAGGTCATGGTTGTCCCAGAAGTGCTTTTTCAAAAGGCAACTGGACTTTCTTCGTTTTGTCCGTGAAGACATTTCTTCAAGAAAGTCATTTCAGTGTGGAATATAAATTCTTCCATTCTCACCCTTCAGCCAGAACTGAAAAAGCTTCTCGGATAAGAAGTGAAATGTCTTCAAGAAAAGAAAAAAAGTCCAGTTGCCTTTTGAAAAAACACCTTTGGGATAACTGAGAAAGTGCTTTTGAAAGCACAATCCACTCCATAGTTATCTCTCTTTTAATAGAACAGTTGTTGTTGTTGTTGTTAGTTGCAAAGTTGTGTCTGACCCATCGCAACCCCATGGACAACATTCTTCATATCCCAGCATTAATGACAAAGTTTTCCTATTTCTGACTTGTTTCTCCTTTCCCTTGTCAGTCCCAGCAGTGCACGCCTGTTTTTTTTTCCTGTTTTTCAGTTTTTGTATGTAGAACTGCAAAAATCTCCCATCCATTCTCCAAACAATCCTGCTCTTGTTCAGATCGCACATTTCTCTGATGAACAATGCAGCGGTAATTCGTTGTCAGGACAGGTCAACAAGAGGACTGATTACCGTACTGTTTGGCTTGCAGGTCTCCAGGTCATAGTATAACATTTATGATTCTGTTGAAATGAATAATTGAAGTAGGGGAAGAGGATGAAAATATTGTAGGATGGAAAACAAGCTCAGCAAGCTACTAAGTGCAGCTGAAAGAGAAAGCTTTGGTGTTTTGCACTTCAAGGATTGATAGTGGTTTTGCTTGCCCATTACTATTTATTTATTTAGATAATTTATATGGCCACCCAACACGCTGTTAAGATATTTAAATTTAGTAGCTGGAGCAGAAGGTTTGTGCAGTGAACCAGAATGCACAGTTGTGGTTGATTGGCTGCAGAGCACTGGCTCCTGAGTGAGGTAATCTGCACTGTGATTGGTTGCTATGGGTGTACAGGGGGACCTTTCACCCGCCTTTTTCTTCTGTGTGCCGCACAATTTACCTCATGATGCTCCTGTTTGCCTGACTATCTAGTTTAGTGTATATATTGATGTAAAATATATTCATTTATATAAAACTACAAGTTTGTATCAGCATCTCTGGCTTCATTTGGACACCGGCTGCATAATTCCCTGACATCACTCACTCTGGATAGCTTCCAGAAGTAAAAACGCAAATGACAAAATCATGTATTCAGGGTCTTCCAAAAAAGTATCAGGGTGGCAGTCAATCTTATCTCCACAGGGATGATGTTCCAAAGGGAACATGTTACCACAAAGAAGACCTTTCTTCTTGGTCTACCTTTTTTTTTTCTAGTTGTTGTTGCCTTTATTGACACATCTATTAGATATAATGAAAAGGAACATTAGGACAGGAACGGTAGGCACGTTTGTGCTCTTATGCACGCCCCTTATAGACCTCTTAGGAAAGGGGTGAGGTCAATAGTAGACAGTTTTTGGTTAAAGCTTTGGGGACTTTGAGAAGAGGCCACAGAGTCAGGTAGTGTGTTCCAAGCATTAACAACTCTGTTACTGAAGTCATATTTTCTGCAATCAAGATTGAAGCAGTTAACATTAAGTTTAAATCTATTGTTTGCTCATGTATTGTTGTGAATGAAGCTGAAGTAGTCTTCAACAGGAAGGACATTGCAATAGATGATTCTATGAGTTAAACACAGGTCATGTCGGAGGCAGCGGAGTATCTAGGTTTTCTAAACCTAGGATTTCAAGTCTGGTGGGATAAGGTATTTTGTTGTATTCAGAGGAGTGGAGAACTCTTCTTGTAGCAAATGTTTTGTAAGCTCTGGTTAGTAGTGTAGTGTTTCTGGAGAAGAAGCTACACAAGATTAAGTTTACAACTCTTAAAGCCTTTTTTGCGATGTAGTTGCAGTGGGCTTTGGCACTTAGGTCATTGGATATGAAGACTCCAAGGTCTTTGACAGGGTGGAGGTCATCTGTAAGATAATGTCCGTTGAGTTTTTATTTAGTGTTTAGATTTTTTTTTCCAATGTGTAAGACAGAGCATTTGCTGGTTGAGATTTGGAGTTGCCAGGTTTTAGACCATTCTGACACAAAGTCAAGGTCTTTTTGAAGAGTAGCTGTATTGTTGGTAGTGTTAAATAGTGTGATATCGTCAACAAAGAGAACACAATTATTTTTAATATGGTCGCAGAGATCATTAATGTATAATATGAAGAGTGTTGGTCCAAGAACACTGCCTTGGGGAACGCTGCTATTGACAGGAACAGGATGTGATACGGCACTGCCTATTTTGAGGGCACTGCCTATCCTTGAGTGGCTCAGACTGCTAAGACAGTCTGTTATTAACAGCAGCTGCTTGCAATTATTGCAGGTTCAAGTCCCACCAGGCCCAAGGTTGACTCCATCCTTTATAAGGTAGGTAAAATGAGGACCCAGATTGTTGGGGGCAATAAGTTGACTTTGTATATAATATACAAATGGATGAAGACTATTGCTTAACATAGTGTAAGCCGCCCTGAGTCTTTGGAGAAGGGCGGGATATAAATGCAAATTTTTTTAAAAAATTTTTGACCACTTGTCTGTTTGACAGGAACGCTGTTATCCAATTGTGGAGGGGTCTGGAGATGCCGTAGGAGTTTAGTTTTAGGAGACGTTGGTCGTGTACCACTGAGTCAAAAGCTTTACAGAAGTCTATGTAAATTGCATCTATTGTTTTGCCTTGTTCAAGATTAGTAGTCCATATATTTTTGCAGTGAAAAAGTTGTAAATTACATGATAATTTTTTTCTGAAACCAAATTGTTTATTAGAGAATAGGTTGCTTGTTTCTAGGTGGAGGGTAATGTACTGGTTAATGATGGATTCCATAACTTTACAGGTAACGCAGCATAGAGAGATTGGTCTGTAATTTTCAACTAAGTTGGGGTCTCTTTTTTTGAAAACAGGGATGACCGTGGCTAGTGACCAAAGTTTGGGAAGGGAACTGGTCATGAAGGCTTTTTCAAAGATTATGCTTAGGGGTTCTGCTATATAAGTGGAAAGTTTTTTTAAGAAGTATGCACATAGTCCCTCAGGTCCTATAGATACTCATGGTTTTAAATTGTGAAGAGCTTTTTCAACATTTTCTTCAGTGAAATCTATATGTGTAAGGTCGTTGTTGGTGCAGTTGGGAAATTTCAGGTTTGACCATTGCTGTTGACAAAGACTGAGCCGAAGAATGTGTTAAAGAGGTTTGCTTTAACTGTTTCATCATTATTTTCTTTGCCGTTAGATTCTTTTAGTGGTGGGATGGATCTCGAGACATTAAGTTTGTTATTCACAAAGTTATAAAAAAGCACGATTGGAATTTGTGCGCAGAAGGTCTTCTTCTTGCTTGGTGTGGTAATTTTATTTGGTTGCATATATCTCTCTAGTGGTTTTTGAAATTAGCTACATGCCCCTTTTTGTTTTTTCTCCAAAGGGATTTTTTTTTTGGATTGGAGCTCTTTTATTGATATGGATAATTTGTTTTTCCTGATTTTGGTGGTGGTTAGTGGTACATAGAGTTTAATGACTCTACTGACTTTGAGTAGGAAAACTTTGTAGTGGTCTTCAGCAGTGATACAGGTTGAGAATAGATTTTGCCAATCAAGAAATGTGAAGTAGGTGTTTATAAAGTCATAGTTGGCTTTTTTGAAATTGTAGATTGGATTACTATTATTATGATGATTTTTGTAAGGGCGTATATTGAGGCAAAAGTCTATCATACTGTGGTCACTGTTGGAAAAGGGTTCTTTTATTTGTAGTCCATAAATTGAGTTTGTGTTATTGGAGAAGATGAGGTCAAGGCAGTTGTTTAGTCTTGTATTGTTAGTTGCTAATTGTTCAAGACCTAGATTTGTAACATCATTGTATAGGGTAGCATGGATGGGTTCAGTTGTACATTCGTTAGTTATCCAGTTAATAAGAGGTAGATTGAGGTCACCCAGGAAGACGTGGTGGACTTTCTTAATAGAAGGAGCTATTACATACCCTGCCTCCCCACCCTGGTGAATTGGATACATATAAATGAGAAAAGATGTCTAAATAACCTGGCCCCAATCTTCTGAGGTGGGTGAAATGGGCCTCTGGTGGCTCAACAGACTAAGACAATCTGTTATTAACACAGCTGCTTGCAATTACTGCAAGTTCAAGTCCCACCAGGCCCAAGGTTGACTCAGCCTTCCATCCTTTATAAGGTAGGTAAAATGAGGACCCAGATTGTTGGGGGCAATAAGTTGACTTTGTATATAATATGCAAATAGATGAAGACTATTGCTTAACATAGTGTAAGCCCCCCGAGTCTTTGGAGAAGGGCGGGATATAAATGCAAATAAATAAAATAAAAAATAAATAAAATAAAAAATAAATAAAAAAATAAAATATAGGGCTTTCAAAATGGCAACCAACATCTTGAATTGGATCTGGAAGCAAGTTGACAACCAATACAATTCACACACGAATGGTGCAAACATAGACTTGGATTAAACCATGGAGATCACTACATTTTAAACTAATTAGTGGTTCTGCCATCCTTCTGAGGTCGGTGAAATTAGGACCCAGATTGTTGGGGGCAATATGCTTACTCTGTAAAGTGCTTAGAGAGGACTATAAAGCACTGTGAAGTGGTACATAAATCTAAGTGCTATTGCTATTCTCAATACCTTTCAAGGGCCTCTGGGGCTCAGACTGGTAAGACAGTCTGTTATTAACACAGCTGCCTGCAATTATTGCAGGTTCTAGTCCCACCAGGCCCAAGGTTGACTCAGCCTTCCATCCTTTATAGGTAGGTAAAATGAGGACCCAGATTGTTGGGGGCAATAAGTTGACTTTGTATATAAATATACAAATAGGATGAAGAATATTGCTTAACATAGTATAAGCCGCATAGTATGAGTCTTCGGAGAAGGGCGGGATATAAATGCAAATAATTAAAAAAAAAGGGCAGCCCCACGTAAAGTGAATTGCAGTAGTTAAGATGGAAGGCAACTTGGGCATGGATGACCACGAACAGGTCTTGTTGGTCCAGGAGAGTTGTTTGTCGGTTGTTTTAAAGAGTTGTTTTAAACTCTTGTTGGTCCCAAACTGATACATGATCCACTGTTGTGCAAAAGCTGTTTTGGGCACAACTGCCACCTGCTTTTTGTGGAAGAGTCATGAGTCCAGGAGAACCCCCAGATTATTTAATTCACCATGACATTCACTTTGTTTTCTTGGAAAACCTCAAGTCCTAAACCAGAAGGCTACCTCCAGATTGCAAGTGATCCTAGTCAGTGGTGAAATCCATTTTTTTTACTACCGGTTCTGTGGGCATTACTTGGTGGGCATGGCATGGCTTGGTGGGCGTGGCTTGGCTTGGTGGGCATGGCTTGGTGGGCGTGGCAGGGGAAGGATACTGCAAAATCTCCATTCCCTCCCCACTCGCCAGCCAGAAGTAGTATTTGCCGGTTTTCTGAAATACTCAAAATTTCCATTACCGGTTCTCCAGAACCTGTCAGAACCTGCTGGATTTCACCCCTGATCCTAGTTTCTAAGAAGACCACTGATTATGTTCATTAGTCACCTACGCCTCTTGACAATAAGAAAATCAACAAAGGATGAAATCAGGCCCAAAATGACATCTTGTCATCTCCAGTGGCAACATTAAAATTGAATGAAGCCCTTTCTGCTGCCATTTGCCAGTTGAACCAAGAAAACATAAAGGATATCTTTCTTTGCATAAATATATCAACCAATAGAGATCCTCTAATGAAGTCTCACATTGGACCTCACTGCAATAACTAAATGTGAAGATAATGGACACCAGTACTCAGGATGTACAATTTTTTTCTGGGATTGTTCCAATACTCAAATTATTTTCTTTTCATAAGGATTTTTGAATCAGGAACTTTTTCAAGGTTCTTGAACAGGCAATTTTTGTCTCGTTAATATTTCTTTTAATTAATCCATTGGGCTTTTTTCTTTGGAATGTTGTCTTTTAATATGCTTCACTGTAGCTTTTTCATTGAGCTACTTTGGGAGTTTTTAGGCAAAAGGGCATCTTATTGCTATTTTAAGTTAATATACATAAGAGCAAAAGTGTGTAAACTGAGCCTTGCCCTATGCCTATGAACATGGGCATCGCTCCATCTAAAACACTGCAACGTCTAATATTTTTAGTATTCTGAGCAAATGTGAACATGTATCTGCAAAAGCCCAGTATAACAAGCTGCCTGAATTATGAATTTTCAACCCAGCTAAACGTTGTAACGATAAATACATTTCACCACAGGCAATAAAACACTGTATCATTAGTAAAGCAAAGTGTAAAAATATTATCCTTTCCCATCTCCTTTATAACTTAAATTCTACACAATTCCATCCTTGTAATTTAGTGCAGTACATTAAACATTTCTTATACAATATAATTCCCCTCTGGCCTCTATGATCTTGAGCTACTTATGGTTTCAAGATGTGACGAACTGGGGAAATGGAAAGTGATTTTCAAGAATAAAATAATGGACTTATTCAGTTAGTAGCAGTTTCAGAAGAAAAGCATCTGAGAGACAGAAATAAATGGAGAGCTAACATGAGATGAACTCTCCAATTGCTGCCCAGAAGCATGGCTCAGATTTTAAAGTAGGAAATATTTAACAATAGCCAGTGTTTTCCAAGTTGTAAACAAGCATTCAGACATTGAGCTAGTCTCTGCACTAAGAGACATATTCTCAGATATTTGTGATGAGTATTTCCTTATTTTACAATTATTCTTGTTGTAACACAATTGCTTCTGCAACAGCTCACATGTTTTTTGTGATTAAAACCTGAGGGAATCTGAAGCAAATTGGGAGGGTCTTCAACACTTTGGAAAAGCAGAGGGGAAAATTAAAAAAAAAAAAAGGTGGGGGGGGGACATCAGAATAGCAATATGTCAGGGGAACTCTTGGGTCCACAGGAATGTAAATACATAACAGAAAGAAAAAATGAGCTATTTTAGGGCTATTTCCTGTGGAGAAGTGTGATTAGAGTAGAAGAGAACAATTCTATGGATAACTTCAGTTGGTCTCTGGGAAAGGATTTGGTAGGAATTACAAAGATCAAATTCTTCTTTTTAGGAAGCTTGGATGAATTTCTCTTCCCCCCACCCTCTCTCTCATCCCTCTCTCTTTCACACAAAAATAGCTTCTCTTGAAAAGTTTCTATGTAAGTAAATTGAGAACTGGGGAAAGTATGTATGCAGACCTAAATAATGAGGAAACAAACAAATATTTATGATGTAACCACACCAGGGAAACAGCCAACTCAAAATGATCAATTCAGTTAAAGGAAAACCAAACATTACATGAACACTATATTCAATATTCACCCTGACATATTTACAATGTCTATAAAAATAAGAAATATACAAATATAAAATCTACCCGTATGACCTGATATACTCTTGAATTTTGGTGTTGGAGAAAAGGTCTGGGAATACCATGGGAAGTCAAGAAAACAAATGGATCATTGAACAAATCAACTCGGAGGCACAAATGATCAGGCTCAGATGATTATATTTTATTTCATGACAATTATGATAAGATCTAGCTCCCTGAAGAAGACTGTATCAATAGGGAATGTGTAAGGAAGAAGAAAAAAGAGAAAGGAACCACTTGTAAGTGGATCTACTAAATTTCAGTGATAAGGAGTGTATACCATTGAAAAATATGAAGGATCAAGTTGGGACAGGGTTGACATCAACTCGGCACATAATCATAATCAATCAAAGTTTGCAAAAAGATGAAAGGTATATAGTTTTTACTTGGAGATGACAGAATTGGATGAGATACTCTCAGGAACAGATGAGAAAATGATTTAAAAATTATATAGTTATTTAAAGGTAAAGGTTCCCCTTGCATATACGTGCTAGTCGTTCCTGACTCTAGGGGGCGGTGTTCATCTCTGTTTCAAAGCCAAAGAGCCAGTGCCGGCTGAAGACGTCTCCGTGGTCATGTGGCCGGCATGACTAAACATCAAAGGTGCACAGAACGCTGTTACCTTCCCACCCCAAGGTGGTCCCTATTTTTCTACTTGCATTTTTTACATGCTTTCGAACTGCTAGGTTGGCAGAAGCTGGGACAAGTAACGGGAGCTCACCCCATTACGCAGCACTAGGGATTCGAACCACTGAACTGCTGACCTTTTGATCAACAAGTTCAGTGTCTTACCCACTAAGCTACCATGTCTCTTTGTTATTTACTTGGAGTTAAATTAGAAGAACAAGTAAAAGAAACAATGATAGTATGGGCAAATTTTTTTGAATATACGATAGAATTAGATAAATGGCAGCAATTATGGGAAAGAAACTACAAATAACAATGGCTATAGCATGTAAAGAGAACTTGTATATAAAATGTTTTTTAGATGGCACATGTCACCGGAAAGATTGGCAAAAATGTTCAAAGATAAATCAACTAAATGTTGGAAATGCCACCAGACATCGGGATCGTACTATCACATGTGGTGGACATGTCCAGAAGGGAGAAATTATCGGGCAAAAATTCAAATATGGCTAGAGAAAATTATACAGCAATACTTTGATCTTAAACTGGAGCTGTTCCTGTTGGGTATCTTACCGGAGAAATTCAGTAAAGAAAATACATATTTGATTATACATGTAATAACGGCAGCAAGAATGGTATTTGCACAAAATTGGAAAGCAGAAAAAATTCCTACAAAGTGAGAGCTAATTAAGAAAATATTAGAATGTGCAAAAATGAGTAGGTTAATATTAGCAATTAGAGGGAAGGAAGAATCGGAATATTACAACATATGGGGGCAATTTTATCAATGGATAGAGACTGAATATAGATAATAGACAATGTAAAAATAAGAAACATGGGAAAAATACGTTGTAATATATTAAATTTAAATGTAAGAAGAAAGATAAATATGTACTAAGAAAATGATGATAAATATTGAATATGATGACATAAGAAAAATTTGTACCCAGATGTTACACTGATTGATTAATGATGTATTGTTTGTTTAAAAATAAAAAAAATTACAACTAAAAAAATCATAATCAATCAATCAATAACCTGATACCTGACATCAGATCTTACTAGTAAGATTTACAATAGGATACCCCCCCACACACACACACACCTAATTTTACTAATCATTTTCAGCTTCTGCTCACAACCATTTCCACCAATCAATCTGGATTATTGAATAAAAAAAATTCAAATTTCTTTGAAGTTCATTCAAAGATATACATGGCTGGAAAAGAAAAGAAAAAAGAATATTCTAATTGGAAGTGCATCTAGAACCTGAAAAATAGGCATATCCAACAGCCCAAAATACAGGAAAGGAATGGGGGGAAAAAAACCAAGACATCCTGTATTGTATAAATAAGATCATACTAGCATATAAATTGACATGGCTAATAGGAAATAGCTAACCATGGAACTTTTAGCGCTAGCCCAAAATGTTTATAATGAGCTCTGGAATGCAGCCAATAAAAGGCCCAATGTTGACAGAATATCTGGATAAAAAAAATAAGAGAAGTCCAGAATAATGTGTACTGTAAAGTTTTGAGCCAGGGTCAAAACAAAAGGAAGACAAAGAAAGACCTTCTCATAGATACAACAGATAGATTGATGTTGTAGTCCAGCCAAGAAATTGCCAGAATGTGTAATAATGCACAGAGAATTTCAGACATGAACTAAAAGTATATTGTTGCAGTTGCAAAGATGGAACATATAATCTAACAAGACATGTGATTCCTGATTATGAGTGCTTTGCACATACTAAGGCTTAGCACATACTAAGGATTCCAGGGAATAAATGCACAAAACTTCAGTTAAATATTCTTGGAGAACTTTTTAGTGTTTAGAAACAGTCTACAAAGTAAGTCAAAACAGGTAAGAAATTAGGAAATAGAGAAGGTAAGAGGGAAAGGGATTATATAGCAGAAGATGAGAAGATTACTTTGACAATTAAAATCTCAAAAAACATGAAGGGGAGGGGAATTGTAAAATAGGAACAAAAAGATAAATGTATTACAATTTTATATGGCAAAGAGAGCATATTCAACTTATGTGCCAATTTATCCTCTTAAAAAGAATCTGAGTCACCAGATGAAAGCAAATGAAGATATCTAAGGAGCTCCTTTGGGACATGGACTCAAGATCAGATGACAGATTGAAAAAAAAAATTGCTTTGACTCATCCAGCAGATGATCGCAATTAGGCAAGACTGAGTGTAATGTAGCAAATAGGAGCAAGTAGATCATAAGGATCTTTTAAACATTTATGATCAATTCTATAAGCCTTTTTCCTTGCTTTTCAAAGTTGAAGAAAGCTAGAGATGGATGAGGACAGCCGCGCGGGTGATAGAGGAGCCACTCGTGGCTCCCATATAACACCGATTCTGCGCAGGCTGCACTGGCTACCTGTGGTATTCCGAGTGCACTTCAAGGTGTTGGTTACCACCTTTAAAGCGCTCCATGGCATAGGACCGGGATATCTTCGGGACCGCCTTCTGTTACCACATGCCTCCCACCGGCCGGTACGCTCCCATAGAGAGGGCCTCCTCAGAGTGCCGTCAGCCAAACAGTGTAGGCTGGCGACCCCCAGGGGGAGAGCCTTCTCTGTGGGGGCACCTACCCTCTGGAATGAGCTTCCCCCAGGACTTCGACAACTTCCTGACCTCCGGACCTTTCGCCGCGAGCTTAAAACATATCTATTCTTCCGAGCAGGACTGGCTTAATAGGGTTTTTAAACATGGATTTTATTGGGGTTTATTTTATATTTTGTATTGTATTTTAAATTTAGGCTTTTGGAATAAGTTTTTTAAATAGTGTTTTTATTGAAATGTATTGTATTATTTTATCTGCCTGTTCACCGCCCTGAGTCCTTCGGAGAAGGGCGGTATAAAAATTAAATAATAATAATAATAATAATAATAATAATAATAATAATAATAATAATAATAATAATAATTATTATTATTATTATTATTATTATTATTATTATTATTATTATTATTATTATTAGATTATCTTTAGTGGTTAAGGAGCAATGGGATTATTTTCCTTTGGATAGATGAGTCATATACTGAATAATTATCCAAATTTACTTTCAACCATTCCTGAAGACTTATGCAGTAGAGAATTTTCAACCAAGCCTTTAGCTGTTGCAGAAATAGAAAGTTGTGAAAAGTCCTAAATCATAACTCTCTTCTGAGGAAGAGTCAGAAATAACAGAGGAAAAGTGAAAATGATATAAAATGCTAGAATAATCTGAAGGAGTCACACAAGGTAATGTTGACCAACTGCTTTCAAAATAGCTTACAGTTTAATTCAAGATAATAGCAAGAAGACACAAATTATCCATTTTGAAAAGAATGACCGACAGTCTCATCACAATCTGGGAGGCCATTATGGATATTAAAATCACTTTCAACAATCATATGATGGAATGCAAAAAATACATTTGGGATCTGACTATTACGTGTTTTGGTTATGTGAAACAATTTTATCTTTCTGTGGTTTTATTACGTGATATAGGTTGGGTGGTTATATACTCTAAATCTTTTAGAGTATTTTTTTTAAAATAGTTTTTATTAAACATTTTCCAACTTTAAAACAGGGACGTGGTGGCTTAGTGGTTAAGACGCTGAGCTTGTCAATTGAAAGGTCGGCAGTTCAGCAGTTCGAATCCTTAGTGCCGTGTAACAGGGTGAGCTCCCATTACTTGTCCCAGCTTCTGTCTACCTAGCAGTTCGAAAACACGTAAGAAATGCAAGTAGAAAAATAGGGACCACATTTGGTGGGAAGGTAACAGCATTCCGTATACCTTTGGCCACATGACGTCTTCGGACAGTGCTGGCTCTTCAGCTTTGAAACGGAGATGAGTATCGCCCCCTAGTGTCGGGAACGACTAGCATATATATGCGAGGGGAACCTTTACCTTTACCTTTTAACTTTAAAAAACACATGTACAAAAGAAAAAAGAAAAAAACAAATATAAATACAAACAAATAAAAAACAAGCAACACAACAATGTGTCTAAATCTAAATCTTTTAATTAATCATTTCTCCTTTGGCTCAAAGCTACTTTTAGATAGGCAGATAGGGACCACACACGATATGGGAATTTTTTATTTAGCTTGAGCCAGGTGCAGTTCTTCCTGAAAACGTCATCAGAGGTGGTATTCAGCTGGTTCAGACCGGTTCACCCGAACCGGTAGTGGAAATTGCAGGTGGGCAATTTATGCAACCCTAAATAGAATTGCATAAATAGGATCTATGCAATCCTATTTAGCCACATTTTTGAGGCTAGGTGCATGCACGGAAGGCATGTGCATCAGCAAAATGAATGCGTGGAAGGATGGGCCCATGTATGGACGGGCGTGCTCACATTTGCGAACTGGTAGGGAAAGTAAGTAAATACCACCCCTGGACGCCATCTACAACTTCCCTACTGCAGCATGCTCTACATGCCTTAAAAAGCATGGTAGCTTGTGTGCTGGCCGGGGCAAACTGATAGTACTGTGTAATATCAATTTTGTGAGTCTTGCAATGGTTACCAGCAAACTTCCAAGGACTGATCAGAACCTAGGAAGACATTTCATTGCTTCAAGCCCTGGTAGGTGGATGATTGTCTAATCCAGATGGAACCCATACATCTGTTACTTTCAATCATAAGGGGATGAGTCAGAGTGCCCTATAACATTAAAAAAAGAAGAAGAAGAAGAAGAGCCAGAATTCACTCCTTCTCTGAATATGCCCCTTGAGATCCGAATGATCCTTAGCAATCTTCCGGAGGACCCCGAAGATATAACTCTTTTGCAGAGCTTTTAAGAAGTCCCAATACGATGCCTGGTTTTGTTCAGTGGGGATGTTTCCTATGTAATGTTTTAAGATTTTGTAAAACTATGGTTTTGTGGAATTCTGTAAACTTCTGGGAGTTAGAAGCAAGGCCAATAAATAAATAATGAACCAACACATTCTCCCCCAAAGGATAGAAATGAAAAATCAAAATTTCCTAGAATAAGGGTGTCATTTCTATCCTAGCTGGATATTGTCCACATGTTAAAATGTTCAGCTTTATGCTTTTTACATGTGAGGGGTGGTTTAAAGAGGGGAGGACCCAGCACCTGAATTCCCTGTCATAGAGAGGTATTGAGGAGGCCCATTTACTCAGTTAAAAATACGAGCAGGGATATAGCATGCCTAAGGCTCAAAAGTCATCTGATCAATTATACTTTTGCTGGAAATGTATTGACTTTGGTTTCTACAGTACTAGAGAAGGAAGTTTCTCAATTTCAAAAGCAGCTGATTTGAAGTGATACATGTGTGTGTTTCTTTGTGCAAGTGTGCACGTACACCTCACCATTCAGTTGTTGCATCATCAGCATGAACTTTATTTATTCAGCAAATTTTTTTCTCCATTCTGCTTAAGATATCCTTAGAAATAACAGCTTCTGCCTGCTATTCAAGCCACGTTTCTCTGGAATTTTAGTTCGTGTCACAGTGATTTATGATCTGGAAGGGGGGGAAAAGCATCAGCATTTGTTGATTATTATTATAGCCAGAGGGGATTAATATTGCCTCTTTTTGTCCTAGGACATAATCTGTCAGATATAAATGAGCAGGTTTTAATTTAGCACCCTATTGATTTGTAATGAGTTACAACTATGTGATCCGAAGGGTAATCTGTTTGTAGTCACTTATCCTATAAATGTAGCTCAATTTGTGCTCTGGATGGTTATTGCTATTGAAGGAATGAATAGGCCTGAGTTTAATTAGAATTTGATTGTTGTTTCCTTCTGATCCAGTCTTGCCTCCTTCTATTGGGGAAAATTGAACACAAGGAGCATAATACAGGGAAATCTGTGAGCTTTCAATAAATTTAATGTGTTTGGCCGATGTCTTCATGAATGATATAATGATTTTGATGTTTGACTTGGGCTCAACTTCAATTTCAGCAGTGAATGTTCAGCGACTGATTCTGGACAATCACTCTCTCTCCCAGTCTAACTTACCTTATAAAAGTGATGGCGAACCTTTTATACACTGAGTGCCCAAATTGTGTGCGTGCACGTGCCCAAACTTAAAGGTGCGCAACATGGGCTTGAGTGCACATGCATGAATGTGTGCATGCGAGAATGTGCATATGTGCAAATGTGTGTGAATGTGTGCATGCACGGGCATTCACAGCAGAGACCCGTTGGCAACAGGAGGCGGGGCATCCCAACACCGGCAATGTGGCAAGAGGTAAGATCTTTTTCTTTTGTGAGCTTCTGTTCCGTCGTTTGCAGGGAAACAGAAGCTCACAAAAGAAACGCCACGGAGATCTGACCTGGGACGACAGTGTATGTGCCAGCAGAGGGGGCTCTGCATGCCACCTCTGGCACACGTGCCATAGGTTCGCCATCATGGTCTTATAAGATTGATACCCTGAGAAGTATATTCTTTATTTGGAGGCTAATACAAATAGTCCTAACGATTGCAATTATGATTGTGATTGAGCCTCACGATTATGCTGTCATGATCATGATGGTCATAAAGATGGGTACCACAAGAATAGGCCCAGTTTTTGTAGAGGTCATTAATGAATGCAGTAGTTGTAAACTAAATACTTGTAAAATGGTCATTAAACTAATCCACAGTTCACTGTGAGGCAGATTTGATGGAAATAAATATCAGTTTCCAGTATAATACACACACATACACACACACACACACACACACACACACACACACACACACACACACACACGAAGGTAAAGGTTCCCCTTGCACATATGTGCCCGTTGTTCCCGACTGTAGGGGGCAGTGCTCATCTCCGTTTCAAAGCTGAAGAGTCAATGCTGTCCGAAGAAATCTCCGGGGTCATGTGGCCGGCATGACTCAATGCCAAAGGCCCACAGAAACCTTCCCACCAAAGGTGGTCCCTATTTTTCTACTTGCAATTTTTACATGCTTTCAAACTGCTAGGTTGGCAGAAGCTGGGACAAGTAACGGGGGCTAACTCTGTTATGCGGCTCTAGGGCCTCGAACTGCTGAACTGCTGACCTTTCGATTGATAAGCTCAGCATCTTACCCACTAAGCCACCATGTGCGTATGTATGTATGTGTGTATGTATCTATGTATGTATGTGTGTGTGTGTGTGTGTATATATATATATATATATTGATCATGTGACTGCAGTGTACTGCAAAAGACCATAAATGCAGATGTTAAGATTGAACTGCTTTCCTTCTTTCAAACCTTAATGTTTTTCAACTAGCCAATGAACTGAGGGGAGGGAAGGGTGAAATAGAATGCTGAGAAGGACTGTGAGAGTCTGGCAATCATCAAGGTCACCACTAGCAGGTGCTTGAGAAAGATACAGAAGGTTCCCATAACAAAAAGACATCTCATGATTGAACAATGTAATCACCCAGAGATGAGGAGAAAGGAAAGCTATTGTTTAACTAAGCAAGCATTTGTGTGAGAAAACCAGAACTGGTTTTGATTCTTCAGTACCAAAATGGTGTATCCAATAAAGTTTTACTTTTGGGAATTTAAAGCTCCAGAGAATGTTTCCTTATTTTGGGTTCACTGGTCGGACAGTTAGCAGCAGGCCAGTTCCTGAGTGCCCCAAAAGCTGTCATATGACAATGGGGTGGGTCTGGACGTTGGAACTTTGAAACTAAAAGTGAATTCTAAACTGAGATCCATCTATATAGTCCACTATAGCCTTGGCTTGGATCTCAGGCTTAATTGCAGACTTTTAGAGTTTCCCTTCATTAGGAACCATAGTTTTGATATCACTAAAAAAATGGCAGCCTTAGAAATTCATCTTTGATGAATTGACGTTGTATTGCTCCCTGGATGATATATATAAGTATTAGAGTTCTGTGGAGCAATTATTTATCTTGTCAAGACAATCGCCCATTTTCCTTATTATGCAATCTTTCCCTCTTGGATGCTAGTTTGCAAAATAATTATTTTTAGAGATGATTCCAGTCTTCAAGAGCAGTACGGTTGCCTAGAGGTGAATACACTCACTTCCTATTTGGAAGGTTGAGGGTTCAATCCTAGGTAGGGGCAGATGTTTCTCTATCAGGGAGTAAAGAAAAAAACGTCTGCGCAAACTTCTCATAGGCATCAGGAAGGGCATCTGGCCAGTAAACGTTTAGCTCCATCCAGTTTTTCTGACTCTACCTTGAATAGGGACTACAGAGCAGTGGTGGGATTCAAATAATTTAATAACCAGTTCTCTGCCCTAATGATTTCTTCCAACAACCAGTTTGCCAAACTGCTCAGAAAGTTAACAACCGGTTCTCCCAAAGTGGTGCGCACTGGCTGAATTCCATCACTGCTACAGGGTCATAAAAAGGAAGTTTTTATTTCAGTCTTCAAGATACTTGTTTCCTCTTAGCAAGGAAACAAAAGGGAGATGTTCATGAAATGGTCAAGACTGAAGCTCAGGTCAAAATTGCTGCCATTCTTTAAAGTTTCACAAAGGTGAACAAATACTTGGATTTCTTTGTCCTGAATTTTTTCACTAAACTAGTTCAATTATGTTGATACAGTGCTTCTGCAATTCTTCATTAAATGCAACGTCTACAACTTTTTAAAATCACATCCGCTTTTTAACTTAAGATTTAATAGGAAGAAGGTTTCTGTGCAAATGTTTCCTTCCTCATTGCTATCTGCTGACTCTATTAAGGGCATTGTCTTATTATTACATTTGACCAATCTAGCAAGGTTTCCATACTCATAATGTGTCATTCATGAATGTCAGGACCAAATACGAATCCTGCCTTCTTTTTGTCTTTCCCTTTCTTGAATACAAGTAAATTCTCTTGCATGACTGGAAATTATGTTAACAGAGAAGCAGGGGGAAAAAAACCACCCACAATCCAGGCAATAATTGCTCTGGGGAAATCAGAAAATCCAAGCAATTCAAATGAATATAATGATTTATTGTGAGCTTAAATTCTTTACAAGAATCTGAACTACTAACGGTCAAAGCAAATTGGCGATAGATAAGAATCAATGGAATTCAAGATGAGCTGGACCAGGGGTGAAATCCAGCAGGTTCTGACAGGTTTTGGAGAACCAGTACCGGAAATTTTGAGCAGTCCAGAGAACTGGCAAATACCACCTCTGGCTGGTCCCAGAGTGGGGTGGGAATGGAGATTTTGCAATATCCTTCCTTCAGGAGTGAGGAGGGAATGGGGGATTTTGTAGTATCCTTCCCCTGCTACGCCCACCAAGCCATGCCCACAGAGAGCCGGTAGTAAAAAAAATTGGATTTCACCACTGGGCTGAACTTAGATCTCTTGTGGACATGAAGGGACTTGAGGCTGGTTACACATTTGATCCTGCCGTTGGGCTCAATCTGGTCATCTCCTACAATAATTTTTTTCTATTTTATTTATTTTGTCATAACAGTATACATAAGCATAAGCATGAAAACAACTATATAACATATAAGCATATAAATGAGTATTAGTATGTAATAACTCTATCAATTGGATATAATGAAAGGAGTCAATAGGACAGGAATGGTAGGCACGTTTGTGCTCTTATGCTCTTACAGACCTCTTAGGAATGGGGTGAATCAATAGTAGACAGTTTTTGGTTAAAGCTTTGGGGATTTTGAGAAGAGACCACAGAGTCAGGTAGTGTGTTCCAAGTGTTAATAACTCTGTTACAGAAGTCATATTTTCTGCAATCAAGATTGAAGCAGTTAACATTAAGTTTAAATCTATTGTTTGCTCTTGTATTGTTGTGATTGAAGCTGAAGTAGCCTTCAACAGGAAGGACATTGCAATAGATGATTCTATGAGTTAAACTTAGGTTTTGTCGAAGGTGACAGAGTTCTAAGTTTTCTAAACCTAGGATTTCAAGTCTGGTGGGATAAGGTATTTTGTCGTTTTCAGAGGAGTGGAGAACTCTTCTTGTAAAATATTTCTGGACACGTTCAATTGTGTTGATGTCAGAGATGTGGTATGGGTTCCAGACAGGTGAGCTGTATTCAAGAATTGGTCTAGCAAATTTTTTATAAGCTCTGGGTGTAGTGTAATTTTGGCAATCTTATTTGCATACTTGTTAGATATGGGCAACCCCAGAAACTTCCTGCTTTAATCAAAGTGACCAAAACAACCTTATAACAATGCACCATTGCTTTGGGATTTACATATGATGTCAGAATGGACCTAGAAAAGGAGCAGAATATATGCCACAGACTTCTGGTCTGCAGAAGTATGACATGTAAGGAAAAGGAACAGGAAGGAAATGCAGGTGTAGGCATCCATGTCTAAAAAGTTGATCTTAACACAATGAATTGGGATGAATACAGTGCAGGGAATAAAATGGAATGGTTGCTGTTTAGGTAGCTATCATGAAGAATCTTGCATCTCATTTTGAGCGGCTGATCTTAAAGCAGAGTTTTCTGGTTCACATTTAACAGTAGCTTCAGCACATCTCAATCAGTATAGTCATGCCAAAGCTGGTATATTGTTGATAGAATCATTGGAGCAAGTAAAGGATGATCTCCCCCACCACACCTATATAATATACTTTGAAGTACCACTATACAGATTTTGCTGAAGCTCAGCGGTCAGCATCCCTTGCTATTAGATATTTGGGTTTGAGGCTCGTACAAGTAATGAATCAGTAACATCTGGAGGGTGACTCTTTGTCCCCTTCGGCTCAGATCTAGCTTTGTGCCAGTTTATGTGTTGGTTTACATTTCAGATTGGGCATAGCGCTGCTTTATTTGAAGAACAAGGCTTGCCAGAGGCAGAAACAACAAAGACAAGAAAAATAAGCACCGGTTGATAAACAAAAAGATAAAAATGGAATCTTCAAAAGTGCCTTCTCAACACTTCATTTTAATTTCCCTATGTATTATAGGCATGCAATCTGTTTTTAGGAGCTCTGCAATTATACATACATACATACATGTATATATGTATGTATGTATGTACGTATTCAAACCCTCATGAAATGTAGACTTGTAAACAGTCACTGCAGAGTAACTGCAAAAAAGCATTAAGAGCTTATTAACCTAATTGTTAACCTAATCTTGTGTAGCTTCTTTTCTGGCAATATTGAACTGCAAACTAGGGCATATAAAACTTTTGCCAGACCAGTTCTTGAATACAGCTCATCTGTCTGGAACCTGTATTGCATATTGGACATTAATACAATCAAACGAGTCCAGAGATATTTCACAAGACGAGTCCTCTACTCTTCTACTCACAACAAAATACCTTATGCCACCAGACTTGAAATTTTGGGCTTAAGACAACTTAGAACTTGGTTGGCTTTGGTCTGACCTAAGCATAGTACATCATCTGCTACAATGCCCTACCAGCCAATGAATACTTCAGCTTCAAGCAAAACAATATACGAGCACACAATAGATACAAACTCATGGTAAACCACTCCAAACTTGATTGCAGAAAATACGACTTCAGCAACAGAGTTGACAACACCTAAAATGCACTACCTGACTCTGTGGTTTCTTCCCCAAACCCCCAAAACATTAACCTTAAACTGTCTACTGTAGACCTCACCCAATACCTAAGAGGTCTTTAAGGGCATAAGCGCACCAGCGTGCCTACTGTCCCTGTCCTAATGTTTCCTTTTATTCGTATCCATTTCATGTTATTCATAACTATGTTTATACTTGTATCTGTTATCAAATACATGTTTGACAAAATACGAAAATAAAATAAATAAATAAAGTTGGGGAGATGCAAACAACAGGACTTGCCTTTCAGTACAATCCTTGTCTCTTCTTTTTGTTGGCCCACACCTGAGCTGGCAGAGAATTTCAGGCTTTAGTGGCAGATATATTGAGCTAGTCCTCAACAATTATTTGTTTAGTGACTGAAGTTACAACAGCACTGAAATTGCTGTCAGCTGTGGGCTGACAGTGATAGAGGATAACATGTCTTCTGTAAAGGATAACTAGGGACTGGGGTATCTTCATGCTGAGGTAGAAAGGCTATGTGAATGGGTTATTAACCACTATTAAGGAGAATCTGGGAGTGGTTGGTGATGACCTGAAA
Source organism: Ahaetulla prasina (assembly GCF_028640845.1). Taxonomy (NCBI): domain Eukaryota; kingdom Metazoa; phylum Chordata; class Lepidosauria; order Squamata; family Colubridae; genus Ahaetulla; species Ahaetulla prasina. Next base: position 132,785,313 of record NC_080542.1, on the reverse strand, counting down.
TAACTAATAAAGATTTTGCAGAGCCAAAGAAGAACATTTGAAGAGTTTAAAAAGAGAAAATCAACCTAAAACTAAGGAAGAATTTTCTGACAGAACAATTAACCAGTGGACTCCAGAAATGGTAGGTTTGCCACAGGGGTGAAATATATTTATCTTCCTTACTGGTTGGAAGTGCACATGTGTACCGACCCTCTGCACGTGCGCAAACCCTTCTGTGCATGCGCAGAGGGTAAAAAATAGGTTACTTCCTGGTTAAAACCAGGAAGTAATGACGACCGGGCAGGTGGGTGGAGTCTCAAGCTGCCATTGCTACTGATTCTCCAAACCATTGGCCATCATCACTACCGGTTCGGCCGAACCAGAAGCATTTCACCCCTGGTTCTCCAATCCTGGGACTTTTTTAAGAATGGACAACCGTTTGAGTTGGTATAGATTTCCTGCTTGAGTAGGGAATTGGAATAGAAGACCCCCAAGGTGCCTTCTAACTCTGTCATTCTATTACTCCATTGAAACAAACAATGGCTCCCGTTACACAATCACATTATATAGTCACAACTGTGATCTTGACATTTCACGCCTCGTCCCCTTGTTTTCTAGGCCAGCAAGATAATAATTCAATTTTGAATTGAACTATTAATAAAGACGAGATTCTTCTCTGCACAGTTATCTTTCTTTTGTGCCCTTGAAGCGGATCTTTGCAGGACAATGGTGATGAGAGTTATTATCATTTTACTGCCACGGGTTCATCATTTGATCTGTTGACGAAGGGTTTAATTGGCTTGATCACTCAGAAGGTGTAGTTGAACTGCAGGCATTTGCTCCAGGTCCTATATGTACCTAAACCCTGTAATATAATGCATTCCTTTAATTACCCAAAGCTTCACTCACTATTCTGATGGAGAAAACGAATAAGCCAATCATAAATGGCATCATTCTTGTGTTGCAATGGAAGAACAGATGATTAATTATGGAGAAGAAAAAATATATTCCCTTATGAAATATATTCAAGAGATGCTAGGAAGTATGTGTTAGATGGTGGTTCTTTTCCATTTCTCTTTCCAGAGGAAATCAGAGGTAACCATATCAGATGATAATGAACTAAAATGATATTGAAGCAGGAAGTATTTAATATCACCTTCTGTTTACACATACATTTACAATCCTGTTTTGAAGGTTTGCTACATGTCATTTTCTTTGGTTGTGATGTTGCTGGTGCTTACATATTTTTTTTTAAAAATGATTTTCCTCCAACTTACCAGTTAAAGCTTTCTGTGTAGGATGACCTATCCTAAAAAGTATTTGTAAAAGAACGGTACACTAAAAAGCTAAGAAGTAACAATCACCCAGTCCCTTGGGGGGGGGGGAGAAAGATTTGCTTAATGACCACATTATTCATTTAACAACTAACAGTGATTCACTTAACAACCATGGCAAAAAAGGTTATAAAATCAGACAATTCACTTAACAACTGCCTTGGTTAATAATGGAAATTCTGGCTCATGTTTGTGGCCTTAGGTCGAGAACTACCTATAATGGCATTCTCACACATTATTGTGTAATTAAAGTGGGTATTAGTTATTACAAACTAGCTGCAATACTAGTTTGGAAAAGATTTTAACTCACCTGGAAAAGGAGGGGAGTGTCAACCACCCCAACAGTTGCAACTGACTAACATATACATACAAAAATTCATTTTGGGTGATAAAATTCTGATTGGGAAAAAAAAGCATAGCTTGAAAAACTCAATTTTCATCAACTTGGTGAAATGCAGTCAACTTCATCCCATTGTAAAATTGTAAGTTGCCTGACAACCCATCCTGCTGCGGTGAGGATGAGTGAGGTGGGAATAGATTGCATCTATTTTTGTTTATCCCATTAGGGAAGAGCAGATCTTGGAATCTGTTTAGAATAGTGTTTAATTTTCAGACATAGGCTGGGGAATGCTGGGAATTGAAGTCCATAATCTTAAAGTCGTCAAATTTCAAAAACTCTGGTTGAGAAGAAACTAGTCCAGTGCAATTGCAAGACAATTCAATACTTTTTGCAAACTCAAGCTCTGAAACATCAATTTTCTTGGTTTTGAATCTCCAAAGGCCAGGAAAAATGAATCATTTTTTGAGGGAGGGGAAGCCTTGAGAGTAACATGTTATAAAGAATTAAAATGAACCTTTAGCAAGACTTGTATGTTTACTTTTCTCCACAGAACAAACCAGCCACCTCGCACAAAGTAACTGGCCAGAATTCTACTCTGCTATATACTGTAAACCATTCCCCTGTTGAATTTTATTTCTTGTTTATGGATAAATATGTACATTATTCATGTCTTTGACTTGACTTCATGGAGGACATTCAAGGATTTCTTTCAATAATTTAATGAACCCATTCAACCTAGAAAATGTTGGAAATGCTCAAACATTAACCAAGGAGCCAAATACTTTTCAGGATTTCCAGAAGGTTAATTCTAAAAAGAAAAGTTCCATACCTGTCTAAAAACACTTGCTAAGAATGAAAAGGAAACCCAGGTATAGGCACTAGGAATAAGGAAGGAATAAAACTGAGGTTGAGGTTGTTGATGTTAGTTGTGAAGTCGTGTCCAGCCCATCGCAACCCCATGGAAAACTTTCCTCCAGGCCTTTCTGTCCTCTACCATCCTCTGGAGTCCATTTAAGCTCACACCTACTGCTTCAATGACTCCATTCAGCCACCTCGTTCTCTGTCGTCCCCTTCTTCTTTTGCCCTCAATCTTTCTCATCGTTAGGGTCTTCTCCAGTGAGTCCTTCCTTCTCATTAGGTGGCCAAAGTATTTGAGTTTCATCTTCAGGATCTGGCCTTCTAAAGAGCAGTCAGGGTTGATCTCTTCTAGGACTGACTTGTTTGTTCACCTAAAACTGAGGTAAGGGTGGCCAAAAGTTAAGAAAGAAGGACGATCAAGTTAAGGCAGAAACTCAAAACATAGTGAAGGAACTGTGCCCCTTCAGATCTTTCTGAAATATAGCTCGCATCAATTCCTTCACTATTGCTGAGGCTGTTGGCAGTTTTCATTTGGAACAGTGTTTCCCAACTTTAGCCATATTAAGATGTGTGGCCTTTAAGTTTCAGAATATCCCAGTAAGCAGTATTCTGGAAGTTGGAGTGTACACACCTTAAAATGGCTAATGTTGAGAAACACTGATCGAAAGCATCAGAATGTTCTTCTTATCAAAGCAAGAAAGTGGGAGGTAAGATTTGCAAAACAATGGCTATGTTGAACTTTCTCCTAAAGCTTGGCTTGTTTTAACGTTCCATAATGGGCTTCTGCCCATGCCGTTGAATTTCCCAGTTAAGGTGCACAAAACATGACGGTTTTCTTATAATGCAAAAATGCAACTGATAAGTCTACAGATATCAAATATTCTTACTTGACATAGTTCAAAATGCCCTACTACCCTCTTATTCTAACATTTCTCTTTTTCAGTTTCAGAACTAAACTTAGATTGTTTCTTCACACAATATTCATTTTTTTAAATGAAATGTGCTGTAATGAGACATATTAAACCTCAATGGTTAAATGATTTTAGGAGAAAATTGGGAAAATCCATGGAAGATTGAGCTATTGGTGCTGTAAGCATGACTAATAAATATAACCTTTGACTTCTGTGATTGTCTTCTTCTGCAGCTAGTGAAAGCATTTACTTTTAAGCTCTGCTGGTGAGCTGCCTTGAATTTTCACTCACAAAAAAGATAGTTGTTGTGCCACAGAAACTTAGCAAAGGGCTTACATTTTTTTGCAGAAATACTAATGCTAGAGTTAACTGAAACCCAGTTGTATAAAACCACTTCCTTCAAAAAAAAATAAAAATGGTTGCAAACAATGTTAGCTGATGGCCTTTACAACAAATCCAATTCATCACATGAACTGGAATCTCACAACATTCACACTTAAACACAAACTTTAACTGGATTGACAGTAGTAAGGAAGGATTCAGTAAGAAAATATATTTGCGGCTGCATGCAAAGGAGATAATTTGTGGCTGCATACAAGGCATAAGAGGGGTTTTTAATTGGATTTTTAAATGGGTTTTATTTTATAATATGTATTTTAAAATTTAATTTATCGGCCTTATTGAATAAGTTTCTTAATAGTGATTTTATTGTATTGTATTGTACTGTTTTTATCTGACTGTTAACTGCCCTGAGTCCTTCGGGAGAAGGGCGGTATAAAAATTAAATTATTATTATTATTATTATTATTATTATTATTATTATTATTATTATTATTATTATTATTATTATTATTATTACTACTACTACTACTACTACTACTACTACTACTATTATTATTATTATTATTATTATTATTATTACTACTACTACTACTACTATTATTATTATTATTATTATTATTATTATTATTATTATTATTATTATTATTATTATTATTATTATAAAGGTTATGGTACTCACTTTCTAACTTTACTTTGAAATTAGATTATTTTTTTCAAAGAATCCCAGGTAGTTGAACAAAACACAGTGGATTTCAAAAAGATTCAAAGGGTTCTGAAAAACAGAAAACAAGGACTGCTTTATAGGGGAAGGAGAAGGAAAAACAGGGAACATTGCCGCCAAAAAGAACAACTGTTTATACTAAATCTCTGTTCAGAAGGGAAATCCTGCCTGGAATTTCCCTTTTTTAAAATACATACTTCTGTTCAGAATTACTATGACCTGGTTATGATTTTTTACATATTACTGCTGTCCCTCATACCTTCAGAAGGTACCTTTAAGTAAATAAAATGAATAAATAAAACATTCAAACATTTAGAAGCAGATGTTAGATGGAAATCACCAAGGCTGAAGGATTAAGTTCCTGAAAAACAGCACCCAGCAATTCTATCTGTCATATGGGAATTATAGTTCAGCAAATATTGGGATACCAAAGGATGCCCATCTGCATATGAGTTGAAAGAAATGAGACACATAGTTTGTTAATTATGTGCCTCTGCTTTGTAATCTTTAAGTTGGAAAGAAGGGCTGAAAAAGTATGTTTTTGCATGGTTTTTTTGCCTCTTCCTATCAGAACAGTTTATGCCTCAGCTAATGCACTTGCTATACTTTTAAAACAAAGTAAATTGACTTTGACTTCCTTCCTTTTGCCCTGAGATCTTGATGGTGAAGATAAGCAAGTTGCAATATCAGATGTTAAAAAGGTGCTTACTGTGGCAAACCACAATGTATATCCCCAATTTCCTCTCTGTAAAATGGGTATGACAATTTCTTGTTTCTGAAATTGGAGCAGAAAATGACCTTAATCCTGAGCTTCTACTTCATTTTCAGAATAATTTCTTACTGAATTAATAGAAGTAGATTAATTCTGTTGCACAACACATTTTCAGTGAGCCTAGAAACTATCAAATTTTATACCTAGAGAAAACATATATTTCTCATGTATCTCAAAGCATCCATATCATTGTTAAAGTATATTAACATCCATTTTATTTTACCAGACTGGTTTATATTACAACAATTGGTCTATTTAAGAAGTTTTAAAGAGGCTGACTTAGATACACAAACCTTTGGATTTATACACCTTTTGACTGAAATAATAATAATAATAATAATAATAATAATAATAATAATAATAATAATAATAATAATAATAATAATAATAATAATAATACTTTGATAGTTTATGTACCATTAGTGTTTATCTAAAAGCAGGACAGATTAAGATAACAATATATTTCTACACTACTTATATATTTGTATTTTTTATCCATTGGAATAATTTCCCAGCTTCTATGCATCTGCCTAAATTGACCAATTTGTTGGAGTTCTTCTTCAACATAGTCTATCCATAGGGGAAAAAACTTACTACAGGGTTAGGAAAAAATCTCACAACTAAGCCTGATTGTATGAGAACACCATACTCTTATTTTACTGATCATAATAATCTGTTTTAACTCCTCTTCCCAAGGAAATGGGCCCAGTTCTTTTCTTGAATCTCCTCTGTACAAATTTATTAAAATGTGGGTTACTTCTTACAGGTAGTCTATGACTTGTAATCATTGATTTAGCAACTTTTCACAATTACAATGGCCCTAAAAATGATTCACTACTTTGCACTTATGACAGTCATAGCATGTTCATGATTATATGATCAAAATTCAGATTTTGGCAACTGGCATGTTTTCTCTATAGTTTTGTATTGGGCTTTTATCCTAATAAGCTGCCCAGAGTCAAATCTGGCAGCCATATAAATTTTCCTATATAAATATAAAGCAACAAACAAACAAAACTTATGACTATCACAGTGTTCTTGGATCATGTGTTTGTCATTTCCAGCTTCCCAGCTAGCTTACAACAAGTAAAGTGAATAGGGATAGCCAGATTCACTTAATGATTGAGTGACTCAACAATCACGGTGCATTTTGCAAAATCATACACAACTTGTTTGACAACTGTCTTGTTTAGTAACAGCTTAGTAACAGCTCACCTGTCTGGAACCCATACCACATCTCTGACATTAATACAATTGAACTAGTCCAGAAATATTTTACAAGAAGAGTTCTCCGCTCCTCTGAAAACAACAAAATACCTTATACCACCAGACTTGAAATCGTGGGATTAGAAAACTTAGAACTCCGCTGACTCTGACTCTGTATTTAACACAGAGAATCATCTATTGCAATGTCCTTCCTGTTAAAGACTATTTCAGCTTCAATCGCAATAATACAAGAGCAAACAATAGATTCAAACTTAATGTTAATCACTTCAATCTTGATTGCAGAAAATATGACTTTTGTAACAGAGTTGTTAATGCTTGGAATACACTACCTGACTCTGTGGTCTCTTCTCAAACTCCCAAAAGCTTTAACTAAAAACTGTCTACTATTGACCTCTCCCCATTCCTAAGAGGACTATAAGGGGCCTGCATAAGTGCACAAAAGTGCCTACCATTCATGTCCTATTGTTTTCTTTCATTGTTTGTGCTTGTATATAATGTTGTGACAAATTAAAAAAAACCCAGAAATTCTGATCACAGCTGTGGTCATAAGTCTGTCAATTTTGGAAGGCAATTTTCTTTTTGCTTCTTAACTGCCATATATTTTAGCTGGGGAAGTGGGGAGGGGGTTGTCGTTGGAGCGCTAGAAAGTTAGTCATAACAACGTTCCGTATTCAAGGACGTCCAGCGTCTGATGGAGACTGCCTGAAGATTGTATCCAATTGAGTGGGAAGAGATGATTGGACAATGTGATGAACTTGTGGGTGTGGGACAGGGCTGTGAACTGTCAACTGGGTGTGGAAAACATGGAAGCTTTCAATTTCGGGTTTTCCCAGCTGTGCCAACATGACATCTCTAATAAATTGGAACTTTGAGGAGCCTCAAGCCTCAGAGCTTTATTTTGTTGGGGGTATTCCTTGGAACCCTGACAAAGTCAAGGATTACCTGTACAGTGATTCCAAATGGATTAGGGGGAACAGAATCAAACCCCTCATTTTTTGAAACTCTTTTTTATCACATCTTCAAGGTTTGATATTCAGCAAAGGATGGGGGGCTTCACTGTTCTCTTATTCTTGGTCCTAGTCAGAGGTGCTATTCAGCAGGTTCTGACCAGTTCTGGAGAACCAGTAGCGGAAATTTTGAGTAGTTTGGAGAACTGGTAAATACCACCTCTGACTGGCCCCATCCCCATTTATTCTCTGCCTCCTCAGTCCCAGCTGATTGAGAGGAAATGGGATTTTGCAGTAACCTTTCTCTGGAGTGGGCTGGGAATGGAGATTTTGCAGTATCCTTCCCCTGCCACGCCCACCAAGCCACACCCACCAAGCCATGCCCACAGAACTGGTAGTAAAAAAATTTGAATCCCGCCACTGATCCTAGTATAGATTCCTCAATGTTTTACATGCCTCTTTTGTGGGAGGCAACCATTTATTTCTCTTCTGTATTTTTTTCATTTTGTAAACAGTTATCAAGACATAAGACTATTTTTCTTCATGAATCATGAATTCTATGCTTAGTCAGGAGCCTTGGGTAAAATACTTGACTGTAAACCGTTTGAAAGCACAAGTAAACAAAGTCTACCATATCATTCCATTTCACATGCTTATTGACAATTTCAAAGAGTTCTAAGATTAGTGAGGAACACTTATTACTATTTTATTTTTTTGCAGGAAAATGGATTAATTCTTCTTGAAGAAAACATGTTATTCTATTTCTTAATAATTTAATTGTTGCTAATACATTGGGTACTTTCCAACATTCTGGTGTGATGCTTAATGATTGATACATACTTTTATTAAAAGAGGCACAAATGATCAAATTATCTTACTTCGGAGATATTATATGAAGACCAACTCTTTGGAAAAGACTGAAGCTGGGGGAGAAAAGGGGGTTAAGTGGATTGATGAACATTATGTTCCCTTTTTTGTGTTTTGTCTATTTTATTTTCCAGGGCATGTTTTTTTCTTCGGGGGGACGGGAAATGCCTGTCAGCTTTGGATATTAACATCGGAAGCTTCCACGCTGCCACCTTGTGCTTGGGAAATTAGGAGGGGGGATTTATTTTTAATTTGATTTTGTCACAACAGTATACACAATCATCAACATAAACAATAACTCATAATGAGAGAAAAATTATATATAAGTAAAAGTATGCAACAACTATGTTAATTTGATATAATGAAGGGAACAATAGGACAGGAACGGTAGGCACTTTTGTGCTCTTATGCACACCCCTTATAGTCCTTTTAGGAATGGGGTGAGGTCAATTTAGTAGAGGGAATGTAGTTAGACATAATAACATTCTTCTTTTTGGTCAAGGTCATGGTATTCCTGCATCTGAAGGAGGAGTGGTTGAAGTAGTGTCTCAAGTTGGGACGGATGGTGATTGGACCATATGACGGGCTGATAGGTGCAGGGGGCTGGATTTGGTTTTTTTGATTTACTGAGGGAAAACCCAGAACTCTCAGATTCGGGTTTTCCCAGATGTGCCAGTATACCTACTCAAATAAATGGGAACTTTGAGTAAATGCCTGTCTCAGAATTTTTAATTGGAGTTGGGTTCTTCTGGAACGCTGACAGAAGGAAAAGGAGGATGACCAAGGTGGATTGACTTAATTATAATGGCAATGGGCACATAATTTAGAGCAGATTGTAAAGAAGCCCTTTACCAGGGCTGTCAAACTCCTGGCCCATGGGCCTAATGTGTTACAACTTGAGACCTCACTTCAACCACGGCCAGCTTAGCAAAGGGGAAAAAACTCCTGAGACATCATGTGATGCTGCCATGATGACATGAGTTTGACATCCCTGGTAAAGAGAAAAATCTGTCTTTGGGTTGGGGTCCTTGAGTGTGGTTGTTTTCTTGCATATATTTCATTGCCCAACTAACAGCACTAAGTAAGAGTGCTGATTAAGTTACCTTCTTGGGTAAAGAAGTGTCTGCAAGAAAACAACCAAGTTGAGGTAGCACCATCACAGATCAACCTGAGCTACAAATACTCTCTTCTATTGAAAGTTGTCTTTGTGGTCAGTAGGAGTTGACATGGACTTGAGGGCACATAATTAAACAATTTTCACCTTTGAATTCCAGCTTCCAGGTGGATAGTGACAAGAAGCAGTGATGCATTCAACTTAAACTTGTCAGTGAAGCTTAAAGCTATTTCTCTTTTCACTATTTTATTACTTCTTACTCTGTTCAGAGTGCCTTCATACAAATTTCAATTCATTTTGCTATCTAGGCTGCATCTTCTACAGCTAAAAATGTATTCAGTTTTTCAGCGGTCTTTTTATCTCTGACTCTTTTGTTGTTCAACCTGCTCCACAGCTGATTGTCTAACACTGATGCATTTAAATAATGTTTGAGACTTGAACCAAAAAAACCCACCCTATTTCTTCAAATGATTTCAGCACCTCACAATCCAAAACATTTGTGCTCTGCTATTAAATCAAAACAGAAGTTCCATCTAGTTTTAAATTTTTATTTTCTAAAATAGATCACCTGGTGTTTTTGAAAGAGCTCAAATGTAGATTCTGGGGATAAAAATGATTTTTTTTTAAATGAATGCTGACCAACGATACGGGCATTTAAGAGGGTTATGTTATTGGTGAACTGAAAATTTATTTTATTGCCTTTTTAACTTTTCAGTTGTTATTTTTAACTCTGCTTCAATTCTGTTTTTAACTTTCTTTTTAACTACAGCTTTTATATAGTTGTCTCATTTTATTTTTAAACCACCCAGAGTGATGCAAGTGTGATTGGGTATATACATTTGATAAATAAATAAAATTCAATGGAGTGTAACACAAGAACAAAGTTCCATGGTTGTTAGCAAGACTAGTAGACACTGACATACAAATGTTCTACAGCATTACTGGATCCCATTTCAGAGTAATCTGTTCCTAGTAACTTCACTGGGTTTTATTTGAACACCTTACTAATAAGATCTTTTTTCCAATCATATGTTATCATTACAACTATCAACAGAAAACAAGAAGTATATGATTGTCTCCTAGATCAAAGCCAGAGAGCTAATTTTATCCTGCTCTTTGTGTGTATATTTGTGTATGCACTAACACACAAACAGATTTATATATCAGATCCACTTATACTCTGATACTATATCTCATATATGAGTATATCACTCATACTCATATATGTGTTTATATACTATGTAATCTTTTTGTATGATACCTACATATATTGTTGTGACAAAATAAATAAATAAATAAATATGCAGTTACAGAATTTTTAAAAAATGAAAACAGAAAACTGTGCCCCTTTTTAAAGAATCCTGCTATTTACAAAGCATGTAGGCCTTAGCTTCTAATCTCACTTTTGTAGCAAACACACATACACACAGAGTCGCAAACACACACACACATACACACAGTTCCTTTCAATGTCTGGAAGTGTGCCAAACACATTAGAGTGAAAATTGGAGCTACTTTCTTTTCTGCCAGCTTTCTGACAATGGTGAATAATAGTTGAGAAATTACCCAAGGAAGGGGCACCAAACAGACATGCAAACACACAGTACACTTTTATGGAAATTCAAAAGGACCCTATAGGATCTGCACTGCACCTTTTCTGATATTCCTTTTGGATACACATTTGCATTCAAATATAAACAAATCCTTAAGGTCTCTTCTCCCCCCACCCTTCCTTTCCAAAAAAAAAGGTTGTTTTACATGGTGCTTTGTTCTGAAATAGCTGTCTTCATATATTATAGCCTTGTTTACATTGTTCCTGCTCAAAAGGGGTAGAAGAGGATTGGTAGAAGAAAGTGTGGGAACCGGCCAAGCTGTCTTAATTATTCACTTTCTTCTTATAGAACACACCATTAGAGGGCAAAATTAAAGCCTGATTCATGAATTTTGTTTTTAGATTTTTGCAGAATTTGTTTTCTTCTTCAAGAGATTTGGGAGATAAGGAAGTACCAATTTTGAAGAAGAAGAGAGAGAGAGGGATTCCATATGCTATTAAATTACTGGGGCATGGGTTTTTAGGCACAGAAAACATAATGGGTTTGGATGGCATACAAAAACTGGTTAAAAAAGACAAAGGCAGAAAAGACCAATCTGAAAAGGAGGGTGTCATTTTTAGGGATTTGCTGGTTTATTTCTTGTACATCCTACCATTCAACCAGAAAATGGCATATTGGTATAATGTCTGTATATAACATACCAGCTGCAAACCATTTGTGGCTTGGGTACACTATAGATAGATAGATAGATAGATAGATAGATAGATAGATAGATAGATAGATAGATAGATAGATAGGAAGAGATAGGAAGATACAGAGAAAGACAGAGAGAGAGAGATAGAGAGATATACATACATTGAAATTCAGCAGGTTCTGACAGGTTCTGGAGAACTGGTAGCAGAAATTTTGAGCAGTTCAGAGAACTGGTAGCGGAAATGTAGAGTAGTTTGGAGAACCGGCAAATACCACTTCTGGCTGGCCCCAGAGTGGGGTGGGAATGGGGATTTTGCAGTATCCTTCTCCTGGAGTGGAGTGGGAATGGAGATTTTGCAGTATCCTTCCCCTGCCATGCCCACCAAGCCACACTACACCACGCCCATCAAGCCTTGCCCACAGAACCGGTAGTAAAAAAATTAGATTTCACCACTGCATGCATGCATACATACATACAGTACATACAAAGAGATCTATCTCTGTACCTGTACCAGTAGTCTTCCTCTTACAGCCACAAGTGGGAGCAGAATTTATGTTGCTAAGCAAGACAGTTATTAAGTGAGTCATGCCTGAGTTTATGACCTTTGTTGCCATTGTTGTTAAGCAATTACTGTAATTCTTGAGTAAACCATAAATTCTTAAAGTAAATCTGGCTTGACTCTGTTTATTGTCAGACTGTAAATGGTGATCACTAGGATGCTGCAACTATCATAAATGCATGATAGTTGCCAAGCACCAAATTTTGATCACATGATCATGAGCGTAATGCAACAGTCATTATTTTTTTTTAGTGCTGTTCTTATTTTGAAGAGTTAAACAATGGTTGTAAGTTGAAGACTACCTATACAAGATGTTATGTAAGAATATTAAGAGAATTTACTAGTTTGGTAAAGTGCAAGACTAGAAGCTAAGAGACCAGGAGGTCCAGTTCTTCGTTAGGCATAATAGGTGTCTTTGGGCCAGTTCCTTTCAACCCAAGTCACCTCACAGAGTTGGTATTGGGAAAATAGGAAATGGGAACATTATATACACATTCTGGAGGTTTCTTCTACAACAGGGTTCTTAAAAAGATTAAGATTCTATGGTGGGAGAATGGGGAACATATTCAAATTATTTTGCTGCTTCTCTTTTCTTGAACCATCAGAATCTGGAGTCGGAATGGACTGTTTATGTCCCAGTATAGCTGCTTAATGGTTTATGAAACCAGCTAAAAGTGTTCCCAACAAATACCTATTCAACTTTTGTTCTTTTCATGTTTCTAAACAATACAAAAACTGTCCAGCATAAAGTGTACTTTCAGTATGCATGTCATGCAACCATTTTTCAAATATTCCCAAATCTTTCTTAGTTTAATAACCCCAGGAGATCTTGGAGCATACCTATAAATTAATGTTGATTGCTGCCACTTATACAGGAATATAAGACGTGCCCTTTTACTACAAACCCAAGATTAAAATGTCATGTTGGAAGAAATTAGATTTAGAACTCTTCTTTTTCATATGCAAGAATTCAGGCACAATTCTGAGGCAAAAAAAAAGATAGTAGATTTTGATGGTGAAAAATCATAATGAATAGTAGATGGCAGTAGTCTCTTTGCCACATGTGCTTCTCAGTCTTGGCAACTTTAAGCTCAGTGAACTTCAACTTCCAGAATTTTGCAGCCAACCATGCTAGCTGGGGAATTCTAGGAATTGAAGTTCCCATATCTTCAACCTGCCAAGGCTGAGAAACACTGGTGTAGAAATCACTGAGATTTGTACAGTTTATATCTAGATGGTTCAGAGGACAGATATCACTTGATTGAATTCTTCAAGGTGATCAGCATTAAATGTGGGTGGAGAAAAAAGGATAATCTCAAATCCTTCTGGGCCTCTGTGGCTCAGACTGCTAAGACAGTCTGTTATTAACCCAGCTGCTTGCAATTACTGCAGGTTCTAGTCCCACCAGGCCCAAGGTTGACTCAGCCTTCCATCCTTTATAAGGTAGGTAAAATGAGGACCCAGATTGTTGGGGGCAATAAGTTGACTTTGTATATAAATATACAAATAGGATGAAGACTAACATAGTGTAAGCCACCCTGAGTCTTCGGAGAAGGGCAGGATATAAATGCAAATTAAAAAAAATAAAAAAGTACAGTTCTTTGAGGCAGTGGTGAAATCCAAATTTTTTACTACCGGTTCTGTGGGCGTGGCTTGGTGGACGTCGTGTGGCTTGATGGGCACGGCTTGGTGGGCATGGCAGGGAAGGATACTGCAAAATCTCCATTCCCATCCCACTCCAAGGGAAGGATACTGCAAAATCCCCATTCCCTCCCCACTCCTGGGTGAAGAATACTGCAAAATCTCCATTCCCACCTCACTCTGGGGCCAGCCAGAGGTGGCATTTGCCAGTTCTCCGAACTACTCAAAATTTCTGCCAGCGGTTTGCCAAACTGCTCAAAATTTCTGCTACCAGTTCTCCAGAACCTGTCAGAACCTGCTGGATTTTGCCCCTGTTTTTGAGGTAGATTCAGACAGGGTGGGGACTCTGGTGATATTTTTTAGTCTTTTAGACTAAAATAAAAGTTTGTCAGACTTTTCCTCTGTCTCATCAAAGAGAATCAACCATTCCTTCCCCATTTGTAAGGCCAGGTCTACATATTTTTTTTCAACTTCCATTTTTTAGAGAGAAGATGCCCCTGATGCTTAAAAAGTGGAGAAAGGGGGATTGTTTTTGTTTTTGTTTTATTTTATTTTATTTATTTTATTTTGTCACACAGTATATATAAGGATAAGCATGAAATAAGTATACAGTATATAAGCATATATATATAAGTATGAGTATGTAATAACTATATTAATTGGATATAACGAAAGGAAACAATAGTAAGAACCTTTTTTTCCCCCTGCAAAATTTGTGGGTGGATTCCCCAATTTTGAGGAAGGCTCCACTAGGAGGTATATCTTACAGCCGTGGTGGCTCAGGCTGTAAGATAGCCTGTTATTAAAACACAGCAGCCTGCAATTACAGGCTCGAATCCCACCAGGCCCAAGGTTGACTCAGCCTTCCATCCTTTATAAGGTAGGTAAAATGAGGACTCAGATTGTTGGGGGGGGGCAATAAGTTGACTTTGTAAATATACAAATAGAATGAGACTATTGCCTTACACACTGTAAGCCACCCTGAGTCTTCGGAGAAGGGCGGGATATAAATGTAAATTTTATACACACACACACACACACACACACACACACACACACACACACACACACACATATATATAAGGGCAGAAATGTGACTGATCCCTGATGGAATCAAAGTCTCTGCCATGTGTTTTGTAATATTATGTCACTTACAGATTTTCTGGAGGAGCCTGGACTGTAGCTTCTAAGAGGCAGCTGCTCCAGATAACTAAATTGACACATAAGCTGGAATGGAGGGATGGATAGAAGGATTCTTTCTAAAGCAGGCCTGTCAAACTGGCAGTCCATGAGCTAGATGTGTCACGTGCAGAACATGCCCATCCTGGTTCTGCAAAGGCAAAAAAAATTGTGATACGTCACGATACATCACATGACGTGATCGAGTTTGACATCCATGTTTTAAAGTGATAATGTAATAGAATGTGAGAATGACCTTGAGAGACAACAACCAGAAGACAATTGAGAATGACAGCCTAGCCAAGACAATGGAAAAAGTGGAGAAAACATTACAGAAGGGATTTCCTTAGATTTCAGGAGAGTAAACGTAAGTGAAAGAAGAGGTGCTTTTGATAATTGCAAAGCTGTTACTATAATCATAGGGGAGCGCGATGGCTCAGAGGCTAAAGATGCTGAGCTTGTCGGATGAAATGCTGGGTTTGAGATCTGAGCATCACATGATGGGGTGAGCTCTTATTACTTGCCTCAGCTCCTGCAAACCTAGCAGTTCAAAAGTAGGCAAATGCATATAGATAAATAGATACATTTGCTAGACCAATTCTTGAATACAGCTCATCTGTCTGGAACCCATACCACATTCCGGACATTAATACAATTGAGCGTGTCCAGAAATATTTTACAAGAAGAGTTCTCCACTCCTCTGATTACAACAAAATACCATATGCAATCAGACTTGAAATCCTGGATTTAGAAAATTTAGAACTCTGCCGCCTTCGACATGACCTGAGTTTAACTCATAGAATCATCTGTTACAATGTCCTTCCTGTTGGAAGACTACTTCAGCTTCAATCGCAACAATACACGAGCACCCAATAGATTTAAGCTTAATGTGAACCACTCCAATCTTAATTGCAGAAAATATGACTTCAGTAACAGAGTTGTTAATGCCTGGAATTCACTACCAGACTCTGTGGTCTCTTCCCCAAATCCCCAAAAACTGTCTACTATTGACCTCACCCCATTCCTAAGAGGTCTATAAAGGGCGTGCAGGCCTCAAAGGCCTGACACACTTTATCCAAAAGCAGAAGTTATAGAAACTCCATGAAAAACTTTAAAACAAAATATGCAGACCTTCACATAAGGCAATAAATTCAGCATCAGTGCATTAAAATCTGCCCCAAATTTCTCTGCTTCTCACACACGAAATTATGGAGCAACAATCATCGTTGATTGATTTATTAGTGCCATCAAGTCATCATCAACTCTTAGTGACTGCATAGATCAATTTTCTCTACAATGATTTGTCCCTAACCTGGTCCTTCAAGTCCTCCAGTGGTGCACATGTCACAACTGCCAATAAGTCCCAAAATGTTGATGTTTATTGTCCTTTTCTTCCCTTTCCTTATGCCTTTCTGACATTAGAGCTAGCTGTTTACATAATGTGTCTGAAGTAGAATAGCTTCAGCCTGGTTATTTGTACCTCTAATGAGAACTCTGAATCAATCTGTTTCCTAATCCAATTGCTTATTTTGCAGAATTCTTTATAATACATACAGAAAAAATACCTTTGTTAGTGAGAAGAATTTTAAAATGCTTTTTAAATTGCACTCCTGAGCTGGAATAGAAAGTGTTCAGTATTTACCCACATTTCACTACATTGCAAGCTTCATGTCACTGTTTAGATAAACTTTTCCTTACCTGTTTGCTTGAAAGGTGTTAAGACGGACATTCCCACTCTTCCGAATCATCAGGCCCAAGACAGCTTTAGGTGTCTGGCAGATTACAAAAATGCAAATCTACCCACAATTATCTAATTAATACAATTAAACATAATCTGAACATGTAAAGATATTATCAGTACATTTTCAGTTATAGAACTGAGTTCTGCAAGATCACTAATGATTTTACCACTGTTGCTACCAACTGCTACTGCTAATAAAAGTATCTTAAAGTTTTCTTTCTGCTTTCCTATGTAGTACCAATCTATTGAATTCACTGTTTTATCTTACATTGAGTCTATTCAAAGGATGATACAATATAACAAGTGGCTCATTATAGACAAAAGATTGAAACTGTGTTAATATGCAAATTTTAATCCATTTAGGACTCTGCTCATGCACTAATCAATCAATTAATTTGTCAGTCTTAGTATTGCTCATTATTTGAAAAATGCTTTTAATCACTTTGAAGTGCATTAATTAATACAATGCTTAGTTAAATGAGGGAAAAATGAATTTCAGCTTTCCCCAGAGTTTCCAAATGGCAAATATTTAATCTTCAAATATAATTCTATGATTAAGCTATATATTCGACAGGAGTTTTATAAGATTCTTATATTATACAATTTCACTTCACATAAAACCCTTTGTATGAGTTAGATGTGCTAGAGAAGATTTCTTTTTCTTTAAATATATTAGCAATTTTAAATTGAAATTAATGAAGGCTGGCAAGACAATAAATATAAATGGAATATTTTCATACAGATCAATATTGTTATTTTTCATTTGCATTTTTGAGATACAAGGGTGAATATGTAAGTTTCATTAAATAATGCAGCATTAACTACCCAATGAGGGAATGGGAGATGTTTAATATGACATTAGGCATCGTGCTCACATCTGCAATTTCAGTATTGTTTGATCTGACACAATATGATTTTTGTTTCAGATATTAGCTTGTAATCATACATAATTCGGAGTCCAGAAATAATATATATCGCTCCCCCATCCAGAAGAAAAATAATGCAAAAAGATTTACAATTTCATTAACACATATCATTGTTCAACAATAGCAATAAATCCAGTGCTATATGAATCATCCATGGATGTTGATGGGGCATTAAATGACATCACAAGGACCATGATGTCATCATACAAATAATGTATGATTTATACTGGATCGCTACGAAGATAGCCCTCTTCATAAAATATTTCCAGTGTGTTCATTGGCTTTTATCTAGATAAACTTTCCTTAGCTTGAATCCCCATATTGTTGTGATGGAATGTAGTGAGGAGTGGATTCCCAGAAGGGTGTGTGTGCATTCCAGAGGTAACTGAGCTCAGATATTACATGTGAGAGAAAAAGGGTAAAGACAGCACCTCCCTAATAGTTCACAGTGTATATTGTAGATGCAGATAGTAGAGTCCTCACCATGATAAGATTTTATCTTATAGGTGTGAAAAGAATTCAACTTGGAAGAATCACCACATATCGTTCTTTGTTTTGGGTGTGATAATTTATCAGGTTGTAATCTGGACTTTCTATTAATCTGCTCATAAGAGATGTCAACATCTTCCTTACATAAAAGAGGAATCACTTTACATGCCCTTAGCATCTTGATGCCCTACTAAAAACAAAATTATTATTATTCATTAGACTTAGTAATTATATAAGATCTTTGAATTGCTGTGTTGAGAAATTGTTGAGAACTCTATGGACAACTAGAAGTGATGATTGCATTTTATGAGTATGATCATGATTTATCACTTGTTGCTTGTATGTACTTTTTTTTTTGTTTTTGTTTACATTTATACCCCGCCCTTCTCCGAAGACTCAGGGCGGCTTACAGTGTATAAGGCAATACTGAGACCTTAGGCACCAGAGACAAATTCCTTTTGTGTCCACAAGTCCACAATCACACTTGGCCAATAAAGAATTCTGTTCTGTTTTGTTCTGTTCTGCTCTGTTCTGTTCCCTTCCCTTCTCTTCCCTTCCATTTTATTCTCAGATGAAGTAAAATCAGATAGCTCTGTGGAAGGGCTAATGAAGCTAAGGCTTAAATACTCTAGACACATAATGCTGAAAATAAAAGAGTTTTTGGAGAAGATCCTTAGGCTTGGAGAAATTGAGGGCATATGTAAAATTAGGATAGCAGAAGACGAGATAGTTTAAATGATCATTGATGGAACAAGCAGGAATTTATAAGCACTCAGTTAACCTCAGACAATTTTGATGAACCAGGCATCTGATCTGCAAATATCAGAAGCAGCTGAGAGCCGAATAATAGCATTAGACTTCATATGTATTTAACTACTGATCTGATAATGTGAGGGACTGTCTCTTAGTAGGAAAACCACATCCCCAGCACGAATCAGAGAAGGAGGAGACGGTATCCTATTTTCATTGATAGTTGGAATTAGCAATTTATCAGTGGGAAATTCCTGGTTTGCCTGAAAAGGGGAGAATGGATTCTAATTAGTCTCTGACACACACAGGTATGTGGTGGAAAAGTCCTTCCAGGGATTATAGAGCTGGATGCATTGTTACTTTTGATAAGTACAGGAAACCTATGTCTTTTATGAGTATTTATTCTGAATTTATGTAATTTTCTTCCAATATATTGTTTCTTGCTTTCAGTTTCTAAATTTTGCTCCTTTACCTATAAATGCATAAGGACTAACTTTGATTATTGGGGTCTCTTACTATTTGATACTTTATAGATTTTTAAAATATGTATAATGTATTCTCCTTGATCCCACTTAACTGTTTTAAGAGTAAAAGAGTAAAAGAGTAAAAGAAATAAGGATGCTTCGGTTTGAGTGTAATCAACATCAAGGTACCTTCTTTCATGCCTGGTGGACGTGCCCCGAAGCGAAAAAGTATTGGATTAAGATACAGGATGGTTAAAGGATATAACAAAATGCCAAATTGAACTGAATCCATAAACATTTCTTTTGGGAATGTTTAAGATAAAATTAGATAAAAAAACAAGATACTTGATTTTGCACATTCTAATAGCAGCAAGGATTGCGTTCGCGCAATATTGGAAACTTAGTAACATACCACCAGAGAGTCTGATTATCCAAAAAGTATATGACTGTGCAGAAATGGACAGGCTTACCATAGAACTACAAGAAAAAGAAGATTCAGAATACTATGCGGTCTGGGAAAACTGGTACACATGGACAATCAATAGAAATAGAAAACAAAATATATGTAAGGCTATTGATGATTAGATGTATATAATATATATAGAAATTATATGGAAGGTAGATCCGAAATAAACAATAATGTCACAGCTCTGTTGAATATATACAATTGTTCTGGAAAAAAAATTGTAATAAAAATAAAATTAAAAAAAAGAAATAAGGATGCTGCTATCTAGATAATTTTTAAAATAGTAGATCTTGGCGTATAATTAGTGTGTGTTGATGCTGCTTCTGCTGCTGTTATTATTAACATTTGCTTCCTAGGTCCCAGAGTGGTGATTTAGCATTGTTCCAATGTGCACCGTTCAGTCTGAGAAATGAGTTCTAAAGAAAGCATTGATTTTCATTCTTCTCTCTTTTAGCAATTTCTATCTTGTTTTCATAAGATGAAGCATTGGAGGGTATTCATGGAGGGTGGTGTGGATAATAGGCCAAGGTAGTTTCAGTGGTTATCATCATCCTGGGTATGAAATAAATCTTGGATAAAACTTAGTAAATACATGCATTGGCAAAATTTCAGGCTGTCAATTACAAAAGGTCAATTACAAAAGATGCTGTTTGGATCTGCACATATGCTACACAGAAATATATTAAAATATCCTAGATTCTTGGGAAGTAACTTGATTGTATAAAGGCCAACACCAATTAAAGAACTGGTTATTGTGATTTCACATTTTTGTATGTATGATCAGGATAATGAAAAATACCATGTGCCTACTTTAGAATTCAAACAGACAAGCACCTGCCACATAATGCCCCAGACTTAACAATTGTCAAGAAAAAAGGCAAACAAGTCTGGGTAATAAAAGTGGCAATACCTGAAGAAGGCAGAACATCACAAAACATAAAGACCTGGAAATAGAAGTAGAATGACTCTGGCAAAAGAAAGCAAAGATACCAGCAGTAGTAATAGGTGCAATCCCAAAACATCCAGAGCATCATCGGCATTGACAAAATCACCACCAGCCAATTGCAAAAGGCAGCTTTATTTGGGACAGCTTACATCCCGTTGACAATTTCTTTAATGTTATTAAACAACAACTTTTGTCTATCCCATCTCCTTTGTCTATAAGTAGACAAAAATGCCAATTCCAGTCTAAATATCTGGCTGACTGTGCAATCAACAAAGGGGAAAAAAACTGAAGAAATTAAGGGAAGGAAGTATGGTCTAGTCCAGTGGTTCCCAACCTTTTCTTGTTTGAGGCACAACCTTTTCTTGTTTGAGGCACCCTTGGAAAGCCTTTCAAAAGTTCCCGGCACCCTTATAAGGAAATAGATATTTAAAATCTCCGTAGCTCAAAAGTTCCCGGCACCCTCAAAAGATCTCACGGCACCCCTTAGTGCCGCGGCACACTGGTTGGGAACCACTGTAGTCACTTCTCGTTCCTGATGTCTTATCAAATACGAAGGCTTTAACCTACTGCTCAGAGGATGAGAAACAAAATAAGGGGATTCCTTGTATGTTGATCAGAATTGGTTGGCCAGGATCTCTATGTGATGATTACCATTCACCTTGTTTTTACTTTAGAAATCAATATCAGTCTCAGGCTGTTTCATAATGCTTTTTCGTACCTGAATAACATTGGTTTTATGTTAATTTCATTAAAAAGGATTCTAATTATTTCAGTATAAAGACACAGTTGAGAGCTTGAATAATAACACAATTTGGTAAAACAATTTGTGCTTCAGGAGGCAACAAGAAACATGTGTCTGGTTTTGGGGTGAGGAACATGGCTTGCCCAGTTCTTTTAATAATGTAGCTTAGGGAGAGCAAAGCAAGCTGTCTACTCTTCTCTTCCTCTCTATTCCCAACACACACATACCTGCCTCGTTAAAATTCAGATTCACAGTATTCAGTCATAGCTAATGTTTGTTCACCTCCAAGAGGAAATTATCAGACAGTTACTGTAATACCTAGGAAAGAAAATGAAACAAAAAACGTTCTGGGGCTAAGGATTCATTGGTATCCCCCCTCATTCCCTATTGCCATAGATACAAGCCTCTGAGTATCTTTTTATTAGCTATTTTGCCCTGAGGTTGCTTCTGGCAATTGGAGCACATGGTTGCAATGCTCTCTGCCTTGAGGTTTCAAGGCGCTTATGTGGATCAAGAGTCATTAAATATCAGCAGAACTGGTAAGTTCAACTAGCGTTTTGCCAGCATTAGATGTCACAATAAATATCCATGCTTTGCTTTATTCAGGGCTAGTTTGATTTCCTGGTGGAACATGAAAGATTTCTTTAACAAAGAGCTGATTTGCTTGTCTTAACAAATGCGTTGTAGCATTTTGTGAAAGAATAATTCGTGCTACATGTCAAAAAAAGGCACTTCTGGGAAATAGGAGAAAGTGTAATTCACCAGTACAGGTAGTCATTGACTTACAATCACAATTGGGACCAGAATGTCTGTTGCTAGGCAAGAAAGTTTTTAAGTGAATCATGACTGATGTCATGACTTTTTTTGTTTGTTTGACAGAGTTGGTCAATACTGAGTTATTAAGTAAATCATGTGATCATTAAGCATTAAGTTAGAACAATTACTCAATAGAAAAACTTGCCTACAGAAGTTTGTGTGTTCCAACACTTTTTAAAAAAAGAGACTGGACAAGCATTTGTCTGAAATGGTATAAAGTTTCCTGTCTGAGCAGGGGTTGGACTAGAAGACCTCCAAGTTTCCTTCCAACTATTCTATTCTATTCTATTCTATTCTATTCTATTCTATTCTATTCTATTCTATTCTATTCTATTCTATTCTATTCTATTCTTAACATAACATAACATCAGAGTTGGAAGGGACCTTGGAGGCCTTCTAGTCCAACCCCCTGCCCAGGCAGGAAACCCTACACCATCTCAGTCAGATGGTTATCCAACATTTTCTTAAAAATTTCCAGTGTTGGAGCATTCACAACTTCTGAAGGCAAGTCGTTCCACTTATTAATTGTTCTAACTGTCAGGAAATTTCTCCTTAGTTCTAAGTTGCTTCTTTCTTTGACCAGTTTCCACCCATTGCTTCTTGTTCTACCCTCAGGTGCTTTGGTGAACAGCCTGACTCCCTCTTCTTTGTGGCAGCCCCTAAGATATTGGAACACAGCTATCATTCTATTCTATTCTATTCTATTCTATTCTATTCTATTCTATTCTATTCTATTCTATTCTATTCTATTCCATTCCATTCCATTCTATTTTATTCTTCCAAGTTTGATAAGTTGATAGGATGCCCTATGCATGGTCACTCATGCTCTCGTGACATCCCGTCTGGATTACTGCAATGCTCTCTACATGGGACTCCCCTTGAGGAGCACCCGGAGACTCCAGGTAGTTCAGAATGTGGCTGTGCGGGTAATAGAGAGAGCCCCTCGTGGCTCCCACGTAACACCTCTCCTGCGCAGAATGCACTGGCTGCCTGTGGCCTTCCGGGTGTGCTTCAAGGTTTTGGTAATGATCTTCAAAGCGCTCCATGGCATAGGGCCGGGCTACTTACGGGACCGTCTGCTGCCACCGATTGCCTCTCACCGTGTGCTCTCACAGAGAGGGACTCCTCAGGGTGCCGTCGGCCAGGCAGTGCCGACTGGTGACACCCAGGGGAAGGGTCTTTTCTGTGGGGGCCCCCACCCTCTGGAACGAGCTTCCCCCCAGGACTTTGCCAACTTCTTGACCTTCGAACCTTCCGCCGCGAGCTTAAGACACATCTATTTATTTGCACAGGACTGGACTAGAATTTTTAAATGTTTTAAATTTTAAATCGGGTTTTAATGGGGTTTTATTATTTATATTCCTATTTTAAATATTCGGCCTTATGTAATAAGTTTTTTAAATTGGTGTTTTATTTTGTATATATATGTGTTTTATATGGCTGTAAACCGCCCTGAGTCCCTGGGGAGATAGGGCGGTATAAAAGTGTGAACAAATAAATAAATAAATAAATAAATAAATAATGAGGTTTAACTCCATGGGCCCAGTTGCCAAGGAGAAAAAAAGAGCAGGTATCCAGCTGAATCATATTTATTTCAAACTTTTCAGCAGGAAGCACCAAATGCTAGCATATTCTTGGCCAGTGGCTTCCTTAAAGGAAGACAGTATGTTTGTTTAGCTTTTCAAGAGTTTGTGGGCAGAATCCAGGAATAGCAAGGTGGTTGCTGAGGTTTTTCTCCTGCCTCAGCAAGATCATCTCCTGTTCTGAAACTACACAGTGAATTGTAGAGCATTGCAGCCAAATCGTCTTGCACTTTTTCCCTCTTGGATCACAGTTATTTTTCTTCATATTAAAAAAAAAAAAATCCATCTACTCAGGGATTTCCCCCCCCCCGCACCATTCTTAACCTCAGACTGCTGTTTGTAAGGTCAGTTGGCCAAGAATTAATTTTAGCTGAGACTTGCAATTGTTGGTTTCTATCACATCGGTTCTTATTTCAAAATAGCTGCAGAGATCTAGTTCATTGCTATTTGATCTCCTAACTAATCTTTTCTCCTTTTTTTAAACCTCAAAAAGCCATGATCTGCCAAAGGGGACTTAGTCATGGAACAAATAGCAACAATCGATGTAGTATTTATTTTAATTTATTTACATTATATTGACTTGATTATGCTTTATAAACAACTCAAGGCAGCAGATATAGCTAATACTCCTTCCTGCTTCTATTTTAACCTCACAACAAACCTGTGAGGTAAGTTGGTTTGAGAGAGAATAACTAGCCCTCCGTTACTCAGCCAGCTTTCATGCCTAAACAGGATTAGAACTTTCCGTCTCCTGATGATTCCATCTCACCCAACCAATTTTCATCCTAGGTGGGAGCAGATTTCACAGTCTCCTGGTGTCTGGCCACTGAACCAGATCTGGGCATTTTAGGGCCTATAGGCCACATCCAAACTGTGGGCCGTTCCTGTCTGGGACACAGCAGTGCAGTAGTGATTGATGGGTGGTGGTGGCAGGTTATGATGGTGTATGTCTGGGTGGAGTGTTGGCAGTGGGATGGGGCAGCCCTGGCAGAAGATAAGAGCAGTGGTGGTGGAGCAGCGGCAGCCTCCATAACAATCCCAGTTTCTCATGTGGTCTGTTATGAAACTAGACCATTCTGGGTGTCATGTATGTCACACATGCATGAATTTAAACATTGGTAAAAATCAGAATTTTTGGGAAAGATGTATAAAAGCCAGTGCTGTACAGTATAATTTATTCAAAAGATGTCCACTCCCTCCCATCTCCATAATTTTATTTAATCCATCTTAAATTCACTGAGAATATGGCAATAGAGGCAGATTATTATTATTTTTGTTCTGTATAAATTTCCAGTCCATTGGCAGCATCCTTTTTAATTCTAAGTCTCTGTATTTTTCAGTAAGTATATTTTGGCAAGCGTGCATTTAAAAAAGGATGCCAAGACTAAAGTGTCTTTAAATAAAGCATTAAAAAAGGAAGTTGAATTTAAAAAGTACACATTAAGAGAAATTATGCAAGGGGGCGGATAAATATTTTAGGATTAGTCATGTATCCTGCATCAGAAAATGCAAAATTATGATCAATCAATTTTGGGGTCTTTTTAAATTAATAGCTTGCTTATAGCTTGCTTATAGCTCAGTATGATCAGCCCTTCCAAACCTCCGCAGATATGTTATGTTTACAGCTTGCAGAGTTCTCAGCCATCACCTATGGAGGCTTCCTTAAGTCTTAGGCTTCCAACCACAGCTTGGATCACAAAAATATCTGTGGCTGGGAAGAAAAATGCAAGAAGGAAATGTTTTCTATTCTTTCTCTCTCTGCTAAGTGGCCCACCCCCACTTGATATATAACAGGATTGATGTCTGCCAACATCTCATTTCATCCGGCCATCAAGATAACTCAACTTCTTCACTGGGGGCCAGGAGGCATCCACAATTTAGTTAGAAAGGGGATGGATACACTTTTAATAATATTACTGATTTGTCAATTCTAAATCTCTGGTCATGTAAATGTTTGTTTTCCTTATTTTTTTCTTTCTTTTAAAATATTTTGAGCATCGTTGCTTGGCTGTCTTGCATTCTTTGGCTAAGAGTATTGCAACTGCCAAAAAAAGCCAACACAGTTCTAGACTGCATAAACAGAGGGATAGAATCAATATCACATGAAGTATTAATACCGCTTTATAATGCTTTGGTAAGGCCACACTTGGAATACTGCATCCAGTTTTTGTCTCCATGATGTAAAAAATATGTGGAGACTCTAGAAAGAGTGCAGAGATGAGCGACAAAGATGATTAGGGGACTGGAGGCTAAAACATATGAAGAACGGTGGCAGAAACTGGGTATGTCTAGTTTAAAGAAAAGAAGGACTAGGGAAGACATGATAGCAGTCTTCCAATATCTCAGGGGCTGCCACAAAGAAGAGGGAGTCAAGCTATTCTCCAAAGCACCTGAGGGTAGAACAAGAAGCAGTGGGTGGAACCTAATCAAGGAGAGAAGTAACCTAGAACTAAGGAGAAATTTCCTGACAGTTAGAACAATTAATCAGTGGAACAATTTGCCTCTAAAAGTTGTAAATGCTCCAACACTGGAAGTTTTTAAGAAGATGTTGGATAACCATTTATCTGAAGTGGTGTAGGGTTGGACTAGAAGACCTCCAAGGTCCCTTCCAACTCTCTTATTCTAAACTCTTTAAGTACTTTGAATACTCAAAGAATTCACTAGAAGACATTCTCCCATGCTTGCCATAATTCCTCTCTAGGCTTACAGCCATGATAGCCTAGATAAGAAGCTCTCTCCTGCCTTAGATTGCACAGTAAGAGAAGTACATGACATCTTCTTCCTTACATCTTCACTTCTTTATGATTGACTCCATTTGCCCACTTTTCTTTTTTTTCAAAACAACAACAACAACAACAAATTGGCTATTTTATAAAGAGCCAACACCAAAGTATTGAAGTACATGTAGTCTTCAATTTATGGCCACAACTGAGCTAACATTTCTGTTGTGAGACATTTGTTAAGTGAGTTTTTCCCCATTTTATGACCTTTCTTGCCCTCGTTGTTAAGTGAATCATTGCAGGTGATGTTAGTAACCTGGCTATTAGGTGAATCTGGTTTCCCCATTGACGGCTGGTTAGAAGTTTGCAAAAGGGGATCACATGGGATCGTTACATCTCGCTTGGATTACTGCAATGCTCTCTACATGGGGCTCCCCTTGAAGAGCATCCGGAGGCTTCAGTTGGTTCAGAACGCAGCTGCGCAGGTAATAGAGGGAGCTCCTCGTGGCTCCCACGTGACACCTCTCCTGCGCAGACTGCACTGGCTACCTGTGGCCTCTCGGGTGTGCTTCAAGGTTTTGGTGACCATCTTCAAAGTGCTCCATGGCATAGGGCCGGGTTACTTACGGGACCGCCTGCTGCCACCGACTACCTCCCACCGACCCGTACGCTCTCACAGGGAGGGACTCCTCAGGGTGCCGTCCGCCAGGCAGTGCCAACTGGCGACACCCAGGGGAAGGGCCTTCTCTGTGGGGGCTCCCACCCTCTGGAACGAGCTCCCCCCAGGATTACGTCAACTTCCCGACCTCCAAACCTTCCGCCGCGAGCTTAAGACACATCTATTTATCCGTGCAGGGCTGGCCTAGGGTTTGATTTTTTTTATAAATTTAATTTTAATGGGGTTTTGTATTTTAACTATAGTTTTAAATTTGGCCTAATGGAATAAGTTTTTTAAATGTTGTTTTAACATGTATTTATATTATATTTTATGTTTTATAAGGCTGTAAACCGCCCTGAGTCCTTCGGGAGATAGGGCGGTATAAAAATTTGAATAATAAATAAATAAATAAATAAATAAATAAAGGACACAGCAACAGTCATAAATATGAATCAATTGCCAAGCATCTGAACTTTGATCACATGATCATGGGGATGCTGCAAAGGTTGTAACTGTGGAAAAACAGTCCTAAATCACTTTTTGCAGTGCTGTTGAAACTTTGAATGGTCACTAAATGAATGGTTGTAAATCAAGGACTACTTGTATGATTCCTCTATACCAGTGGTAGTCAGCCTTGTCCCTACCCCTACTAGTGGGCGTTCCAGCTTTCATGGTGGGCGGTAGGGGTTTTGTCCAATACTGAAGCACTTTCCTTTTTTTAAATTTAATTGACTTTTTGAAAAAAATTTCATAGCATTATTTAAAAACATTTTCATTAGGTTTTCATAAAATTCTCCGTGACAATTTAAATTTCTGAAAATATACTATTTGTATTGCCCGCGCATAAATTTGTTCACGTTACGTAAGTGAAACTAAATGGCGCTATAGTGCGACCACAAACAAAAGCGCCTCATCCCAGAATAGCTCACGCATCTCCCCCCACACCACCCAGCTGTAACAGACAAGCAGAGCCGGCGCTCCCCCCAACCCAACCCACAATGCGCGCGAGGCATGCGCAGACACGATACATGGCGCATTACTGTGGAACCGGTGGACGATTAGAAAATTTTACTACTAACAGAGATACAAAAGTGGGCGGTAGGTATAAAAAGGTTGACTACCTCTGTTTTATACTGTTGAGCGAATGAGATTAATCTTCTGACAAGCATTTTTGCTAATTCTTATTAAGCACTATGTTAAGGAAAGAAATGACTTTGAATGGGACAGACAATTGCATTATAATACTAGTTTGATATACATATTTGGTTACCAAATATATATGGCAGCCCATCTCAAAAGAAGGGATTCTGGGTTGCATACAAGAAGATATAATTTGTTTCTCATCCAGACCCTCATAGCTTCCAGGCACCAGGATAAGATATTCATGCCATTGCTTAATTTGCCAGGGGGCAAGAGATATATAATTTGATATCAACAGCGTACTACAATCTAGGTTAATCCCTAAAGATCAACCTAATGAACAGGGTATCATATCTGGTGACCTTTGGCTCAGCATCCCTGAAAGCTGTAAGACATTCATAGATAACAATTGCCACACTACTAGTAGTTATTAGGATATATGTAGTTTGCCAGAAATATTATATTATTATAATACTACAGTACTATGGCATTTTTCCTTTCTAAATTTTTGCACGGAGCAAAGCTGTCCGTTACCACACAGATCCGTGTTGCACTTTTGCACAGTATTTTTTGTCTTCTGTGCTACAGTCATAGGAGGCATGATGTAAATGGAGAAAAAGCACCAACCCATGATTCAGAATAGTATTACATATCTTCTGAACATGTGAAAAGTGATTTTTCTGTACCTATGCATATCTAGCTATATAGATATATGTATAATGGACATAGAATAATAGATTTAGAAGGGATCTTGGAGATATTCTAGTCCAACCCGCTGTTTGAGCAGGAGCCCTACACCATTTCAGATTAATGACTGTCATTTATCTGAATTGACAATCATTTATCTAACTGCCATCACTGCAGATTTTTTGAAAGCCTCTAGTGATGGAGCACCCACAACTTCTGAAGGCAAGTTGTTCCATTGGTTGATTGCTCTCACCGTTAGGAAATTTCTGGTTAGTTCTAGATTGCTTCTCTCCTTGGTTAGTTTCCATCCATTGTTTATAATCTTGCCTTTTGGTGCTTTGCTAAAGAGTTTGACCCCCTCATCTTATTGGAACAGTGCTATCATCTCTCCTCTAGTCCTTCTTTTCATTATACTAGACATACCCAATTCCTGTAACTGTTCTTTGTATGTTATCACCTCTAGCCACTTAATAATCTTTGTTATCTTATCTGCACTCTTTCTAGTCTCTCAATATCTTTTTTATATTGTGGTAACCAGAACTGAATGCAGTATTCCATATGTATTCTTACTAAAGCTTTGTAAAGCAGTATTATAATTTCATATGATCTTGATTCTGTCCCTCTATTAATGCAGCCTAGGATTGCATTGGCTTTTTTGGTTGCTGCAGCACATTGTTGGCTTATATTTAAGTGACTGTCCACTAGGCCTCCAACATCCCTCTCACAATTACTGGCATTAAGCCAAGTTTATGTATATATGTGTCTATCTATCTATATATGTGTGTGTTTTAGTTTGTGTCTGGCATGTGTGAGTGAGATAAATACATCTAACAGGTATGTGTCTGTGGATATGCAGGTGTGATAAACAGTATTTATAATTAATAGATATTTCAGAAGAATGATTGCAGTGAGTTACCTTTCTATAACTTTGATTGGCATTCAGAATTAACTTCATAATTGTAATAATAATGATATATCATTAGCATTGACTTCAATACCCTTGGCATTGACAAAATCACCACCGGTTAATTACAAAAGATATCCTTAATTTGAGCTGCACTTATATCCTAGAACATTATCTTTATTATCAAACAAAAACTTGCCAATACCAGGTCTTTGGGAAGGATGGAATAGATGGAATAAAAATGTCCAATCGGGTCTAAATATCTGGTTGATTCTGTGACCAATCATAATTTATTACATTTATATGCTATCCAATTTCTAGCATCTTTGGACAGCTTAAACCATTAAACATTTAAAAATAAAGAACTGTAGAAAGCACACACCCACACACACTAGCACAAAACAAAAGACTTGTTTATAATGGACCAGAAGTTTGGTCAAAATTTTACATTTCAAATGCAGCTGCTGGTGGCAAATATTCAGCCTAACTTTTTCTAAAGATCTTCTTGAACTGAACAAGGTCTTGGTAAGAGGTTATGTACGTGTGTGTGTGTGTTTGTGTACTATGGAAATAGTTAGACATTTCCTTCTGTTTGGCATGATTTTATTTTTTTCCACTTCCCAGCAAATAGGGAAATATTAAAATATGCTACTGCTCCAAAATAATATGGATTCCTCCGGACTATGTTTTTGTGGGGTTTTTTGCATATGTGAAGAAACTTCCTTTCACGCAGCCAATCCTTAAATGAATGATAAATTAAAACATTGTTAGCAAACAACACCTGTGACATCTAATGCATGAGTAATCCAAGTTTCTTTGTATATGTGTGTTAGCAGATTGTAGCCCTTGGTTACAGCTATCTGATTAATACCGAAACTGCTTGCAGCACAGAATTCCAAGTCTGGACATTGAGATCTGTGAATCACTCAGAAAAACTTAACATTAAATCTTATTCTCTTTCTCCCTCTGCCTGTCTACTCTGTTCTTTCTTGACTTCTTTAACATGCATCTGCTTAGAAACTGTCTAGGAACAAAATTAATTGTGTGAGTGTGAGTCTGGTGTCATTCCTCGCAACTTAGGCGTCCTCCTGGACGAACGGCTGTCTTTGGAAGATCATTTGACGGCCGTCTCCAGGAGAGCGTTTTACCAGGTTCGCCTGGTGCGCCAGTTGCGCCCCTTTCTGGACCGAGATGCCCTGTGCACAGTCACCCACGCACTCGTGACGTCTCGCCTGAATTACTGCAATGCTCTCTACATGGGGCTCCCCTTGAAGGGCATCCGGAGGCTGCAGTTAGTCCAGAATGCGGCTGCGCGGGTGATAGAGGAGGGCCCTCGTGGCTCCGTATAACACCCATCCTGCGCAGACTGCACTGGCTACCTGTGGCCTTCGGGTGCGCTTCAAGGTTTTGGTGACCACCTTTAAAGCGCTCCATGGCATAGGGCCGGGTTATCTACGGGACCGCCTACTGCTACCGAATACCTCTCACCGACCCGTGCGCTCTCACAGAGAGGGACTCCTCAGGGTGCCGTCAGCGAGGCAATGTCGTCTGCCGACGCCCAGGGGAAGGGCCTTCTCTGTGGGGGCTCCCACCCTCTGGAATGAACTGCCCCCAGGACTTCGTCAGCTTCCGGACCTTCGGACCTTCCGCCGCGAGCTTAAAACATACCTATTTAACTGCGCAGGACTGAGTTAGTTTTTAGTTTGTGGGTTTTAACTTGGGTTTTAATTTTTTATATTTTTAATTATTAGGCTTTTGAATAAGTTTTTTAATTGTTTTTAGAATTGTATTTATTGCTTTTAAATGCCTGTAAACCGCCCTGAGTCCTTTGGGAGATAGGGCGGTATATAAATATAAACAATAAATAAAATAAATAATTAAATAATTAAATGAGGAAAGTAGAATGATTTTTGTTTTAAAAAAAATCCCTTTAAATACTGTCATACCTAGAGGTAAACTGTGCACATAGCATTGAAAAGAATTTTGCTTTCTACACTCTGTATTTTTTTTCTTTCATTTCTTTCATTTCTCCTTTGCTCCTCTATGATGAAATTCTCAAACTATTTTTTTTTAAACCATCACGTTTTCCTAAATTGCAAAATGGAACTTTTCCATTTTGCAAAAGTTGCAAAATGAACCATCTCAGAAAGCTACTCCCAGTACTTTTAGCCTATCTCTACCTTTGTTCTCAAGCCGTCATACTTGCCCTGTGACAGTGCAAAATACTTTGTCCCAGTAAATATAACAAAACCAGTAATATGACAGCCTACTTGTTTGGGTGCAGAGGCGACCTTGAACAAGCTTCTCAAACACTTTAGAAATTTCAGCTATTTGAAATGAACTTTATGTGTTCTCCAAACCATTTCACAGTTGTGTAATGTGCATTGAAACCCACTTCTGAAATGAATGGATGGTATGGATGGTAGTTGTTATGATATCAACATGTTGGTAAACAGCATCCTTTCTTTTTTAAAAAAAAATGCTTTCAATTTTATGGTTTTTTTGAAACTCATCATGAGTCAGGCAATCCTGTGACTGTCTGGGCATTCTTCCAGCCCAGGAGGCTATTAAAAGCTTCAATAAAAACTTGATTCTGGTCGCGGAACCAAGGAAAGGTA
The DNA here is from genome assembly GCF_028640845.1 of Ahaetulla prasina. Lineage (NCBI taxonomy): Eukaryota > Metazoa > Chordata > Lepidosauria > Squamata > Colubridae > Ahaetulla > Ahaetulla prasina. The sequence continues at coordinate 132,752,625 of NC_080542.1, read as the reverse complement.
TGACCAAGGTTTCTGTCAATAGACTGGCACAAACATTTGCATAAGAAGACTGTTCTGCTGAGCTGAGCTTTTTACTGTACCTAAAAGAAAGAGCAAACAGAACCTTTAATTACTTTTTTTGGGGGGGGTTTTGGATACAGGAAGCTGTAACCCTACCACATCTCTGTAAGGAAAAGAGAAAAAGAAAAGAGGAAGAAATCCAGAGTTATTTAAACTTCTCTGACTCATGGGGGATTTTTTTTTTCACATCAAATGCCATTTGTTTTCCTAAAGTCCTTGCTTTAAAATGTGAATAAGATTAACTCCATGTGTCATGGAAGCATCCCATGGGAGACATCCATTTAAAAAAGGCAATTAGATAAATAAATACCCTCTTGTATGCTTTTTTAATGACAAAGCCCGATATCAGTTTTAGCTGTAGAAACACAAGATAAAAATAGTGTGTGTGTGTGTGTGTTTGAGAGAGAGAGAGAGACAGACAGACAAAGAGAGAGAGAGAGAGACAGAGACAGCGACAGAGAGAAACACAGAGAGAGACAGACAGAGAGACAGAGAGAATATTTTAAAAATTCTTTTACTTTGATTTCTGCAAAAGGGTAAGGTCTTAAAAAAACAAATGACAATGATCAAATTTTTTTTCAGGATGACGGGATATGGGCTTTTAGGTGAGAAGAATACAACTGCTACTACAACAACAAAAGCCTTTTGGCAAAAATACCTAACATTCTTCCTCTTACTCTGCCTATTTTCCATCCTTTGTGGTGGGTTGGACTGAGAGAGAGTGACTGGCCCAACTGTCAGTGTTTTTCATGCCTAAAGTGGGACTAGAACTCACAGTCTCCTGGTTTCTAGCCTGATGTCTCAATCACTAGACCAAGGTGACTCTTCCTTCAGCTGGTGGCCATGTCTGGAGAGATGTAAAACATACTTGCATGAAGTGTCCTCAATCCCTGTGTCAGATTAAGGATAAGGAGACAGTGGTGGCACACCAAAAAAATGTCTACACCACATATCTGATCTCTGTCTCTATGCCAAAACAATCTTTGAAGTGTCTCATATTTCTTTTCAGTTAATGTTTTTCTATCAGTTGTAGTCAATAGCTCCAGGACAACATTAGCCCCTCTCAGGTGTGATTCTGAAAATCCCAAAGCTGAGGGTGACTGCTTTTCCAAGTGGCCAGCAGCTGTATCTTTACATAGAGAGCACCTTTGAAGGACAATTTGTTGGTGGCTTTGCTTCTCTGGCCAGATTGTAGCAGGAAGGTGCAGCCTTGCAGTGGTCATTCATAACTTGGTCCAGATAGGGATATGATACAATGGGGGAACAGACATAAAGTTTTCTCTCAGGCTTGGCCAGTAGCTTGAATTTCACCAAAGATGGAGGATAAATTCAGGAGGCATTTGAACCATTTGGTATGAAACCACTTCGGTTGACAGAATCAGCCCATAGAGAGACTTAGCTCAAAAACAGAACTAGGATTATAGGACTATAAAAGGAAGCCAACTCATATGCCCACCTGGGCTTTCTTCCAGGGACAAACCAGTTTTAGTCAGTTGCAGTCACCTGCCAAAAGCTGACATCATTGCTGTAGATTAGGAAGTAAGAGCTAGCTTTGAGAAGTACAATAAATGCTGTCATATATTACCAAACTCTTCCAGGAAAAAAGCAAAATACCCAGATGGTTTCCTTCCAGCACCCTGTAGACAGGGTTCCCATTCAAGAAGAACAACACTGGCATTGTTTCTGTGGGTTAATCAACGTCTTGGTTTCTCAGTAGGGAAATTCAGGTAATTGTCTGAACTTGGGGATAATAGCTGCCTTGTTACCTATAAATGAAACAGTGGAATGGAGCAGAGGCAATAGCCTTCATAGCAAAAAAAGTGCAGTTGAGGGCATAGTCATTTATCAGAACATTAAGTCCTCTTTGGAGCACCTCAGGGCTTCTCTTCTCTTTCCTGTTTTCATGTACAGAAGAGAAGAATGAGTTTGTCACTTTGGCCTGCCCCCCCTCCTTTTTTTTTTAAAAAGGTCCAGTTCTTTTATTCCAGAAACAAAGCTGATGTGGCATTTCCTGTGATCACCTGTGATACCATACTGAACTTTACAAGTGTGTCTGGGATTCCTCATCATGAAACTGATCTAAGGCAAGGGGTTGTGTAATGCAGTCTAAGAGTATGGACTTTGAGCTTATAAAGAGCCTTTTCTCCTTCAGTTCCATGGCTGAACTAGATAAGAAAGCTTCATTAACAGTGGTGATGTCTCAAGTTGTACCTTCTCTGGAATTATTCTTCAGTTGTCTGTGTATTTCCTGAAATAATTGCTATTTCTCTAATCCACATATGTTACCATAGTGAACCATATTGTCACATACCATTCCTTTTATTAAACCGAGTATGTTGGGATTGGTCTGTTCTTGTTTCCTGCTTGAAATGGTAAAATTCTACATATTGGCTGACTTTTGGTAGCCAATATTTGGTTGAATTCATCTTGGTTGAACTGTCACAAGGGTTACTGGATTTCTTTAGCAGGAGTACAGTTAGCTCTTGTCTGCAGCTCTTGTACAAATGATTTATTCAGATTTCTGGAAGGTTAAAAAAAAAATCCAGCAAAGGGAGGGGGGAGTAAAAGGGAGGGACATTTATTTATTTATTTAGAAAATTTATATAGCCACATTCTCGCTATCAGCGACTCTAGGCAGCTTACAAACAATAAAAACACGGAGAGGAGGGAAAAAAAACAATAACCTTGGTGTGTATGAGAGACAGACAGAGAAAGTGACAAAGAGAAAGAGAGAGAGAGAAAGAGAAAAGAAAAAAAGAGGGAGAGAATGAGAGAGGGTGGGTGATCAGAAAAAAAGACTGTCTTCTTTCACGGGGATTATCTCCTTCCATTGACACCATTGACTTAAATGGAATATAGTTTTTGGAGCAAGAAAAAAACAAACTAACCAATTTTACTGCTGAAGCAGTGGTGGGTTGCCCCTGATTTGGACCGGTTCTTACGAACCAGTAGTAAAACCGCAGGGAGGCTGTGCCCACCAACCCTGATATCATCAGGAAGCTTCTGCGCATGTGCAGAAGCTTCCCACTGCAAACCAGTAATAAAGGTAAGTAGAAGCCATCCCTGTGCTGAACTACCATTGGCTTATCCTTGCTAGTTAACGACTCAGACTTTATTTATATATATGGATGGGAAGTCCCAGAAAAATTCCACCTTGTAGGAGAATGCGGGAAGCTGAAACATTATCTTAGAAAGTCATTAAAAAACCACTTACAAGGGAAAAACTAAGTATTCCCCAGGAGTCAAGCTCAGCAGCTCAAAGAGAGACCTTGCTTTTAGTTCATTTTAAGTATTTGTTTAGGCTTTATTCAATAATGAGTTCCAGAAGAAAACATTACTTATACTAAAATGGATGATTAGATAGAAAAGACAAATTTTCTTCATCATCTTTGGTGTTGGCTGTATCTCCTGATAACACAGTGACTCATCCAAGAATAAGTTGTATTCATTAACAGATGAAATTAGAGGGAAGTTGTCAAGGAGCCAAGAACTAAATTTATTCACACATCTTTGATGTCTTGAGTTCTCCCAAACAGCCGCTGGTTGCTTTTTATAACAAGAATGAAAATGACACTTTTGGGGGTAAGATATATTCCCCCCACTCAATTCTGCATTCATTTCTTCTCACCCTATTTTTAATTTAGAACCATCCACCTAGAATTAATAACAAATAAGCCACAGCAAGGCTTAAATGAGGTTACTGTTGTAACTTTCAAATACAAAAATCAAAGCACAGGAATCTCAATAGTTTTTGTTTGTTTGTATGCTTATGCACTAGCTTTTTTAAAGAAGAGCACTAATGCAAAAGAGTAAATGTGAAGTTCATATAAAATTATGAGTTTCAGGAATTTATTTTTTATGCATTCAGTTTATAGATTGCCAAATTCCCTCATGACTTAGCATACCACACAATACAGTTGAAAACAATATAGTATAAAGCAATACCAAAAAAACAACAACAACACATTTTTTAAAAGAAAAATTGCACAAACTCTACATAACCTCTTTTTAAGAGGTCATTTTAAAAAGATCAGGTTATGGACCATACATATTTTTGGCAGGAATGTTGTTCCAGAGGGCACAATATCAAATTAAATGATAAAACTCTTAATTGGAAAAGACAGAGAGAAGGAGAATGGGAGAGAGGGAGACATGGAAACAGGATTTTACATATCAATTATATATATTTTTCTCACATTCTCCCAAATCTTTTTCAGATTGTTTCATAATCCAAACCAGCCTTGTCTGGTCCTCATCCTGAACCAGAATGAGTTTGGATCTTGCTCAGATCTATTCCTACAAAGATGGTAAAGAATAAACAGCCTGTGATGGACTGTTCTCTTCTCACATGATTCTTAATTTTCATAGTTGGGGCACATAAATTCTTTCATCACGAGGAGTCACTGCCTTGGACTGAGGAAGCTTTGCTATTACCTCTGCATGGCATAAGACATTCTGCTTGCCCCAACTTGAGGAAATTTCATCGTTAGCTTTTGGAATATGAAAATTTCCGTCTGGAACTCACTCTGCAGAGCCTTCCCTATGCTGATGGAGCCAACGGATGCTAATGGATAAGCAATTAAGACTTTTAATTACGAAAGGCTTGTATTAGATCTGGTGCATGTCGCCGCCAAGATTGTTGTAGAGTGTTGTAAACCTCAGTATAGGGTATCCTGCTTTTGAACACTTAGAATTATCCACCATGCAATCCTGAATTTAATGTCATGCCTCGAATTGAGATTTTGACAGAATGGCTATTTAGTTGGAACAGACCCCTCTGTCACTTTTGGATGTGATTCCGACTTGGAAAAGAACAAATGCTGGAAACCTGAGGGCAGGGGTAAAATCCAGCGGGCTCTGACAGGTTCTGGAGAACCGGTAGCAGAAATTTTGTGTAGTTCAGAGAACCAGCAAATACCACCTCTGACTGGCCCCAGAGTGAGGTGGGAATGGAGATTTTGCAATATCCTTCCCACAGGAGTGGGCAGGGAATGGGGATTTTGCAGTATCCTTCCCCTGGAGTTGGCTGGGAATGGAGATTTTGCAATATCCTTGCCCTGCCATGCCCACCAAGCTACACCACGCCCACCAAGCCAAGCCCACAGAACCGGTAGTAAAAAAAATTGGATTTCACTACTGCCTAAGGGGTATTATTTGTGAAACCTAAAGGCAGGAAGAAACAAGAATTAGCACACACTGTAGATAAAGCTCTTTCTCTCTCCCATGAAGAACTGAATCTCCAAAGTCAATTGGAACTCTGTTTGTTTCTGGTGCCATTCCTCTTCAACTCTTTAACTGGAGAATTGCTAAAATGTCTGTGCAGACTTTATCCCCGAGTTTTACTTACAAAGGTAGCTTCAGATCCTTGCCTTTTACTTTAAAGGAAGCTTCTGAGCCTATATTCTCAGGAATGAAGATTGAATCTCTAAATAGTCTCTTCAGACAAGGGCAGGATACTTCATTTGGAATCTCTTCATCCATCTCTTAACATCTAAAGGCCTTTTGCAGTAAGACTCTTTGGTACCCTGATAGTCTGAAGGAGGAATAGCTTTGTGGGTCAGGAGAAAGACTCGCTATCAAGACAAAAGACAAAGGAGTTCAGAATGAAACTGTAACCTGAATCCAGAATAGAACAGAACTCTAAGTCAATTTCTTAGGCAAAACCCTCTCTAGGTCTTATGAATAAAAAGAGAGGGAAGGGAGATGCCCATTCACACTTGTAAGTTTCTGTTACCATAGCTTTATAATAAAAGTACTATTGACCTAGATAAATTGGATTTCAAGTCTGGTCTATCTTGAAGGACTTACACCCCTAGATGAAGCTGCAAATGCTACCATTTCCATTATGTAGTTTTTCAGAAACAGAGATGAGGGTCTGGAAAGGAAGTTGGCTAAAATATGTAAGTTATAACATTCTCAATATTGAAAGGTGATGCTTCAATACTATAATTGTATGGCTCTGTTGAATGTTGGCTTCTGGAGAGAAATCTGCCCTAATCTGTCATATCTTAAATACCAGAGTATGTGCTCCAGAGTAGGCACCTCAAAAGATCCTTTATTTCATAGAGGCATATTGGTGGCTATTAACCATGATAATGCTCATTTCTCCTGATTGAATAATCAATTACTGGAGTGTAATAACAGGGAATGGAGACTGTTTTCTTCCTTTGCTTGTGAGTTTCTTTAAATAAATCACCACTAAGTACATATTTTTCCTTTGATTCTACATGCTTTCTCTTATACTCTTAAAATAACAGTTAATTTCATTTCATGATCATTTATTTCCCTCCAACGTGAATAAATAAAGTGCACAAATATAAATATATTGTAAATCGCTTTCTTCTTTTTTTAAAAAAAAAATGAATCAGACCGTTTGAAGTTTTGGTGAGACTTCTGACTCATGTTACACTGTGTTCAATTGCATTCCAGTAATTTGAGTTGAGTTGAGTGAAGTGATGTGGTGTTAAAGGGCATACAATAGAACCAGGGATCTTCTCCTTCAGTTTGTGTGGCTCATCATCAACTGTCAACAGCCTCTGGCGTTCAAGGCTCACATTGTACGTAGTAAATTTTTCAAGCAGGGATAATCCATATGGCAGGTGTCCCACTTGTCTCAAAAGTCCTGACTGCAAATTCAATCTCTGCTTCTTTGACATTCTCTGAATATTTTCCTATAAGCTCCAGATGTGGGAGAAACAGCTATCTTCTCTTGTTCTTCAATAGAACCATCATCCTGCACCATGCATCAGTAAATTATAAAACTCGTTTGGAGAATATGGTAAACTCCCTAACACTGGGGTTTCTAACATGAAGTCTGTGTGTCTCAATGTGAACTTTAATAACTCCTTTCATATGTGGCAGATTCCCTACCTGTGAGTGTGTGTCTGATCATGTTTATACAGGCAGAGGCAACATCCAGGAATTGCTTAGAAAATTAAAAATGATAGATGACTACAACTTTGTGCTTTGTTTTCAAATTGAACCTAGTTAGTATTTGGTTGGAAGACTGTCAAGGGAGTAGCTAGACTAGGAAGTTGATCCTAGATTGACAAAATACTTCCATACTGTTTTGAAAAAAAGACAAAGCAATATATTCATGTAGTCTTCAAGAACCAAACTCAGCTGGAGGAGGAGGAGGAGGAAGAGAGACAGAGACAGAGACAAAGATGCGATCTTTCCAACTATTCAGAAACCTAACTCTAATATATGACTGACCCAATTTCCTTGCCTATAGTAAGCCTGGAATATTGTAAAGTCAACAATAAAAGAAAGTATAAAATTCACTGGCTAACTTAATGCTCCAAGCTTGGAATTGTTGCCCTGAACAATTATCTTCATTTATGCAAAGCGCTCCACTTACATTGGAAGGGTGCATTCTGGGAGTTGAGAATCCCAGCACATCTGGAAATATCTAGAAAGGTTTTATAAGAAATATCAGTCAAAACTCAAAGCCCACCATGTTTTTGTGTGGGAGAGAGGATTGCTCAGGCCACACACATAGAGGGGATCATATCTCAAATATAATCCAGCATTTTAAATGGTCCATTGGATCAATTTTGTTTGTTGAAGACAATAACTCCCTAGGGTTATTTCAGAATTTCAAATTTCCTCTGACACTATTTTTTTAAAAATGACCTTGTCATAAGGTGCAGTGAGAAGAAGTTCAGAAATGGAGAACCATAAGGACATTCTCCCTCCAGGTCTCTTTCAGATTTTAAAACTGGGCTTTGAGAAGGCCTGTTTTGAAGGAAAAAAAAAACATTGTACGTTCAGTTTAAAAGAATCTGGTTCTTCTGCTTAAATATCTCCCTTTATTAGAAAGCAAAATATGCCTTAAGAAAGATCAGCTAAGGATCCCGGGATGACAACATGTTTCTATTTACATATTTCACATCTGGGATTACATCTGGTCATACATTAGATTTGAGAAGATTAGATTTGACCATGCAATCAAAGCCTCACCACTTCTATTGCATGACGACAGGCCTTTTACTCATCTTGACTTTTTAGGCCACCCCTGCAGAGACCTCACTTTTTTATTTAGCAGCCTTTTCAGCGTGTTTTTTCACATTCACAATAACAACACCATTTTGGGTCCCTGTGTGGTTTCTAACAAAAGAATCAAAGGACCAAAGGAATTCACTTGCAAACAGGGCCCACTGACGAAGCCACTGCTGAAATTCCACCAAGCCAGGAAATATCAGAGTTCCCCAATAAAGCATTTTCTAATTTCACAGATGACCAAGACTCATTGGCAAACTGAAAGGATATTTTTGAACACGATTTTAAAGATCTCTTCCCCTCTTTTTTTCCATGTATTTTAGGGCTTGTTAAGCTAAAAAACCAAATCTTGCTTAATAGCAAAGGATGCTGACGATGAACGTTTCGTGTCTTCAAATTTGTACCATTCTGTCTATTTGTTCTCAAAGCACAGACAACAGCCTCACTCTGTATGAGCTCCCAGCCAAAGTGGCATTTTCAGTAATTACATGCAAATGAAACTCAGCAGAGTAATTCACGTTCCTTCACAAACCCATAGTGAAAACGATGCCAAGAACTAAAAGAGAAGGAAGGAAAGCCCCAAATTCTTTTTCTTTTCTACTAGAGTTTCCTTTCTACCAGATTCATTAACAACTTCAAAGAAATGTGGATGATGTGTGCAACATAATATTATTTCCTCTGCCACAACCAGGAAGCAGCTAGCTTTGCCAAATGTAGTTTATTGGAGTAGACACTCTAGTGTAGAGGTCACCTTAGGACATAGGAGAAGTAAGGACAGATGCCTACTTGGGGGGGTGGGGAGAGAAATATGTAAAACTGGATTATGTCATGACTGTAATTTTCACCACATCAGTATATTATGGAATCATGAAAAACAAACAATCCAGAGATAGAATAAAATTTCTATTGAAAAAAATGGAGACTTTAAACATCCAGGATTACCTGAATGATCTAGTCTAAATCAGCCTGACCTCTAGACTAATCCAGCCTAAAAAAAGTGTAAGGCCTTCACTCCTGCAGGATGTGGAGGAAAAATTGGAAAAAAATATTTAATAATTGCCAGAGATCAACGATTTGGGGAAAAAAATAGTGATAGTCTAATGCAGAGGTCTCCAACCTTGGTAACTTTAAGCCTGGTGGACTTCAACTCCCAGAATTCCCGAGCCGGCTTTGCTGGCTGGAGAATTCTGGGAGTTGAAGTCCTCCAGGCTTAAAGTTACCAAGATTGGAGACCCATGGTATAATGGATAGTTTCAGCATTGTGGAGCTTTGGGTTTTTTGTGTTGACATTTTTATTTTTTTTAAAAAGTATAAAGCCAAAAGCGGAGGACAGGAGAATAGTTCATTTACTGTACTAAAAGGGCCCTTCTTGTTCCTAAATTAGTTATTGCCTATTTTCAGAATTTTTTTCCTCACTTCCCAAAGTTGTAATTATCATCATTCACAATCATTCATTCACAATCACAATGAATTTTTCTTTGGTTATTAGTCAAAGTTCAATTATTGGTCCAGTATTTTTATCCATGAAGTTTTCTTGGCATCAGCAATTTGCCACTGCTTTATTCTGGTTTGTTCCCATATGGTGTTCTTTAGATTGCAAGGGACTGTCATGACCCAATCCACATGCACAAACTCACAGCGAGTTTTAAAGACTTTATTGAGACACCACAAGCTCCTTGTAGTGTTATCTGGGTCCTACTCACACCAATGGCAAAGTGCCACAGGGTCCAAGTCTGCTTAGCCTAGGAAGAGAGTTGCAAACTCCACAGACAAAGATACAAGTTCACACATACAGAGTCCAAAATCTAGGTATGGTCCAGAATCCAGACATGATTAATCCAAATTAAGGTACAAATCTGAAGTCCAAGAAGCAGACCCAAAGAAGACCAAACCAAATATGCAACCACACAAAGCCCAGGTCTGAAGTAGGGTTGAAATTCAACAGGTTCTAGAGAACCAGTAGTAGAAATTTTGAGTTGTTCGGAGAACCAGCAAATACCACCTCTATGCAGTGGGAACAGAGATTTTGCAGTATCCTTCCCCCAGGAGTGGGGAGGGAATGGGGATTTTGCAGTATCCTTCCCCTGGAGTGGGGTGGGAATGGAGACTTTGCAGTATCCTTCCCCTGCCATGCCCACCAACCCATACCCACAGAACCAATAGGGAAAAAATTTGAATTTCACCACTGGTCTGAAGTCACAAGAATGAGAGTCATAGAGTTGAAGGACACATACGGCAGAGAAAATGGGCAATGTTTCCAACATCGTGTAGCTCTACATTTCCGACTAAGTAGGCACCTACCAATGGAACTAATTAGGAGGGGCAACACTAACTGCCTCCTCATAGGTAGCATCAGTGACCTCTGTTATATCTCGCTTTGTGGATCCTGGGATCCAGTGGAGGAGGCATTCTTCTTCATCCCCACTGACCAACTGCAGCTATGATCCTTCTCCATCTCATGCTTCTTATTGGGTCTCAGAGCCCTCCAGCTGCAGCTGTATCTCTCCCCTTTGCTCTCCAGTAGGCTTTCTTCCAGTTGTTCCCCTGATGGTCCCTCCAAGATTCCTGGCCTCTCCTTTTCCTCTGGCCTGGTCATTCCCTGCTCAGAGACCTCAGCATTTTCCTGACCCTCCTCTGCAGCCTCCTCCCAAGTCCCTAGAGTCCATTCCTCCTCCTTGTCCAAGCTGGCATCCAGAAAGACCATTAGAGGGACATGGAACATATGTCTTTATCTTTTGCAGCAATAATTTTAGGTGCTAGAAGTCCATAGGAGGCAAAACATAGTTAAATAAGAAAAAAAAATATTCTAGTATATCATAGCATATACTTCTCCTTCCTTCTAAGTTTGGGAGCTAGAGATATATTTTTCCCCAGATTCATCCCATTTTGCAAAACTCCATCTGTGATGGGTGATCTGAAGATAGTTCATTATCCATTAGAATGATTTTATACTGTTATACAAGATCAGGAAATCTAGTTGGCCTAGTGATTAAGGCACCAGGCTAGAAACCAGGTGACTAATTTCTAGTCCTGCCTTAGGCATGAAAGCCAGCTGGTGACTTTGAGCCAGTTACTCTCTCTTTTCAGCCCAAGCCAACTCACAGGTGGGAAGATAGGAGAAAGATGTATACTGGTTGCTTTGCTTACAGTATTTATAAAAATAATAAAGTTGGCATAATAAATAAATCTGTATAATCAGAGTTTTTAATTCCATATAATATAATTATTATGATCTTCAAACTATAAAGACAGCAAGATACAAGGATGGCTAATTATCTGTAGAGTTGCTCTACAAAATTAAAGATTTATGGTTCTGTATTACATTATTACTGTATTTCCGAATCGCTTTCTGGACTAGATAATTTGGAAATTTCATTAGTGTTTATATATTTGGATCACAACCAGATGAAAAACAGCCAAGCTAAAATGAATATTTTAAAATTTGTGGAGTCAGTATATTTAAAATCCTTTGTAGAAACATGACTGAATCTTCCTAAAAGTTTTTACAGTGTAACAAGACTATTCTTCTACTGGAGAGGTCAGGTTCTGCCTTCATATCGAAAGATCCATCTCATTGTTCTCAACAAGCTTTTTAAAATCCTTGTTGAGTAGAAGGGCTTTTGAAGATCATTTAAACAGTATAGATGGGAGAGCTATCACATCTATCAGAATACTTTGTCACATCAATAAACTGGAGTGTATTATATAATGTCTTGCAAGTTTCTAGGTTAGGCTTGCTGCTGAGCCATATAACTAGAAAATAGTTGAATAATAGTATAATATAGTGAAAAATAGTAAGATGATGATATTTGTGAACAGAACTTATTGTTTATTACAATATCTTTCTCAAATACCGCTCCTACTAATAGAGTAGAATAGAATTCTTTATTGGTCAGGTATGATTGGCTACACAAGGCATTTGTCTTTGGTGAATAAGCTCTCAGTGTACATAAAAGCTATAAGTGATAAATCGTGATCATAGTCATCATAAAAATACATTTGTCATAAATCATAAGATACAACACTTAGTGATAGTCATAGGATACTAAATAAGCAATCAATATAAATCATACTAGAAAACTAAATAAAACAATATAAATTGTAGAGATACAAGCAACAAAGTTATAATCATAAGTGGAAAAGGAGATACATAATAGGAAAGATGAGAAGAAGAACAGTAATATAGTCTTAATAAATAGTTTGAAAGTGTTGTGGGAATTAATTATTTAGCAGAGTGATGGCATTGGGGGGAACCTATCTTTAGAATATCAGAGTTGGAAGGGACCTTGGGGGTCTTCTAGTCCAACCCCCTGCCCAGGCAGGAAACCCTACACCACTTCAGACAAATGGTTATCCAACATCTTCTTAAAAACTTCCAGTTTTGGAGCATTCACAACTTCTGCAGGCAAGTTGTTCCACTGATTAATTGTTTAACTGTCAGGAAATTTCTCCTTAGTTCTAAGTTGTTTCTCTCCTTGATTAGTTTCCACCCATTACTTCTTGTTATACCCTCAGGTGGTTTGTGCTCAGGTCCTTGTGTCTAGTTGTTCTGTCTACAGTGCCCTATAACGTTGTTTTGAGGGTAGAAGTTGAAACAATTTATGTCCAGGATGTGAGAGGTCTGTAGATATTTTCACACCCCTCTTTTTGACTCCTGCAGCATACAGGTCCGCGATGGAATGGTAGCAACTGTTTTTTCTGCAATTCTAATTATCTCTTGAAGTCTGTGTTTATCTTGTTTGGTTGCAGAGCCAAACCAGTTAGTCATAGAAGTGCAGATTACAGACTCAATAATTCCTCTGTAGAACTGTATCAGCAGCTCCTTGGACAGTCTGAGCTTTCTGAGTTGGCACAGATAAGATTAGGATAAAACCCTAGTATACTACCCATATAACCGCATCATTGTATCTAATATGTTTGGCTGGTTGTGCTGAAGATAACTCTATCAATTGTCCACTAATCACCCTCTAAAGTCATTGCCACACCAGCAATTAACGATGTCTTCTTCATTCATTAAATGACTGGAGTGCCAAAACAATGTAATGCAGATAGGCTTTATATCATGTTCCTGATGTCTGGATGATGCTATAAAGATTTTGTAAATCACCAATGAAGAAACGGGGTACATTAACTCACTGTACCTTCACAAATATTATAATGTGAGTGCCCCAATGGCTGTCTGTGGAAAAAATTCCCATGGTCACTACACAACATGTAGTCTGAATATCCTCCCTAATTCATATTTGATGATGGAAGTTGGGGGTGGGGTAGAAAGGGATGAGGATCAATGAAACTTTCTTCCACTACAGACCATGAGCTGGCTTGGACTTAAAATTCTGTTGAAATATGCAAGTAATTATGTTCTTCATGTTACAACTTGCTAGAGTACAGAACCTGCCACATCAAATTCTACTCAAGAGACACTAATGCATTTTTCTGGATTTTGATAAAAAGAAACTAAGCCAATTTCTTGGTTGTTCTGCTTAGTGTAAAATACTCTCATTCTGTGTGGCTTTTAGTTTTGCCATGGCTACATTGGCATTCTCTGTAATGAAGCTTGAAGGATTCCTCCAAGTAGCTGGGGGTGGTCAGGCTGCACAAGGTTATTTTATTTTAATCTCCCAAGGGCAGTGAAGTGCTTTAACAGATGAGAGATAAGATGCTTGCCAAGGCAAATTTCTATAATTGTTGTACAGAGATCTTGGCTCTCTTGAGACTAACTCATTGGCAGAAATGTCAAAGTTCATAATGGATGTGCTGCAACCAAGAGGCTTAGGTTGATGTATTGGTCACAGTGTTGGACTACAACTGTGAGTCTAAGCAAGTCTAACTTCAGCCATGGAAGGCGCTGAAGGACCTTGGGTCAATCACAACAGCTCTGTTCATACAAAATATGTGATTAGGCCTCTTGGAGATCTATTGCCTAAATTAGTACATGTCAGGCTCGGTTAATTTTCTCACTCCTTGTTTGCATGTATGTGTATGCATGAATCTTGTCCATTTGGTTTGTTTATGGTTCAACATATTGTGCAAATTGAAAACGAAAGGATTAATGTAGTAGCCAAGTTAAGCACCTTGCATAAATTCAGTTACTATCTCAATGCAGTCAATCCCAACAGGAAGTGCTATATATTCCCACGAGTTTCTGAAGGAAATGCAAATCTAATGAATAAATCATAATAAGCTCAGCACATGTCCAAAAGGTGTGCAGATTAGTTTAGTTTAGTCAGGACTGGGTTCCGCTTACCTTTACTACTGGTTCACAACAGGAGGTCGTGTGTGCTTCTACACATGGGCAGATCATCAGTGATGACATCGGAACAGGTGGGTGGAACCTCCTGCCACCATTACTACCCATTCTCAAGAACCAGATTGAATCAGGAGCAACCCACCACTGAGTTTATTTTATTTTATTTTAGTTTATTGTAATTGCACATGGTACTATGAAATTAAATTAGATTGCCATAAACGTTACCCTTAAAGTCAAAGGATATGACTTTTTGTACAGAACAGTAGTAATTCTCCAGCACAAAAGTTTCTTAGATGTCTACCTTCCAGTCTAAGACATGGCAGGATGGTAAAGGGGAAAAAAAAACCCCTCCTCTAGATACTCCAGAAGTGCTTTTCAAAAGACAACTGGACTTTCTTATTTATTTTTTCCTTGAAAACATTTCACTTTTCATCCAAGAAGCTTCTTCAGTTCTGATTGAATGGTGGGGAATGGAAGGATTTATATTCTTGGCAGTTAACTGGCTGTTAGCACTCTGAAGGTCAGTAATTTACTCTCTGAAAGTTGTTGAGGCCACTTTAGTGGTTTAATCTGTACCCTCAGGGTCACCTGATTATTTTTCAAGGAAAAAAACTAAGAAAGTCTAGTTGCCTTTTGAAAAGCATCTATGGGACAACCATGACCTGGATCATTGAGAATCTCCATAGACACTCCTCTAGGATACTGTGACCCATAAAATTATTAAATATATGAACTATGCCCCCAATGCATAAAGCTAATATTGTTGGCATTGAGAAAAAATAAACGCACCATTTATATTGAACAGTTGAATGTTTTTAATCTAATGAATGCTATTATCTAATATTATGTTTAATTTTGAAGAAAAATTAACCCTTGTAATATTAATATCCAAAACTTTAATTAATGTCAATAGAAAATATCCATTTCTCTCTTATCATTATTATAAGATGTCTAAATAACTAACCAATAAGAATTTAAGTATAGTATATAAATATTATTGTACTAAAATAATATTTACTCTACTAAAACTGAAAAGATGGAATATAGATGGTTTTTGTGGCTATCTTATTGTCTGTTTAATAATATGTTAAAGGTTAAGTAAACTCTTTATTAATACTTTATGTGTATATCTCTAATTTCTTCATATGTCACACAATTAATTGTTATTATGTATTACTATTACAATTAATTGCTTTTTGTATATTTTTGTTATATTAGCAATGTTATAGTTTTGGTTGTGTTTCATCATATTTTCTAGTTGCTATTTATTCATATTCACTTTTTTTAGATTTTTACCTTACTTTTATTTTTTTAAAAAATATGTCTAATGAATATTCTTTCTCTTATTTTCCCCGTAAAAACAACCCCGTGAGGTGGATTGATCTGAGTGACTTCCCAAAGTCTCTTAGTCAACCTTCATAACTAAGCTGTGACTAAACTCAAATCTTCCCAGTTTCTAGGCTAGTGTCAGGGTTCCAAGTAACACCCGCAATGAAAGAAGACTCCGAGGCTTGAAGTTTCTCAATGTTTATTAGAGATGTCATATTGGCACATCTGGGAGAACCCGAA